>NC_086298.1:8329087-8674087 GCF_963924245.1 Chroicocephalus ridibundus | reverse complement strand
TGAACAACCCTGAAATAAATTTTGTCATGTAAAAAATTAATTACGCATTCCAAACCTGGTCACTGTAGTCCTCTGGGAATTGCCTCCGCACCTCAGGATCTGTAAATAATTGACAGATAATATTAATTGGCTTTGGATTAGTGAGCAAGCAGAGAATCACACATTAATATTTGATCAGAAGATGATAGCAACCCTGGCAGGGGATCCAAGGAGGGCAGCTGAGGCTGCTCTGCTGATAAGAGCAGGGAAGGACTTTTCAAGGCTCTCCTTTTACCCTCCTCCAGAAAGACAAAAACTGGATAGAAAACATACGCACATAAAGCCCACGAAACCATGAATATCTGGGTGTACATACACATGCATACATACACACATCTGCATACATACATCTGTACATAAATACATATTTATATATCAATTATTGTATAAGAGATGTCCTGGTGCTACACTGAACTTTAGGCTGTTTCCTTGTGCAATCCCTTTCTGGCTGCAATTTGCCAGCTACGCTTGTCACCAGCAAATGGCTACCAAATGCGCTTAGATTTTGCCTCTAATCAGATAACTAGTTTCACCAGCTACAGACACTGCGTCGATTAACCTCCACATATGTTTTCAGTGATACCAGATTATAAATCTCTCAAAATTACTTTATGTTAATATTAAGGTATGCTCCCTAAAAACCAAAAAATATTTATCCAGAATTTGAAAGAAGTAATTAATGTAGCCCCGGAACCTCTAAGCATTTAAGACTGATGCATCGTCCTTATTCTTTTGGCTTGTCAGAATAAATAATATGGTAGTATTCCCTGGATTTAGTTAGAGATGTTCACAAAATAACAAAAAATCATGATTGAAATTATTTATATGACAATCTCTTTAAAACAGAACTCTTCAAAGTCATCCATTTTTAAAAGGAATATGGCCGAGAAGACCAGATTCCATTCTGCAAAGAATTTTTTTAATCACAAAAACCAAACCCCAAACCATACAGCACCCACAGAAGGGTTCCAGAATAAAGCGTAAGGCACAGAAAAACGAAGGGGCATCCACTGCAGTTCCTCCCCGTGTGCCCCCCAAGGGTTCAGCTGGGCAAGCCTTGGCTCACTCAATACTCTGTCACCAGATTCTTGCCTGTCTATGCACTGTTGCCACAAATTTTGATTATTATGTAGGGAGTGACGTACACAACCTCTACTGCTGAATTACTGCTGTACTGCATTGTAGCTAAGGCTTGAGGGGAAGAAAGTAATTTTTATGACACATGCACCATACGCTGTTATTTCAGAATAGTCCCACCCCAGATTTCTCATTGGCAAAGTTTACTTCAGTAATAAATTAGTTGATTGGCAATTCAATTGCTAGCAGATGCAAACTTTTTAAGGTGTTTTCTTTTTACATTAGAAACACAGCAAGAATGTACATGAATAAACTTTCTAGCTTAACTTTTTCTAGACAATCAGATGCTTAGTTTTAACACTTCACCATTACACACATACAATTGTATACACAATATATCAAATTTTACACATATGTATGAGCAAACCCTTTTACATTAACACAACAAAGTAGAAGTAGAAAGCAAGGGATCACGTTCTAAAGCCTTAGTTTGAAAACTCTTAAATCTCTGTGCAGGTAAGTGTACCAAACCAAGAGTCCAAACATGCCACCAATGTGAACAGCGGTCCTTTATACACAAGTGACAACTAACAGGACAATACGGCTCCATATTTCACCAAAGCACGCACAGTATCAGTGGTAAAATGAAACTATGCAACACCTATTATGATACATATTCTTAAAAATATTTTTAAAACTAAATGCATTTGCTCTAAATACATTCCTCCATAGATAGCAATCTACATTCTCCATTCTTTAAAAATACAACAAAACAGATCAGCCATACAAAGTAATTGTGTGAGTGTGTAAGCATGTATTTTTCCTGTTTTTTTAGCATCTTGAAAGCCTTTCTGTGTTTCAGGAGCTCACTGGCATGAAGGAAGGCCTGGAGGAATCTATTGGACAGCATTTATGCAGACCCTGAAAACTCGGAGCAAGATCAGCGTCCGGAAGACAGAGGTGCATCAAGCAGCTTTGCAAGATACCAAGATTCACTCGTACGCACTGATAGCTGGAAGTTATCATGGGCAAATAAATACATGCTTTTATTGTCTCAGAGGCCACCTTACATACCTTTCTCATTACAATGAAATAAAACACAACTTAAATAATAACTTAAAAATCATAGCCGAGGATTTTTTGTTACGTTCTTTTGGGTTTAATTTTAGCTTTGTCTATTTACATCAGTTTTCATTCAGGGTTTTTACTTAAATATGTTCATTCTTACAGAAAATTGGGGTTACAGAAAATTGGGATTTTCAATTGGGATTGAAAGAAAAAAGAAAAAAAAAAGAGACAACCTAAACACCCACAAAACCACAGATAATAGGACTATTGAAACAGACCTTTTAAGCAAGTCAGTAACACAAAATGGGGAGTTTCTAAACTTTTCCACAGAGTAGCTTATTGACTGTAATGTAATTTTTACTTTGCTATTATCCAATCTTTTCTATATCTCTTAACTAGTACCATGCCACTTTTACTTGTCTATTGATCTGTATCCTAACAGATAGATTATTTCCACCTCTTTAAAATCAGACAGTAAAATATACACACTACACTGCAAGGCTCAGCGAGAAGACACCAAGGAAATTTGTCATGTGTTTGCTGTGCTGTGCAGACTTCAAGCAACTGAAATAGTTGTCTATTATAAATAAAAATTTTTTATGTCAACCAACTGTATACATTAGAAGAAACTGAATTTCATCCACAATGCGTGAAATTAACTTAATTTCATGTCCACCAATTTCAATGGAAATAACAGCAATATGTACTTAGCTGGATGAGCAAAGCACCGTGCGGAATTGCACTGGGTGTCACATGCCTATGAAGACAATGGGACGTATCGTTTGTATATAGTCTGCTTTTGATGACACATCTCATAACAGCATCAGAATGGCTAATTCATATAACCTGGAACCCTACAGTTAAGAAAACCACCTTTAAATTATGTCCAGCAGCCACATGCTTGCACGTCCTCATGTTTTTACAAGTACTTTATATTTAACATTGCATCAGCTCCATCACTTCAGCTTTTAAATGGTCTGGGAATTATTTACTGAATGTTCAGTATCTTTATTTGGAAAACACTACACAATGGAAAAAGAAACTACATCACATCTTATTATAGTTTTCATCACCTTATCCATTCTTCATTGTTAATCTAATGTACATTTGAAAGGTGTTTTCAACTACACTTACCTACACATATATACACAATAAAATTATATTTAAATTCTATGTGGTCATTACACGAAGTCCCATGAAGCTGGAGCACCCCCACTAAACCAAGAGGCTTTACATAAATTCATACATTTCCATAGTGGCCTCCAAGTCACCTGACTTTATGAAATACAAACATGTACAAAACAGACATTAACATTACTCCATACGGCCAGGCTCTCCCTTGAAAGGATAAGCACAAGGCCCCTAATAATCACAAAGGACACAATATCCAAGTTGTTCTGAACAGGGGAAAAAATGGTCATGCAAGCAGAGGAACAGAGGAGGGTTGTCCAACCAAGCACTGAGGACTCAGCTCTAACCAGCACCACTAGTATCAGTAAAATAGGCTTCAGCACTCGTATGAGATACTTGGGAAAGACATGAACATAACTGACTGTCAACTCTGTCTACAAGACTAAAGTAACTGGAAAACTTCAAACACTGTTACTAGCAGTAATTTGTTTTGCACACTGCATGCAAACAGAATTAGATTTAGCTCCACTGTGTCTCCAGGCAGCAAGAAAACCCTCTGCAACTCAAACCACAGTGAATGCGCTTATTCTAGGTACTTAACAAGCTTTCTAATGAAACGATGCTCACGTATTTTTCTACTTTAATACTCCACAGCAAAGTAAACACACGTAAAAAACTTTTTTCAATTTCAGGAGAGTGGAATCTATTTGCTGACATCGGAACAAGGGAAGGGACAGACTGAAACCCTGATCAACCTCTCCTACAGTTACAGCGAAGTACAGAGCTTGAAGATTTCCAGTGCCCCAGTCAGCTATAAAGTTATAAAGCATTAAAAGCTCAGCTGAGGGCAGCAAAAGGAGACACTGCAAAACAACAAGCACACAAAGCGAAAGTTAACAACAGAAAGAAAAAAAGTCACATGAATTATGGAGCTGCTTCTCAACTAAACTTTTCCCAAACCCCAAAACATGAACTCAAGTTGTGCTATAGGTTGAACTTGTATGTTGATGGTAACTTAATATCTACTGTTTATCTTTCATTACACCTGATTTTGTAGTTTCACAAAAGATTACAAGATCCACATAGTTTCTGCCTGAAGCAAGCGTTGACAAACTTCTCTGGAAAATAACCATATATTAATATTAATAGTGTGCTGAAATACAGCACCAGAAATTGTAAGTTGCAAGTGTAAAGCATAAAGTATACAAACATACCATTCCAAAATAAAGCTAAAATACACCATCTTATCTGCAATCTCCCACTCTTGTATGGGCACAAGTGCAATGAAACGCATATGTCACAATTTCAGATTAAAACTGTTGGTACTAAGAAAAAAGTCAACTTGATTTTCTTCCTAATGTTTACAGTTTAAAAAGCTCTTGGACCACTGGCACAGCATATGAATTCCTTAAGACTCATGAGTGACTCCACCGAGGTGGGAGCGGGTTCACTGCCCAGCCTGACACCCACCGCTGCAAGCCCCATTCGCACGGATGTAGCTTCGCTCAAAGCAGCTGCTGCCTGTAAGATCCAGGTTGGCCAAAGACCGGGAGATCCACTAGCCCTTATCGCTCACAAGGCACACCTCGCTCCAGGGGGGCTCAGTTAGGAAAAACACATACAAAGTAGATCACACGGTTATTTTTGAAGCAGTTTCTTTTGCAACTATTTTAAGAGGTGGTTTTGAGGGAAACTACTGAATCAATTCTCATGTGAACAATACGTGAAGTTTTTGTTAACTGAACATATTCTTTTGAAAAAAGGTAAGAAAAGACACTGCTGTTTCTCAGTGACAGAAGAGTAAAACTTTTCTGCACTGTCACAGCAGCATTTTGATTCCTTGCCATGCATTTATAGAGTACCAACAAATGGGAAACACAACCCATTGATTCCACACTAGGTGCATACAGTTTTCATTGCTAACACATTTTGTTTTCCCCTCTAGTAGCAGAGATTCTACCTCCCATCTATGCATACTGTAGAGCATTGTATTGATTACTCAACCATATTCAAGATATTATTAGTAGTAATTTAGTAAATATGTGAATGTTTCCAAGTACTAAAACCTATTACTACCTCTCCTTACAGAATCTTGTTCAACAAAAAGCCAAATACACAAGAATATTGAAATTAGCTGTGAACTGTATAATCCCATTGTTCAATTTCATGGCATTTAAGACACTACCTTCCCCTCCTCACAAGTCTGGATGTTAATCCATGCTGTAACCTGATTTAATTTTCCAGATGACAGGATGGGAACATGCTACAATGGCATATTAGTGTAACTATGCTGCTCTTTTACTCTCTACTTTCCTTACACCATAAAGTGAAGAGTTTTGCTTTTAGAAGAGGCATGCTTAATTACTTCTAGAAATAGCACAACTCAAACCAGTCTGTATTTGAAGTGTATGGAAATTATAAAGCCAAGGAAGTTCTTCAAAAAATTATCAGAAAATACTTCCCAGATTTAACTACACAAAACCAATACATACTAACCTGTTTCTTCTGATAAATGTCAGCCAATTTAATCCATACTGGCTACAAATTATTCAGATATACTATTCCCAAATTGAAAAATACAGTGAAAATTACTTCATTTATCCTCCTGAAATAAATGATTTAACTCATTAACTTCTTCAGGTCTTTATAGCCGCAACCCCTCTCAAATGAAATGGAATTCCATTCAGAGCAACTTCAATTTCAACACCCACTCCACATCACAGTACTTATGCAGCACAACCTAAAAAGTAACGTAGACTTCTTTGCAAACTTCTGCAAAGACTTCCTTGATGTCCTGTATTTGGTACAGCCAAACATGCCCCTGAACTGCTGCAGACCTGGCACGCGGGTAACATCGCAGAGTCGGGGAACGAGGGGGAGGAGAGAAAAAGGCAGGGGAGGGGGCAGTGGAGAAAATGTGGGAGAGAAAACCTATACACACACACACAAGAAGACAGACAAGAAACCTTGGAACAAGTTCTGGCAGAAAATACCCATGGAATAAAAATTATTTAAAAATTATTTTTATGCGAAGCTTTAAGACTTCAGTCTTTTCTTCTTAAAGTACTGCTTATTCTAGAAGCGTATAAGTCAGAAAACAACAAAGATGTCAAAGAAAATTCTATAAGACTGTCTCACAAAGTATATTTAAAAAACACCAAACACCACAAAAAACCAACCTGCCAGCACCACAATGCATGCAATTGAAGTTACCCCAAAATACAAGATGCACAGCAAGCTTACATAGCAGGTTCAACATTCAAAAATACAACCCGCAGGAGAATAGTATGCAATGAAACTAGTCACCTAGTCAATCACATTTTAAACAAATATTCCATTTCTAGGATACAGTCTGCATCTTTGTGACAAGTTAGGCACAAACAAGTGGACCCTGACCTATCGTTCTCGGTTACTGAAGTTTTTGTGAATGCTGTCCAATCTCCAGTTGAGTGAATCAGTGAGTACTACGTATATCAGCTGCTGTTCAAATGAGTCCATTGACATTAACGCCATAAAAAACAGACTTGCAAGTTTGCCTCTCTCTCAACAGAACATTTGGAAGGCTGCCCTGCAAGTGCCAAAAACCTCACTGATAACATGAAAATGCTCTTCACAACAGTTTAATCTAGAAAGAGAATATAAGGTTTGCAACTCACACACAAAATGCTGTTCAGAGTTCAGTAAAATTGATCCAAAAGCGGGAAACACTGAGAGCAAAGGCAACATAAAATATACATCATAGGAAACAGGAAGGAAGAGAGAAAACCAGAACAGATTAAGCAAATCACTATGATTTCCATAATTGTTTTTATATTATTAACACATCGAGAGCCAGAGGGGCAGTGAGGAGCAAAACTTTCCTAAGCAGCGTTCAACAATGTCTTATACAAAATTCCTTCCAAAATAAAGCACATTAAACTACAACTTCCCTGCCAATTTTTAAGTAAGGCTATATACAGTTCTTCAGAATAAAGAGAATAACCTTTAAAATTCAAATTATTCTGCACAACATGAAGAGGTAATAGCCCTAACAATACAAGAATGGGCAAATGTTGCCAAAGTTGCCCGTACGTTTCGGGACAGCCGAGGTGGCCGGGCTCCGACCTGACCTCGCAGCGTCTCTGCGGGGCGCGCAGTCCTCCACCAGGAGCTTTATCACACATTCAGAGAAAACCTTAAATATGAGACTTTCGCTGCTTCTAGCATCCAGACCAACTTTCCATCTAAGGGGGACCTGGTTAAATTCACTTTACTATCCTGTTAAACTGAAGTACAGTTAAGTACAAAATAGAAACAACACTCACTTCTTGGATAAGACGACAGGGAAAACATCAGTTGTCTTTTACAGAAATAAGTGCCTACATCAGTTTCCTCTTAGCAATTCCTAATCAGTTATTTAGTGTCACGTCAAGTTGTTGACGTGTCCAGCTTGCCATTTAAAAGGCATTTAGCACCACACAGACATTCCACAACAGAGAAGTAGTAGAGTTAAGAATGGTATTTCAAGTTTCCTCTGGCACAGTTACAACTTTGAAAGAACCTGCTCTTTTGTTTCAATACCATATGAAGAGCTCAAGTATCATGAAATAAAGAGATGCTATAGAATTTTTTAAAAATTTTAAAAAAATTTTAAAAAGTCCACCAAAACACTGAAGTTAGCTCTGATCTAAATGTTATCACAAACATAACAACAAAAACTGGAAAGTCAGTTCAGTTTATATTTTATTCCAAATCTTTTCTGTAGTATGAAGTCAGTCATCCCTCTCCCAAGGAAGAGCATCAGCCCTTCCTTTCCACAGCGTTAATTAATAGGAGCAGATTAAGAAGGAATGGACTGAAGGAAATGCATGTGTCAGAGTCAAGATCTGATAAATGATAAGTAAAAGGAAAAGTTATGCATCAGACTAGTCAGACCCTTTTATAAGGTAACATGTTCCACCTTCAACTGCTATTATTTAGTCTCTTGGATTCTTATGTGGGATGGTCCCAGGTTTAATCAAAATTTCACCAGTTCTTTTAATGGAAGTTATAAAACAGTTGCGTTACAAGCACAGAGAGTTCAATATATGAAATACGGTTGGGGAATTACCTCTGTATTAAATCCTTAACTCCTTCTGTTTCATCCATACTAAGAAATCAGTTTAAAAAAAATCAGTTGTGTGACAGCACAGATTAATTTCTCTTCTACTAATATTCTAAACTGTAAGAATAAGGAAATGTTAGAAAATGTAAGATGTCTTCAGTGATCAGAAAACTCAGAATTATTTATTTACAAACAACTGCAGAAAACTTTCAGTCCAGACTAATTTTTAAACTGATGATACTGATACAACTCAAGCTAGAACTGTAAAAAGGGGATGCACAGGATACAGCTAAAGCTAAAATAACAGAGATCAAAACCAGAGGACAAAGAAAGTACTTATTTCAAGTCTTGCTTGTTACATATTTCTCCCATCTTCATTTGAGGTCTTCAGATCTTTCATATGCAATGGTTAATTACTTTGGTGATACCTCAAGTCCACATTAAAGCATGGTTGATGAATCTTTTGAGTTTCCTTTACTGTGCACTTAAGGGGATATTTCTCTTCATAACCATCTGTTCTTCAACCAACCCAGAAATTTAGTATTACTGGAAATCTAAGCCAAACTCCAGGAGGCCTGCAAGAAGCAAATTTTGAATGGATTATGTTTTTCATTTTTTCTTTCCCCCTGTAATTTCAGTCAGCAAATTATACAGCAGCTAAAACTTGCAAAAAGTACAATTGGGTAACATCCTCTTTGAAAGAAATGCCCAAGAAATCCACAAAGCCTGGCTTACAAAATTAAACACAAAGTGTTTTGAAACATTTTACAGGCTACCTGGAATAATTATACAAAAGAGTTTAAACATAGAAGTTGAATAGGAATACCCACTTTAAGTAGGTTTTTTTTGTTTTTAATATTTTTTTAATTTATTTGTGTTTGAGCAGTATATTTTTTTTCTTGTAACCTTTTCACCACTCTGTAAATTTAAGAGAGATACGTTTCAACTGCTCAGGCCATGAATACTGAATTCGTTTCTCTCCTGCCTCTTTGTATTTATATTCTGAGACAGCAGAGTTGCCTGGTGACAGCCTCTTCACTTCAACAGCAGCTGGCAAGCCCTCCTTGTCCTGAAAATATGAAAAAAACAGTTAACTAATATTTCATGCTATGATTTAAATGTGACAATCTGGAAGTGCCAATACCAAACAGGGTAGGATTTACAAGAAAGACTTTTCTTAAGTCTCAGAAGCCATAAAGGAAGAAAAATAAACAGACCTTCATCACATGTAGCTAGTGTGCAGCAAAAATTAATCCAGAGTTAGTGCATCATCTAGACTTTAACAATACCAGACAAAAGTGGTGATTGTGTAAATCTGCTGAATTAACTTATATTTCCAGGATGCAAATTCTCAAGTTAGGCAAGATAAGACCAGAGCAAGCAGAATTTTGACACTTCTACAAGAAGCAGTCACCCTCTTTAATATTTACAAGACATGTATTTCAAATTGTTTATGTATGCCTATCTGCTTTCCCAAGATTACTGCTTCTGCTGAAGGTTCAAGCATATGCAGCCCAAAACAATGTTTTTGAGCTAGCTTTTTATAGCAAATATAAAAGCATTACATTTGATAAAATGAGAGTTTACAGCCAACTTATTTCATACCTAACACTGGCATATTAATAAGCACCTTCATTCAAAAAAATCCTTATTCAATTAACTTTAAGAGAAATTTTTACATAATGTCACATTTTCTACTTTCCTGTGTCAACCAGGTAATTTTTAATTCTGTTTGTTGTTCTGAAGAAACCCAGGAATAACATTTTAATGTCATATTACTTTGCAGAAATACTGTATCACAAGGAACTCATGTTAAACCACGTGTCCATGGCAATCGATCAACTACATCACAAAACCTAAAGGAATTGCTAATGGAAACAAATAGTATTTTCCAACATACTGCCAGGCTTTTCATTACTAGAAAATAGTTTGAGTTTTATAAACATTTTCCAAACTGCTTTATTTTCACCATTTTTGGTTTTACTTTTAATGATATTATGGCTGTTTTAATTTGCTAATAACCTATATTTTCCATGTATTACAGCACATTTTACAGTCATCTTTTTTTTTTATCTCTTTCCAAAATTCACCAACCATAATAAATTCAGATAGACGTATTATTAGGCAAATACATACAAGGACTGCAAAAATATATTCATTGTTATATGGACCATCACATTTCAGGTTTAATCTGAACTGACTCAAAAAGCATTTGGAACAAAAAGTGTTCTAGCCCACCATAAGTTCTTGAAGTGTTGTACTAAAAATGAAAAGAAAAAACAACCCTACTCTTCAGCAACTGTATAATTGCCTAAACTACACACAGAATACCTTCTTTGTTAAACATTCAACAGTGAATACTGATTTCTAAGCCTCAAGCTATGTAACTTTATAACGTTTAAAACCCTGACCTTACTTTCATACTTTCAATATTGACAGTCTCAAACTGTTTTCAGTTTCAAAGTTATCACGTGTTACATTAGTAGAGTATCACCAGCTCCCGATGACACTGCGCTGCGTTGTTGATCTGCACAAATATCATCTCTTATGGGATTCTTCCCACATAGCAAATACAGGATTTTATAGGAAACAAGCTCTTCAGAATCATTTGAGGGTTTGACGGCTACAAAATTTCTATCATTGCATCTTCGCTTATTTCAGGATGCTTTAGTTATTCAAATGGCATTGAAACAGAAAAAATGGATTCTATCATAGATGAAATTGTGAAACAGGAAACTGAAAATCCCATTCTTAATTCTACTCTTTTCTTTAGTGGAGATGTTAACTTAAATAATTTTTGGAATGTATAGTGAAATATATCCTATCTATCATACAATGAATCTGATTCAGATATGGTTCATTATCAATAAACGACAGCCAAACCTAGCTACCATTTGTGGGGAGACATTATTATGAAGAGTAACACTACGGTGGTCGTTTCTACAAAAGTAGAACATCCGTAGAGCTTCATGCTTTTTGCATTTACAACTACAGAAATATATGGTATCAAATGATCCTAACTGACCAATAGTTTCAATGGTCACCAACTCAGGACTCCTAAATTTTAAGATTTTACATATAAGATAGCAATAATTATTTTGCTGATAGACTTCAGAACTTAGCCTTGTACCCTTCAGTACTTGATTTCACCTTTTCTGTTTCAGCTTGACCTGCATAACATGCCAACCCCAACTTATCAGCCACATTACCAGTGTCCATCTATCAAAATAGCAATGAAGATTCATTAGGGACAGTAAGCTGGAAGCAAGTTAAAAAAAGTAAAATCAGAGGGTGGTCACAGTGAGTCTACTCTAAGGCAGCAGCATCACCGAGGCCTTGTGAAAGTCTACAAACTGGAGCAGGAAGAAGAAAAGCATTCAATATACTTTCCTACACTCTCCTGCAAAAAGTCTCTGTGGAGTCAGATGTGTTGATGACAGAAGTTGAACTTCTTGAACAGTATTCAAAACCTGGGGCCAGGGGGCTGGGGGAGAGATCCTAACATGGAAAAATACACCTCATCCAGTTAAGGACCGTGAGACGAAATAAAAAGAAAATCACTGGGTGTTCAGTTACTCAGAATGACTTCTCTCTTTTGGAGTAAAGTTCATTAACTGGACAGCATCAAGCACTGCAAGAGAATTGTGGGCATACTCACATGTGCAGCATTGACCTATTTCATATCTGCAATGCTTTCAGCTACTATTAACAAAGGTCACTTTATGCCATGTGTGAAGCTATAATAAAAAGGCGGCCTCTGAGAAAGTAAGTTTAGCACATTCAAAGCAATACTAAGCTTGAAGAATAATTTGTTTTATGTAAAGAGGAGCTTTCCAATATTCAGTGCAACTAGACAGGAAATCTATCACATCACTAAAAAGTTTTTAAAACATTTTTGTTACTGTAGAAAAGGCAAGGGTATCAAAAGGATTTTTAACTGCAAAATGGAAATACACTAAGAACATTTTAAGATATTTGATACTTCCAAAATGTATGATAGCACATATCTGTCTATGCTCCTCAAATCATGGACTAGTCTTGTTCTGAGAAGGAACATTTATATCTGTTTATTAGCCAGCCCTGGAAATCAGGTGTATATAAAACTAGCAGTTTCACTGATTTCCTTTCTCTTTTCCTTGCCCAGTTTTATTACACAAAACTCCCAACTACACTTTCAGACTTCTTCAAGAGCACTGCCAATTCTTTTCAACCTGTCCGCTCTCAGCAGATTTGCTGAAAAGAACTTTTTTCTTCACTACCAACTCCAAAGGTAATCTAAAAATGCAACTTTAATCCACTTGCACAATTTTTCTCCACAGGTTGATTCACAAGGTGCTGAAGTGCAGCTGGTCACCAACTCCCATTGTGCTGACATGCAAATCTATTGAGGATGACTAAGGAAACGAGAGGCATAGCTTGTTATGGCCAGCTGGCAGCACAAATGTGTCTCCAGTACCTGCACATCATCACGGATTTGCAAGAACATCTAATATCACACAGAATAGG
Source organism: Chroicocephalus ridibundus (assembly GCF_963924245.1). NCBI lineage: Eukaryota > Metazoa > Chordata > Aves > Charadriiformes > Laridae > Chroicocephalus > Chroicocephalus ridibundus. Next base: position 8,661,183 of record NC_086298.1, on the reverse strand, counting down.
AAGGAAAACTGTGTCCCACAGACAGCGAGTCCTCAGAATTAACTTCTCCAAGTAACTGAGAAAGCTGATGGGATGGTGCTTGGTAGAAACACCCCTGATAGCTGCAGCTGCACTCGTGCTGCTGCACACCATCACATGCTGGGCACTGATAAGCAGCATGACAAGGGGAAGCAGGTTTCAACAAATCTTAAAAACTAGAAAGAAGCTCAGAGCTGTAGCTGCTTTTATCACAGACAAGCACACCTTGAGGAGTGGATGCTCTTTTCTCATCATCTCATACCATGTCTAATTGGGCTTCCAAGCTCTCTGCTCCCTGGCTGCTTTTGCCAGCTCTGAATTCATACCACCTTGGAATTCTCGTGATTAGAGTACAAAGTATCAACAGGTCATTTCTAAAAACTCTCCTTCCCATTAAACTCTCTTATTTGCCCTATAGCAAATCGTCCATTTTGGAATATAGAAATCAACAGCATTTACACTAATTTACTTGTTGAAAAGTAAACACATATCACTAGTTGTAATATCAGAACACTAATACTTCACATCATAATTGTCCCAGAGCCTCTACTGCCTTTTCTAAAATGATCTAGATGGAGAGAATTTTGTTGTTAGCTTTTTATACAAGCATACATATTTAATTTTAAAACATGAAAGATTAAATTAGAAGTTACACACACAAACACAACTCCTTTTAAAAAGGCTCAAAACACTGTATTTACATCTGCAAGTACTCACTTTATTACTACAACCTTTATAACAGAGCTTAGGTTTGCTTCAAACAAAACAGGGTTCTCAGCGATAGAAGCACAAGAAAAAGCCCTGCATACAGTTAGTCTACAAAGAATTAACTGGATTAATTAGCAAGGGATTTGAGAAGCAGCTTGGAGCTAGAAAACCAAAACACTAAATTGTTTAAATACTTTGGCAATGGATCAAGGTTTCTAAGCAGCCCTATGTTCCATTCTCTCTTTTTTTTTTCTCTCGGTGTTTTAACACATTTAACCTGACGAGGTACTTTTTCATGAGATATGAATGACACTGTCAAAATACCAAAAAAGAAGATGTGAATTAAAAAATGCCACAAGCTGTTAGCAATTCTGCCAGCATGTATGAGCCCAGGCAACATTAATTAAAAATCAATAGCTTAGGACATAAATAGCTCTTATCTCTGTTATAGTATATCTCTAACATAATTCTTTATTAAAGAAAAAAATAGCCAATGTCTATGCTATTATACGGACTGAATTGACCACAACAAAGCAAACGCAATAAGGCAAAAATACTAACCAAAGAAACACATATGACAAAGGGAGGACAGGCATATGAATGATTGGAATGTTTCAACCTTGCACTATCATTAGCACAGAACTGGCTGGAAATAGCCATGCTGCAGGAAGAACACCTCAGGTTTTTAGTGCTAATATGGTTCTATACAAAATCCTGCATGCCAAGGAAGTAAGAATAACATACACATCTTTCTGCCACCTAGAGCTTATTAACTATTATTTTTATTATGTATCTCAACTAAAGATTAGGTTACTGTAAATTCTCTGATAATTACAAAATAAAGGTCAGAAAGAGCAAGGAAATTGCACTCAGATTTTTCCTCTTTAGGGATATGATCTTCAAACTAAAGTTACATTAAAAGGCCTCAAAGCTAAAAGATTTAAGCTAAACTAGGAATTCAAACCACCACCTTAAAAAAAAGCTGTTTTCAAGCTTACAGAACGCCAAACATTTGAAAGCCTTAGACCCATTTGCTAACAAGAGATCACCTAAAACATGCCAAGCTGGATACACAGTTTGGGTCTGGCGTAACTCCTAGACGATCATGACAATTTAGATTTCTGAAGAGTTTCTACAGAAAATTTATTAATATAAAAAAAGAGTATGTAAGAATCATACTGACACAGAAAGGTCAAGTTCAGTTTTCTTTGTCTAATGACTCTTGCATTATTATTCAATTATTTATTAATGGATATATCAAATGCTTCCATCACGAAACAGTACTCTAAAGCAAGGATGAAGAAGTCAACCAGGTACTATTTAGCAAAAATTTGTTCAAGTTAAAAATAAAAGAGAAAATTTCATTTACATGTGAGCTATACGTATACGTGCCAAGACACTAAAACATTATACAAATTTCAGTGGAAGAGCAGATCATAAAATTGTGGCACCCTTAATGTGGAATTCTCAGGACAAAACGCATTATTTTGATAGTCATGATTACAATTTGAACTCTCAAGAGCATCACATAGCAGATGACCAGATGCATGCACAGTTCCACTCACTATCGAACACAAACCTGCAGATGAACAGCAACACCAGACTTTGGATAACACTACAGTGCACAGCCAGTAACAGTCTGGAACATATGAGGAGGTTGAATTTATTAAAAACAAGTACTAAAGACATACTGATCTGAAATACTGACTAAATAGATGCAGAACATAGCTTCTTAAAAACCATACGCAAAGCAGAGCCATATCTATAGGAATAATCAGGGTTTAATTTGAAATTCACTTCTATTACGGCAAGGTAGTCATGAAGTACTAACCATTAAGATCTTAAATTATAACCTTTCACTACATCAGTTGGATTTTGAGTCCTACTCATAGCTGAATTTTGGACATTCCTACTTCTTCCTCTTCCCTTGCCATGATCCCACCTCCCAAAAATGTAGTTTATTGGCTAGAGCACAGCACAAGACAATCAAAGGTTCTATTCATAAAACACAGACAGCAAGTGTCAGGACAGGGAAACAGAAGACCTCACTTTTCACAAGACCTTTTGCTCTAACTTGTGCAAAGCACAAGTCAGAAATGACGTATCCTTCCATGGGGCAAAGGTGCGAGGGGGAAGAAGGGGAGCAGAAGAAAATTGTTAATATAAAATTTCTATACTTTTGGGGGAGTGGGTGCAATCTTTTATTTATTTTTTTTTTAAGATGTGTTTTTGTTTTATAAGATTATCTTGAACTACCTGGATTCTCAACTTCCATTCAAGCTATTGTCAATTTCAGTTAATCTTGTTTAAGGTGTACCAAATACAAGTTCTTGTTGTTTGATATAACAAGATTCTTCGCCTAAAAAGTTAATTATGCAATCTTAATTTTCAGTAGGAGAGGTACATTAGAACACAGAACTGCTGCTAATAGTGTTCCCCTAAATGGAATAAATTGAAATTCCACCGAGTTCCCCCAATGATGTTTAATGTCATTGTAGAAATACAGAGACTATCACTTTATTAACGCTTCAATCATCATCATCACTGAAGGTTCAAGAAAATAAAACAATTCAGAGGCTTTATTACATCATCTGTCTCCACTTTATTTTATCATCATAAATTAAACTGATTATAAGATGCACAAGTAATTTGTAAACTCTTTCAAAGGATGTGATTTACATTTTTCTTCTACAAAGATGAAGATATGCCCCTAACATACTCCATTTGTGTTAAATATTAAATAAAGATACTTATGCTACATACATGGCAAAAATGGAAAATATTTCTGATGTGTTTTGGGATTACTTTTCGCATTCTAACACTGTTTATAATACTGGTGCAAATACTGCCACCAATAAAGAAACAAACATTAAAAAGGTGTCCTTTAAGCTTCCCTTTAAGGCATCTACCATAATCGTATAATTTGCTCTGGACATCATTAAAATGTAAAGTTAATGAGGATTCAGCTGAAAACAGAAGAAATGTAACCTATTTTCAGGCAAAACTTCTAACACTGCAATCAGAGGGAAAACCTCTTTGATGTCTCTTTGTCTCTTCTCATTAATTTTCTTTTGGTTTAAAAAAAAAAACACAAAGGCTGTTTAAACTCAAAAATGCATAGAAGTTTAAACATGGTAATTATAGTCAAGCTGCAATGAGGTCATTAGGTTTTTAAAACTTTGAGATAAACAAAATTGAGATGTATGACTATTTTAAAAACATGTCAATACTCAATTTTAATTGTCCATGTGATGCCCACTGCATTCTAAGGATTTAATCTAGATACAGAATTGCTTCAAGATGATTTAGTGGAGGACCTAGTCCCATATCCAGGGTAAAGCAAGGCAATCAAGAAATACATCAAAATGAAAAGCGCTGTAATTACTATATTATTGGATACCATATTTGGTATTTATAAATGCAACAAAGCATGCTTTTTGCAATCTCCATGCAAGAGAGATGGCAAATTGTGAGACTCTACTACTTTTTACCTCTACAGTTCATTAAAGAATAAAATATTGAATAAGCTAAATAATATTATTTACTCACTACATCTATTTTTGTTTATGAATACTGCCAAGGTACACACAAAGTTACATACTTCTGGTTTAACACGCTAATTCTTTCCATCAGAAAATATCGTTACGAGCTATTTAGTTATATAGTACTGACAGAATCTGTGATACACTGAAGTGGTATGTATTTTTAGTGAATAATTTACGAGTACATTTTCTCAAACCATAACCAAAGCAATGTTAACACTACTGTGTTCAAAAGAATAAGACAGATTATCACAAACACAAGTAAGGCATTTAAGCCATTAAGTAAAAGCAACAAATATACAGGATGAACGCAACATTATCTTTAGTGTAGAAGGACATTAATCACAATGAAGCAAAATAAACATATCTATAACATTTTTCCATATGCAAATATCACCTCTAGATAAAATGGGATGAGATGAGATCAATACATTAGTCTGTGGTAATTTTAAGTATGAATTTGAATGCATTTCTGGATGTAGGTTATAGCTTGAATAGAGAATTATTTACCCTATTGAATCTTTTTAACGTGTTTTATAAACTCTTCAAATTAAACTGAGTGAATGGTCAACAGGCAAGTATCAGATGAAATCAGATACTACTTTAGGTGCAAGTGAAGAGCAATTTTAGAAGAAAATCTCATACTTAACACAAAAGAAAGTTTTGGAGGTTGTATTTTCTTTTTGTTTATTTGGGTTGGGTTTGGCTTTTTTTTTGGGGGGGGGGGGGTGAGGGGGGCTGTTACTCTGCCGTATTTTATTATAATTTGATCCTGCCCTTCACCACAAGCCAGTTCTGTTCTACCATCTCTTCAACTGCCCACTGAAGAGACAGACAGCATAAGTTAATTTCTGTTCTGACTGAGCTGTTTCTCATATCCCAGTATCTTTCCCTACTGGCTTGCACTGTCCTAGTGTCAGATTCACAAAAAGATAAAGCACATGATTTAAATAACATTAAGTCAAATATGAAGATTACAAACATGAGAAGTCAAAAGCTTGATTCTACTGTATACCTATACTGTGATGCTTACTAAGCTATTCTGTCTTCACATTTTAGCATTTGATTTGAGTCTGCATTAATTATTTTTAATAGGTGTTTTTCCACAGAGTGATAATCCAGTTTTAGAATCTTTGGAGCAGAAGATCTCAAGGATCTCAAAAGTATCTTAGAGGTCAACTAGACATAAATGAAGAATAATTATTTACTTAAGAGATAAAATGATGTAAGAATCAATTCAAAAAAGGTAATGTTACCACTATTTATACTCATAACTATGTATAGTTTCAATGTAAATGACTCTTCAAAGGAACTAAAGATGGGATTCAGTTAATCCCAGTAGAATGCAATTGGAGTTGTGAGTGTAATTCCCTTCACCACCATTTAAAATCCTAGCACAAATTCTAAGTGTGGAAACACTTTTGGCTACAATACCCAAGATACTGCTTTAAAAGCACTCGCTGAAAGTTCTTCTCTTCTTCCCTGCCCCCCACCCCCATCCCTTCCCTAGGTGTATGTGCTGTAATAGCTGATGAAGTCTGGGACAGAACACACATTTTTGGCACAGTAAATAGTTCAGAAAAATCAGAACCAACTTAAATATTGGGGGGGTTAAGGGTTTTGCCTTTTTTTTTTTTAATCCCTAGGGAAGTATAAACAAAAGAACTCTCCAGACTATAACCCATTCCAGATAATAGATTATCACTATTAGTTCTTTGTTCCCACCTCTCCATCCAAGGTTATAATCCTTAATACTGCAGTTCGACTTCCTTGGTTTCTATCCCACCCTCCCATGAAGAAAGTCCTACTAAAAAGCATATTGAAAGCTGTTTCCATCTAAAAAAAAAAAAAACCAGACATAAAAATCATCTTCCCAAGAGCAAATAATCTGTCAGCATCTGGAATTTTGATATATGTTTTACCAAAACTTGGTAGCCCCAGCAGAGCCAAAAAGTTGTGATTCAGCAGCATTCCCTTAGCATTCCTTCTCCCCTCACCAATGATGGAATTCAGTGGAGGATGACACTCCTTGTTCACAGAACACAGAATGGTTTGGGTTGGAAGGGACCTTTAAAGGCCATCTAGTCCAACCCCTCTGCAATAAGCAGGGACATCTTCAACTAGATGAGGTTGCTCAGAGCCCCTTCCAACCTGACCTTCGATGTTTCCAGGGATGGGGCATCTGCCACCACTCTGGGCAGCCTGGGACAGTGTTTCACCACGCTCAGCGTAAAAAAAATGCTTTAGATAATGAGTATGTTAGGGTATTAAGAGACCATAATACAGTTCTTTACGATTAAAATGTGTCTCACCACTGTCATTCACAAACATTGCTACAGGGAAGTGTATCACACACCGACCCTTGCCTGTGAAGGAGCAACCTACAGCATTTCACGTGGAATACTGTAGGATCAGTATACGTCTCTGGTAGCACAAGAGCTTGGGTCTGGAATTTGATTTGGGTTTGGTTTTTCACAATCATTGCTGAAGTAAAACAGTAGTCTTGAATTAATTTTACTTTTATTTGATAGTAATTTAATCTCCAATAATCTTTCTTTCAAACTCTATTTCAATCTTAAAAAAAAACAATAATCAAACCCAAGAGAAAAACCAACCAAAATCCCCAAGAAAACCTTACAATGTCTCTTTTTGTTCATGACAAAAAAATATCACACCAAAGAGAAGACAGAAGCAGACAATACTGCCTCGGGCACTCTGATAGACATCCTTGCAAGGAACTACCTAAAAGAAAAATAATCAGTAATAAAAACAGATCTAGCCCATCTTTTGCTTTACCATATTTGATTTGCTTGCACTTCAGACTTAAGGTAGCGCTCTGGGTAGAATTCCTGACCTATGCGTCAACAGACTAAACACAATTTCTAAACTGCGATACTTCTACTGAAGACACCCATAGGAAGCATCAGTACAACTGTGGATGCACCAAACATCAGTAATTCTGGGACGGTGCTTACAACATTAGGCAAAAAAACCCAAAATTGCTATTCTTAAACTATGGGGAGTCTACTTTAAAGTCATTACACCTTTGTTTCTTTTTCATCTGAATGGCACTCTAATTAAAAGTTCTTTACAGAAATGTCTGTATCTGGATTAACAGCTGATTGCAGATGCATTAAGCTTTAAGCAAAAGTTAACAAACATTAATGAGATTACCTGTTGTGATTAAGTAAGGACAAATAAAACCAAATCACCCTGGAAAATTCTGTGACTGAGAATGAACTAAGGTTAAAATTACTCCCTTAAATACAGTCACACACATCCACACTTCAACAATTTTTTGACTCTATTCCAAGTACAACCTCTGCAGTTATTGGACTAACAGCCCTACCGTTAAAGGAGCACATTAACAGCGAGTTAATTGCAACAAGTGCTTCAACAAATTCTTCAGTGCTTCAAATGTTGAAATTGAAAATGTTGAAAAATTAAATGTTTCAGTAGAATTTGGTATCTAAATTGAGTCTCTCAATAACTCTTTAAACAGAATGACTCAAACTCCTCTGTAACCTCAAGGAAAACTGCAAGCACAGCTAGCGAATGAAAATAATTTGTTAAAAATCAGGAAAAAAAAACTTCCCTAAAAAGTTTCAGTTTAGCAGTTAATTTCAACCTGCAGTTAAAAAGGCACTAGCTGTCAGTCAGTTTTCTCACCCAACTCTATCATGAAAAGAAAAACTGACAGATCACAGGAGCTTGCCTTTGTAAACTAATTCGGGAACTTTCATGCTTCTTATTTGTTAGGTTAAAGGTTAAATTGCTGACCTCTGCCCTCCTGCTTAGCAGCCTTTCCCTTTTTCTGTAAAGCTTTATTTTGGGGCTGTATTTACATGGATTAGTCTCTTTTCACGCTAAGAAGGAATCTGTTCACAGCCAAAGCCTTAGTTCTGGTTGTACAAAAAGCAGTCACAATTATTCAGCAGCAGACAATGACCATATTGTGGATTTACAAAAAAACCACCTCAGCCATGGCAAGTTCTGTCCTTGCTGCACAAAACAATAGAAGAAAAATCTTATCAAGCATTCAAGAGAAAGCAAACAAAGCAGGCCCACTGTGAACTTGATGAAGATGTCAAGCTCCTTTAAAAAAATATAAATCAACAAAAGAGTTTAAAGTCTTGTGAGTGAGACTTTCTGTGCTGAATTTTCCGTCTAGTTAAACAGTGCCAGCAGCAGTAACATAGCGCAGACTAGTAAGCACTTGTGAAATAGAAAAGATTGTAGACAGAAGTAGTTAAAGCATGAAGCAAGAAGGACAAACAACAGAACTCTTCCCACAAAATAACATACAGAAATGGAAGAACGTTCAGTTGTACTTGTACCCAAACATTTTTGGGTTTTATTAGATCTAGTATCATCAGCTAAGAACACACCTAAAAATGTGTTAGATAAAATTTATAATGACTTGCAATATGACAGATTCTGATATTATTTCACAAAGTGAGTTTCTCTTCAAATTGAGTTATGCATTTCATTCATACTGTAAAAGACAAACTGTGAACTGTCTTCAACCAAAACAGTTCAGACAGTGCTACTTAGTTCATCTGGACACTGCAGTCCTAGGAAGTTCCGTAAATTCTTTGTGAAAATCTTCCACCTTGTTTGTACTTGGAAGAAAGCAATCAAATGGAAACAGAAAAACAAAGCAGCAGCTTAGGAGAATTAGAACTCCCAAATACTACCTATCTACTTGATTTGGTTACTTTTCGAATCCTGCTTTAGGAAGTTAGGTGTAGCAACATAATACCATAAAGATGGGATAGGAAAACTTGTGATACTGAATTACAGGACATGTTCAGAAAGTCCTTATTGAATGGAAAGAGATCTGAATTTTGCCCTTCCTTTGATATTCCTAAACCTCCAATATGTTATCTGTTTCTAAACACAGGCAGCAAAATGTTCGACCAACAAAATGTTTTCACCTTAAAAAAAAAAAAAAAAAAAAAAAAAACCAACATTGCTCTGATAGCAAAGTTTACAAACATTTGAATTATCAATTCTTAACTTAATCCTACTCCGGTAACTTTATGTTCAAGAAAATACTTCATCTATTTGGAAGGTACTGCTCTATTATCTAAAATTACAACATATGACAAAAAGATAATGATAAGAAGTAGCAGCGTGTCTATTTTGCAGAGGCAGAAACCTGCTAGTTCTCTCTACCTGTGAAAGTCCTCTCATGGAAACCACAGTGACAACTGCAGTAATTTTAGGGCCCAAGCACATCATGGCTTCTCCCGGTAGAGTTAAGGACTTCGATTAGTTTAAGTTATAACATTTGTGATCTACTGGGAAGAGGGGGAGGGAGGGAAAGAGCTATTACAACACAAGGCTAGAACATGAAAAGTAAAGAAGGAAGTACTTAAACTACTCACAAGCTTCTAGTAGGAACAAGATTAGTAGTACATGCTACTCTCAGAGCCAATTCAAATGCAAATTTCATCCTTTCTCTCAAACAATGATAAACTCCCTCAGAGTTAATAGTTTCCTTCTAAGATTCATCTCCCTTTTCAACTTAGTGGTATGTTTTCGAGAAAAGAAAGAAGCACATGGCGAGTCTTACAGCAAGACCTTTTAAATTCTGTCATAAAAGAAGTAGTATAAACTACATTTCCTTTACTAATCCAGTGAACATTTCTTAAACTCTAACGCACTTACACTTTGTCCATGCTATCGCATTTAGGCTGCCAACTTACCATCATTTTAAAAAAAAAAAAAAAAGGAAAGAAAGAAATCCTTTAACTGTACTAAACCATTTTAGCTTTTTTCTTGAACACACAGCAAGAATTTATGCTACACTCACAAAAAGATGAAAGATGAGGTCCTTGGAGAAAAAGGCCTTTTGGCACACTACATGGTAAAGCTACAGATTTGACATACTTTTATAATGTCTGCTTTGGCGAGAACACAAAAACCCCATACAAAAGCATGCTACGTCCTCCCAGACAGGGGTGTAGGGGGGGTGTCTTACTCTTGTGAGCATTTACTTTCAAATGTTCATACTTTAGAGACTATTTTGATCGGTTACCTTAGACTAACAAATTCTCTTCTACATGAACAGTTTGACAGTCAGACTAAAATTGTCCTCACAGCCCCATCTAACAAGAGCGGATCTTTGGCTCAGGTCCAGCAAGATCCTTAAATTTATCACATCATATTTCTGATGAATGGTCTGCAGCAGTTTTAACATCATAAAGTGCTCTGAAAATTAAAAGAAAGATTTCTTAAGTAATTAGTGTGCTTTTGCTCTCTTTATATAGGTATTTAAACTAAAATTGCTTTTAGACTCTTTCCAGTTCTGCATCTCAAAAAACCAAAACAATCTTTTCGCAGAGGTTTAAAAAAAAAAAAAAACAACAAAGAAACACCGTTCCAATGCACTTTACTCTACTTGCAAGCATACAATATGTCAATAGTATAAGAAATTAATTTCTAGAAGTGCTTAAGCTAACTTAAGCTGTTACAATTTGTAAAAGAAACAATACTTTTGTTTCTTCGTAATTTACTACCTCAATTTCTGTGGAGTTTCACTATTATGAGATGTCATGACAAATATGCAAGCCCTCCATTAGAAGGCGTTCAGAATCTCATAAAATGCATTTTCCCTTCCTCCATGTGAAGTTTAAAATAGGAAAGCAAACCCAGTAAAATAGTAATATTTCATACAAAGTGTCTATTTTGTTCTCAAATTATCCACGGCATGTAACAATTCCAAAGAATGAGAGAAGATCATGCACTCAAGACACTGATTTCAGTATTAAAAACATTAAAATAAGTTAAAACTGAAATCTGTAGCTTTAGTTTAGAACATCCAATGTTATTTCCTTAGGAATGGGCCATTTTATGGAATGCCCTGCCCTAATATTAGAGGACTTAGCATTTGCAGCTAAGATTTAAATGGTTACCCATTCGCTTCTTGAATTTGAGAAGCACCAGCTGCATCAGTGATGAAACAAACAGCACAGGCATCCACTGCTGCAAAGACTGTGGTATTGAGTATGAAAAGCACTGAAAACAGTTTGGTTTTTAAACATTTTTCTTAAACTAGGGTGAACACTAAAACATAACATAACATAAAGCAGTATGCTAACAAAAACAATGGTAGACCTTAAACCTTTTAGATAGTGTTCGGAAGTGCCAAAATAATTATAGTTCCACCTAAAACATACACCTACTCATTTCTCCCAAGTCATACTTAATTACTTAAGTATGACAGCAGAAAGGCAAAAGTAATGCAATTATAGATGATGTCCAGAATATATTACTGGTATCTGCTGGGCAACAAGCTGTATTATTATTCCCCTCTACCTACGATTTTTAATGCTCTATCTTATTTAATTCCTGAAGCAAGGTTAACTTATATCAGTGAAACCTCCAAATAATCATGATAAATCTAAACACTTTTTGTTCGGTTGCAGTTTTTTTAAAAAGCAATACACCTGGACTTAGTGAGGCAGATGGCCTCCTTATATCTAAATGATAAGGAAAGTTAGAAATTCTCCTGCTGTCAGAACTACACAGCACTACAATGCCTAAAGGCAAAGACACAAAGGCTACCGAATATTACAGCTTTATATGTGAATTGCCATTTGTCTTAGTAATCAAATTTTTTATAAGTCCTAACAATCTTTCTATTCACCTGCAATTGTTGAAAACCAAAGGTACCAGCCACACTTGTCGAAGAGTTGACTTATTGTGCCAATCTGTACAGTATTGGCATTTTACCCCATCCCAATTACACCACTGCACAAGAGGCACATGTTAGGACTATTTAACCTAAGTCAGCCTGTTTGCCAGCCTCCTATATCAGCCTTGGAACCCCACATTTTCCTCTGAGTCAGCCATTACCCAGTATTTACCTAATACTACAAAGGAAAGAATCAAAGTATTAACACTACAAGTTTTAGTGTTGTACACTAAATACTACAATATTTTCCCTATAATAATATTCCACTTTTCAAGCAAAACCATGACTATTTTTTCCTCTCTTCCTGAAAGTAAGTGCGTGGGAGTCAGTAAGAAGCACTAGACTTGCAAAGTTCCAGTGCTTGACGTACTTATACTTGACACACACAGCACAGATTTCTGACCAGATAACTTCCCTGTACTGTCACTGTAAAGATGCAGACTCCATTCTTTCTATTCTATTTTGCTGCCTTAGACTTTTGGTGAGAAGGCATCAACATTTTATCAGAAGAGGTTATGGACAATAGAACAGTAGGTACTATTTGATGAAACTGAAAAGCAGAACATGAATGAATGCATCACTGAAGTATTAAGTGAGAAAATTCTGAATTCGGACAGCCTCCCCCCAAAAAAAAAGTGGGAACAAAGTTAAGATAAAAGAGGTTTGTATTAACGTTCAATTTTAGGATGTCAAATGTTCTTTAAAAAAAAAAAAACCACACAAAAACACCACACACACTAACTTAGATTCAATTAGCTAAGGGGAATTCCCAGCTTCCATGGAAATCATAAGGCAAAAAAACTGGTTTGGTAATTGTCTTCTGTTAAGGAAATATCTTCTTAATAAAAAATATTCATCTTCATGTTGCTAGTCTCAGTTGCAGCTATCTTGCTTTACAGTTCTCAAAACAAAAATATAACATTTACATAAAGTGACCAAGTAACAAAAGTCCGTAAGTCCACAAATAAGATCTATGAATACAAGAAAGAAAAAACACAAACATAGCTTTTAGGTACAACTGAATGCTGGAACTGTATAATGTACCAAAGACTTCATGTGCCAGAAATATAGAAATCACCAATGCTGAGCACAGATGATCATTATTTCTAAACAATCTAGAGGGAAAAGGACAGAGAGACCACAGCTGAGTTGATCCAGTGATCATTTCCTTCCTCAAATCACACATTTCATTGTGGTTTGGCAGAGTTCTGCCTGGACTGGAATAAAACAACTTTTGCTTTTTCAGCTTCTTCAGTTTTGATGAAATTTTCTCTTCATACCTTAATAAGAGTACAAAACATTCTCCAGATGTTCCCGAAGCTTACACTTCCAGGAATCAAATCTTAGGCTCTCGGGATAATCCAGGCTGCAAGGGACCTCTGAAGTTCTCTAGTCCAACCTCCTGCTTTAAGAAGAGCCAAGTGTGAGGTCAGACCACGTTGTTCAGGCTCTGATCCAGTCAGGTCTTGAAAACCTCCATGGATGGAGAATGCACAACCTCTTTGAGTGACCTGGTCCAATACTCAACTGTCCTCATGGTGAACACATTCCTGATATTCAGTTAGAACGTCCCTTGATTCAGACTATGTCATTGTCTCTTGTCCTCCTGCCATGCAGCGCTGTGAAGACACCTCATATCTCATCTTGATGAACTCCTTATAGGTATGTAAAGCTGTTATTCAGGTCCCCTGAAGTCTTCTCCAGGCTGAACAAGCCCAGCATTCTCAACCTCTCTTCACAGAGCAAATGCTCTAGCTCACTCACCATCTTGGTGGCCCTCTGTTGAACTTGTTCCAGTTTATTGATGTCTTTCTTGGAGCCCAGAACAGATTTTTTCCTTCTGCAGTCAACTGTCTTGAGGGAGACTAAGAGGGACTTGTCTAAGAGGGAGCCTCTATATCAAGCATTGGAACAGGCTGCCCAGGGAAGTGGTTGAGTCACCATCCCTGGTGGTCCTTAGAAGACACGTAGATATGACACTTAGGGACATGGTTTAGTGGTGGACTTAGCAGTGTTAGGTTTATGGTTGGACTCAATTATTTTAGAGGTCTTTCCAACCTAAATGATTCTATGATTCCATATCATAGTCAATGGATAATGCTGCTTTCATTCATTTCAAAAGTTATTAATGAAATAAACATTTAATGCAAGATTGTTAACAATAACATGAGCAATAAAGCTACTTGAAAGTACAACTGTCTGTCAGTAGTTAATAACACCAGTCAGTATCTCCCATTTCAGCTATGAAATATATTAAATCTTGTAATTGCAGTTGATATTTAAGAGTCACATGGAAAACATCCTTTGCTTCACAAACTTTTTAATAAAACAAAATAGAGGCATGTTTTACCATCCCACAAGCCAGACAATCTCCCACGCTAGGACTATTATAGCTTTGGAGCGATTCATTCTCCTCAAAACCATGTCAGAAGATTGATTTAAGAATTAAGAGCATTGTAACTGATCAATAGCACTATTATACTAGATATGAACTTCAAAAAGAGTTGTCTTAGTTAATTTTGGGATCCATTACACAGGAAGAAATAAGTTTTTTTTAACATGCCTGATAATTTGCTCCTTATACACCTTTTATAAATTTTGCTTTTCTTAACAGTAACTGCTCCTTGCCATTTAAGATACATTCCTTGACTAAAAAATAATAAATAAAAAAAGCAGATACATATTGTTGGTCTTCTGGCTTAGAACAGCTAGCCAAGGAGTAGAAAAGACTAATGGAGGTCTCTAGGTTTATATTTCTAGAATGGTGATTTGCCTGGGATACAGCATAGCTGTTAATACAGTTGACACTGAAGAAAACCAAACAACATTCATTTAGAACAGAAGGACAGAATATTTGGGGATAGACAAATCTAAGACTTCTAAGAATAAAGAACACCTCTTAAATACAAAAAAAATGCTTGGGAATAATCTTTTAAAAGATAATTCAGAGAGAACTAGAAACTTCAGAATATGAGTTGTAAAAAGAATTATTAAAACAATTTTTTTTACTCACTAGAAACAATTTCTGAAGATTTTGCACCTACATGTGCACACAACAAGCCTAAAAACACAACTAAGTGAAACTCCCACAGAATCAGTTGGTTTATAGAACAAAATGTATACTAAATTCTCCAATTAAAAACCTGTAAAGTAGTTTCCGTGCTTTTTAACCCACCTTCCCACAGCAGGGAATTAATCCCTCCAGGGGGATGCAAACAAACTTCAAAGAGAAGATTATACCCAGACACTAGTACTGTACAATGTAATGTTTATGGTCAAATTTGTTCAGATTTTCTGGCACTAGAATCCAGGTCAGATGTGCAGAAACAAAGACCAGTTATTAAAAGGGCTCCTGCAGTTACATCAAATAGTTGTGATGGCATAGAGCAGTAGGACAAGCCAAAACTGTATTCCAGTTACAACTCCTATGGAGGCTTTGGCAGTAAAGGAAAGAGTTGCAGCTATTTGACTTTTGCAGATTGAAACAAACAAGTACAGACATAAAAGGAGATAAGTGCCTTTCCAGTTAATAAAATATAAAAATCCTTTCTATCAGTTCATTATACCATATATACAATATATTCATGATCATTTCATAAAAGATAAAAGGGATATTACTTCAGTATATGTTGACTAATCATAATTATTTGATTTTGACGTACCTCCTCTGTGTAACATTCTAGAGACTGATCTCACAAAACAGTATCTTGAACTAAATTCTGGAATTATGAATTTCAACCTTTGCTTTTCCCCATTATTTCATCAAGTTCTTCAAGTTTAGAAAAAAGAACAGTCAAAAATTCATAAATATACTCACATGTTGATTTTGAAGTTATGGGACTTCTCTACCATAAACATAGGAATACTTGTCATAAATAACTTTATAGAAAAATACTTGTATAATCATGGCTTGATAACAATGTTTGGTAAAAACAGTTAACCAAATCATAAGCTGTGTTCATGGCTTATTTTTAGATAAAATCATTTGATCAAAGAAAAAATCTGGGAACAGATAAAAATATTTCTGTAGACAAGTAAGAAGGAGGAAGTAAAAAAAAATTCCACACAAGAAATTTTAGAGTGTTTTTTGTTTTAAAACTACCCATTTCTTATATGAGCAGCAAACACAAATGTGAAAATACATTCACTCTTTCAAGCTAATGAAGTAAGTTATTTCTATTTTAAAAAACAAAAAAGGCAGAACAGTCAAAGAAATTGTAAAATGGCCCACATTCAGGGACAGAGGCAAAGAATTTCTCATTATTAGTCTTAACTTTAAAAGATTACGCAGAACCAGTCATTAAGATATCTTTAAAAGCTAGAACAGCGCAATATTAAGTTTATTTCATTATCTCCCAATATATGGTTCTTAAGAATAGTTTTAGCCAATAAACAGGTATAATTCAGTGCAAAACAGTACCTTTCCCAATGCAACTGATTCCTGAATAGGTTACTTCTGCATACACTTCAAAGGTAGTTTCAGGATTTTGTCTGAAAGAAAAAAAAAAGTATTGAGTGCAGTGAGAATTTGTTTTCAAGTGTGCTTTCAATTACTCAGTCAAAAAGCGTTTAAGAATGCATGTTACAAGGACAACTTGCCAAACTAGATTTCTTGTTTTATTGTCTGTGACGGTTTCGCATCAGATCTTTCTGCCTTACTAGTATGTAATAAGACGTGAGTGAAGCTCAGATAAGTCCATATGAACAGGGCATCTCCCAAACTTCCACAGAGAAAAACCAAATCAAAACGATAGAAATCAAGCACACAGAACCTTTAAGTCAATTCAATTGTTTTGACTAGTCTGCATTTCTAGATACTAAAATATCACAGGCCTATCATTCATAACTTTGCCAGGAAAAGAAAAACATGCCATTTATAGTTATTTCAGTTCTTGGCCATAACAGTAATTTTGATTACATGTGCAACTTGCAAAAGCAAGTTCTTTTTATTTCACCTTTACTTTCAAATGAGTAAGTAAATCACCTATGTGCTAAATATAGGGATTTTTTTCAGGAAAAAAAAAACCCTCAATACCCTTTTCTCTTCACCAAACTGAAAACAGAGTCACATTGTCCAACATGGGACAAACAACCCAGATTCACATTTTCATTACTGTGACCCTTGAGTTCAACTTCATGACACCTATTTACTCAGAAAAAAAAAGAAAAAAACTGCAGTCAAGAGCATGCAAAGTAATTTTATGCATACGTTATTGGAAAACCTAAGAGGCTGTATTTAGGATGAAGACAGTTCACCTCTTTAATACCTGTCAAAATATTTCTACGTTTTTGTCAAAAAAAAAAAAAAAAAGGACCGTGCTGAAGAATATCACAAATGCAGAAGGTTTTACCTCATGAAAGTCCAGTCTTAAATCCAGAAAACTACCAGATACACACAAAATAAGGAAATAGGCGCAATAGTAAAAAGTTATACCAAATTCAGCTACAAAATGTAAATGAAGCTTGAGGAAAGAGCATTTATAACTCTGCTCCAGAGTTATAAATATACTAGTAATAAAAGTAGAAAGTTAGTGATATGTAACTTAAGAAAAAAACCCATATTTAGTGTACATTTTCAGTTCTTACTAATATAACCCCATAAGTGAACCTTTGGAATTACATTTCATAAGGAGCATGTAAAGGCAGCAGGTGATTATATAAGAAAGCTTATTTTGAGTTAAATTCCTGACTCTAACAATTTTAGCTACTCCAAAAATTTTTATGAGATTAAAGAGAATCACACATTAGACTATAATTGTTTAGTTACTGAAATAAGGATTTTGTAAGTCTGAACATGTGATATTTTATTCTTAGATTTTCTAGTTAAAACCAAGAATCAAAACTGCATAATTACTGCTCTAAATTTATGGCTGCTTATATAGTGATAATATTGTCTCCTATGTGTTAATGTAAACTATCTAACATTAGAAAATTCTTGAGGTATAATTAACTTGTGAATCTGGTTAGCTCCCTTACAGCTAAGGATGAAAATAGTGACAAAACACATATATATATGTGTGCATGCTAGAATTCCTACCCGAATAATAATTTAAAAAATGAAACTCACCATACCCAGTATCTCAAAGCAAACATATAAACAGGTCAAGGAGTTCAGCCTACTCTTCGGAGAATTTATATTATTTTTAATCCTACTTTAATACCAACAGGGATTAAACAAAACATTTCTAACCATGCCACAGGCCCACTTAGTGTAACTCAAGTGGCTCTAAGCCAAACCCCACACCTATTTAAACCGACAGAAAAGCTACCGTTGGTTTCAGTAGCATAGGATCACACTCTACAGTTTTACAGAGCACCTCTCAGGAGCAACAATGGTTCACAATTCAATTAATTTAATTTGCCACCAGTTCCCAACTGATTTGCCTTAAGTAGCCATTTTTCAGAAAATTACATTCCTAAGTGCTGAGAAATTTAAAATCAACAAATCAACAATTATTTTACAATATAATACAAACTTGCATAATTCTCTCTGTGCTGCTTACAGTTGTTGCATATGATCTGCTTCAAATAGCGAGATTTTTAGCTATATTCCTACAATCATGGTACAGGATAAGGATGAAATGATAACCACTTAACACCATAAATATATTTTTCCTTTTATATATATTGCTGTGCAGCCCTATCTTACCTTCCTTGTTTATGTCGTTATTTTTAGCACCCTGTTTCCTTAATTAAAAGTTTATAAATTTTATAATATTTTTACAGCTAATGGATAAAATAACAAACACCTTTTTAGTATTATGTTAGAGTCTGTGTTCAAATTCTTTAGTGAAAACACTGTATAACACAGCTGTTGAGCACATACTGTATACCAAACCTTCAGACAAAAAGACATTAAATTTTGTATTTTAATATTCTACAACAAACGTCCACTTATTTCCATCAACAGTGAAATTAAAGTAGCTTTGCCAAGTCAGAAATTTAGTATTAAAGGCTGCATTCAACAAGCTAACACCTCAGTATGAGAATGAAGTCATTGTTGAATTCTGAATATTTTATAACTTTTCAGTGGAATTCAGGAAACAAGTCACTATGAGACTTCATACAGTTTGCAAATATATACCATAAACATGCATCATAATATGTATATTTTGCAGTCCATTTTTATGACTATTAAACTACCCTGCAGACATGTAATGCCACCTGTGCATTGTATTGAAACCTCAACCCACTGAAATCATCCATAGCATTATAAACTTAAATACACACAAAGTTTCCTTTCCTCCCAAGAGGAAGAATCACTTAAAGACCCATGGTCAGTTATCAAGTGAACTTACAGATGCAATAAAAAAATACATAGGACATATATGTACAAAAATACATAGTAACCCATTTATTTGATAACTGGAAAATTTCAGAAGGAATGCAAATTTTGTAAATTAAAATTAAGGAAGGAGCTCGATGAGAAAAGAATGCCTTTTGTATGCTAGTTGCATGAATTACTTCGAATCTCTCTGATGTAGAAATTGCTTTAGTATCAAAGCAATCCATAAGAAATTCAACTGAAGTCATTAAATTGAAGAAATTTATTAAAGTAATTTAATATTTTAAATAAGATGTTTATGTACCTTTTACAATCAAAATTATTAGTTTTTACCCAATTGCACGAGATTTGTGCAGAATAAAATTAAACAAAATTCTTCTCGCAAGCTGTACGTATGCAAGTACGTACTTTACATATCTAAAGCCTACTTCAGTTCTGTCAGGAGCATTTTTTTCCCTACACAAAGGAAAACGTAATAGCACTTACAACAGAATCATTCTACTTAAAAACTGAGGCATGAGAGGAGCCTGAAACTGTTTGATAAACCTTGATTAGTTTCCATATATTTAACTTTTTCTGCCTGGTATTCCCTAGGTAGATAGTGTTACATTTCAGTACATAGCAAACTTTATGTTAAACAGCTGAAAGCATTCCCAGATTAATATTAGGGATCTCTTCTGTCATCACTGAAACACAACCACCTCTGGAAAGGAACATGCCAAGTTTTTTTATGGTGCAATGCAATTCTGCTGAACAGATTGATATTGACACATTATTAAAAAAATAAAATAATCCTTTCTCTTTTATAATATCTTGAGTACTGAAGGCTACCAAGAAGGGATAGCAGCCAGGTTAACTAGATTCCTGTTTTATATTACCTTGCTGGCACTGAGTGCCTTGCACATACAGTATGACATGCTCCAACACAAAGCTTAACCCAACAGTGTAACCCAATACTCAATTTACCTTTTTTTCGCCTGCAGCTATACACAAGCCAAAAGCTTACAGGATTGCTGGCAACTTCTTGATTTCTTTCACTTCAGACTGATGTAGCTACTGATAATTTCCTCTAAGCAATCTTTCACTCAAATGACTCATTACTTTACATCCATCAAAAATATAACTGACACATATGTCCAGGTTTCACACACAGTTTATCACAGTGTGTGCAAATGATCATGTGCCAAGGAGTCTAATACCCCTTATAATTATCAATCCATAGCAAGAAGCAAGAGATCCGACTACCGGATTTTCGCTAGGGCTCCAACACATATTGGCAACACCACCAACGGAGACATGCCTCACCACACCTGATTATAAAATAGTTTTCTCATCCACACTCCCATCTGCCCCAATAAGGGAGCTACTTATCAACTTCAAAATCTTTGCTGGATCAAACATCCAGCTCAGATTCAGACAGGCTCTCTCATTCTTTACATACTTCAAGATTGTTCTGAAATTTTGTCCGTAGTCCACTTGGGCACAATGTTCTGTCCGAAGTGGAAAAAAGAAATTTACTCATTGCTGCTCAAGGCAAACTTGCTTAATCACACAATGGACAAAATGCTTTCTCACAAAGTCCAAGATGAATGAAAAGTAATGCTTATGTTATGCAATCACCTATGTTTTCCTGGTGACAGAGAAAGACACGGGCTTGTAATCCTGAAAGACATGTTCACACTGAAACAGACTTTGCACAGAAAAGCCCGAAAGTCCACTGGATGTAATAAATACTTCTAACTACTATATCTCCTCACAGATACCAGTGAGGTTTCCAGTTGAAGTGTCTCATCTGAGTGATGACATTCACATTCAGCAAAGCATATGCAAAGCCATTAAATGTCAAAGTAGCAATCAAAAACCCAAAGATTGTAAACACAGCTTGTGGATTCAGTACATACACAAAAGAAACTGTACTTTCAGTGAGCATCAGCCTTTTGATAGATTTAAGATAAGGTCATCATAAGAAGTCATTTCAGACCATAATCTTGAAGTGACCCAAGCAAGGGTAACCATTGCAAGATCCGAAGGTGCAAGTTACAGATGCAACACGCTCTGATGTTCAAAATAGTAACAATTTTAGATTCTACCTGTATTTGAAAACAGGCTAAGAGTTTAACTAGTTTCTCAGACTTTTGAATTTTTTTGTAGCAACAGCTGAGAACCCATACGCCAAAAAAGCGTACATGTTATCCCCAGCGTACCTCCAGAAGAAGGAAGGCTGCTTTCTGGAACCAACCTATCACCTCAGTGCTATTATTACAAGCACTCATTATCTGCTTAGATTTCCCTAAAACACCCAGCTGGACAAACACACATTTATGTCTATCCAGCCTATGGGCTCAGGAACACAAAGATGTGTCATCATGCTGAGGACACTACAAACTATGTCTCCTCCAGTCTCATACTCAAGTTAAACAAAAGAGGTGAAACGTTAAAGCTCTATGTAATCTTGAAGAACACTCTGTTCAAGAAGGAAAAGCAATTGCTCAACAGCACCTACTGAAACTGCTGAATAAAATACAATCTAACTGGATGTCTCTGCTCTGTCACACCTTTCATGCACAAAGATGTCAGCACTCCCTGCTTGGTGATAGCTTTATTACACCTCTACCTGTCTCAGAGGAATTGAATTTGTCTGGAACGGCATAAGAATGAACTGAGATCTTTAACGTGACAATACCAAACATACAGACAGGGCTTATCAATAAATCAACCCCCAGTTTTATGAAAATTAAAAAAATATTGAGGGCATGGAGCTGCAGGCCCAACACATTAATCACTTGCACCACTCTTCTCCTTCCCCCAAATCCCCCTGCTAATGGACTTTCAAGATATCATCGTGAGACTACCCATCCTTCCTCTAGCACACTCTCACCTAGGCGAGAGGCTTTGCACTCTCTCGACCCCAACACTGCCCCAAAACAGCCCTCACCAGTGCCCACAAGGGAGCCCCCCCAATTCCAGCAGCCCCAGTCCTCCTCCAGGCCTGCACCGATAAAATTCAAACTGCCCTCACAGCTTGGCCCTACACGCTCCCACACGGAGAGCTGAAGCCAGGGAGAAAGACAGCAGAGAACAGACCAGAGCTGGGTTTGAGGGCGGCAAACGACACTCTCCTTCCCTCCTCAGGGCAGGGGGGACGGGGGAGCTCCCCGCCCCGGGGTCCGGCCGCCGAGCTGGGGTCTGACGGACGGGGCCCTCTGCCCCGCCGCCTCCTCCCTGCCCGGCCGCCAGCTGGCCCGGGGTGGCGGGAGGCACTCTTCCCCCTTCGTTCTCCCCTTCTTCCTCGCCCTACCCCGAGGCCTGCAGGCTCTGCCGGGGTCTCGCCCGCCCGGCCTCACACGGAGCTGGAAGGAGGGCGGGGAAGTCCCCTTCTCGCTCTCCACAGCCCTCCCGCTTTCCTGAGGGCCTGCAAGCGGGGCTGGAGAGCTCCGGGGGGGCACTCACTTGATCCTGGATCCCATGGTCTCTGGGGGGCCGCATAAGCCCGGGCCAGAGAGAGAGAGAGAGAGAGGCAGGGGGCGGGGGCCGGAGCTCGGTGGGCTGCGCTCTCTCCGCCGCTCGCCCCCTCACTCCATCCCGGCCCGCGCCACCGTCGCCCCAGCCGAGTCACGGCGCGGCGCGAGGGCCGCCGGGAGCTGTAGTGCGGCGGGGCCGCCGGGGCGGGGCCAGCGGACACCCGCCGCGCGCCCCGCGATGTGGGCACGGCAACGAGCGTGGGCGGCCCCGCCTTGCCGCCGGCTCCCCTCAGCGCGCCTCAGGCCGGTGTCGCGCGGCGGGATGGGCGGCGACCCTCAGCCGGCGGCCCCCGCTCAGCCGGCGGCCCCTCCTCAGCCGCCGGCCCCTCCTCAGCCGCCGGTCCCCTCTCAGCCGCCGGCCGCCCTTAGTGGCTCAAGAGCGGGGAAGAGCCGTCCCGAGCAGGAGCGCCAGGTGACCCACCGCCGGTCGCGGAGGAGAGCTGCCTCCCTGCCCGCCACGGCGCCTCACGCCCTGTCAGTGGGAATTGAATCGTCAGGCACACCCTGAACAGGGCCAAAAGGCGCCACAGGCGTGATCCAGAGCCCGTAGCGATCCTGTGGGGACTGGTAGCCACACCAGATGACTGGTAGTCACACCAGGAGCATGCATCCTGGAAAGCCCTGTACAGAGGTGAGCCCTCCCCACGGGGACGGTATTCGGTGTGGTAAGCAGCAGACTGGAGTCCCGGGCAGAAATAAATGTCCGATGCTGAGGGACTACAGAAGTCAAAGAAAATAAGGCAGAGAGAGGGGCTGTGAGCTGGTGCTGTTGCAGAGCTGTGACAGAACATTTTGCACTGTTGGTGACGGAAACCAAAGCTGCTGAAAAGGCAATAAAGGATGGCTAGAAAGACCTACAAGCCCAAGTAAGGTCATAAAGGGGACTGGAGACTTCTCAGAAAGAAGTGAAGGAGAGATGAAATGCAGTCTGCTGAAAACAAAGCTTACCTTGACTCAAAAAGTGCAGTAAGACTGATTTTGAAACATGCCTTATTGGAGTTGGCAAACAGGATCAAACAGGTACACAACAATTTTATTAATCATGTTTTACAGGAAGTTTTCAGGAAGGTTTGGCAATTTCTAGCGGAATTTAACAATTTCTGACTTTTTAGAGTTGGAGATGTGAGGAATGAAAAAATTGGAAATTTGGCTTATAAAGACCTCTAAACTGCAGGTTGCTGTGGAAGCCAATTGCTTGGCTGAGGAATGTTGTCAGCTAGAAAGATGGGAGAGAGAGATGATATGTATTTTTATGTCCCATTTGTTCCCCAGAGAGGCTGAGTAGGAGAAATCATACTCATTCAAGTTATAAATACAAAATATGGTAGACATTTATGCAAAAAGTCCTGGAAGATTTATTCACAGTTATAGTAAGTCAAAGAAGTGTTTGGGTAGATGAGGAGTGTTTCTAGCACTAATCTGAGTACTTGAGATGAGGTACTTCCACCACACAACCTCTGCCTCAGGAGCCATAGGCAAGCTCAGGCCCTAGCATTCAGTCGTGGCTTGAGCTGTGGTATAGATATACCTGTACCCAGTCCTGATCCCAAATTATTGTTTGGATTTCCTGGGTTGACCTTAGACCCGTTATCTTGCTTTTTGTTACCTTGTCTGATGGCCACTGGACTGTCATGAGGACTGTCAGCACCCCTGCTCTGCTTGCCCAGCTCATGTCTGTGCGGCTGTGCCTGGTCGTTGCCCAGACTGTATTGTGGTCACCCTCAGCTCCTGACTAGCCTTTCCTGCTCCCTGACATGCATTATGTAAAGCTGATGTGTATCGGTGTTCCCTGTCTCATACAGAAATACCCATATCAATATAAAGAAGCTTTTTAACCAAAATTACCGTGTTCAGACCAGGGATATTCTTCCCTTTTAAATAAACCAGTACACTAAAGGTTATATGTATAACTATCAAATGAAGGTAAGTTTATAGAAATATTGTTAAAACTGGTTACAAAAGCAAAAAACCCCACAGTCAATAATGAGGAAAAAAATAGGGAAGCTGGTAAATACAATGCTGGTGCAGTGTAAAATAACAATATGGAAAAAAAAACCCCAAACATTTTAAGAGTGGCTAACAGTTTCTTCAGTTTCATCACCCTTTTTGGAAAATGGATTGACATTAAACTTAAGAGGTAGATTTACAGACTCATAGTTTTAGTTTTGCTCTCTTCTGTTTAGTGTGCTTTTTAAAGATTTGGTAAACTTATTAATATGAACAGATCTAGTAAATGGGGACAGTGTAGTGTGCAAGAATAGCAGACTGGTTTACATTTGATAGTTTTTAGACCGGACATACTAAAATGCTAGGTGGTTCAAATGCAATTTAAATCCTCTCACTGAGTAAATGAATGATTAGGAAGTATGCTTTCACCCCAATGCAGAGAAAACAAGGTATAAAAATTGGATTTCAAAAACTAGACTGAGAGGACTGGATAGCTGAGTTGGTGGGTGAACTGATAGTGGCTGATAACTAACAAATGACAGGAAAAATGGCTTGCAAAATTAGTGTTTGGTAATTACTTTTAAATATGTCTTAGTGAAACATCTATGTTGTAGGTGACTGATTTGTAATGACCGTATTTTCCTACCCCTAGGGGAAGAAATTATAATAGCAAACCCATGTTGGTACTTGTTCATCAACAGTTTCTCAACCTGGATAATGTGCAGGTGCATGCTAAAAGTTCTGAACAGGAAATATTACAGTTACATAAGTTATGTGATAAGCATGAGATAATCAATCTGAAAAACAATATGTTAGTGTATATGAAAAAGAGGATGACCTACCTCAAGCTCACAGTTAATAAAGATTAATTTAATTAATAAAAATAAATGGGAATATGTATGTCAAATTGTAGGGTTTCTGTCCTTGCTACTGAAGATACAGTAATGCGTCTGGCAACATGAACACTGTGAATTCAGTCTTTGGAAACTCTAGGTTAAAAGACTGCCTAATAAAACAAGTGTGAGCTTGTAAATCTGGTAACGCTGAGACAGAGGAAACCAGGAAGGTGAGGAGAGGATGAGTGACCACAGTTGCTTCTAGTTAAATGAAAAAACAGACACTCAATATGGAATTAGTATGTACACTCTATCTTAGTACATATCAAGCAAGTATATTCCAGAATCCAGTGCATGGGTACAGAACATGGCTTGTACCCTCCAAATGGTGATAATAAAATAGGAAAATTCGTTCAAAATTTCAACTATAGACTGAATATTTAAATATTTGTTCAAATTACAAAAACTTTGTTTTCTGTGTGGAAGCACTAAGAAATGGAAATGGAAAATGGAAAAACAAAAATGTTAAGCACAATGTAGATGTTCCTGTTCAAGTGCAGGATGTTTTTCACTCTATCTGCTTAATATTAGTTTGTGTTCCAAGCTGTAGAACTTTTTTTTTTCCCTCCACTTTACCTGGTCTATCTATGTAAACAAGCTGGTCATTAAGTAACCCAAATTACATTTTCTGCAATTCTGTTGATGGTACTAATGTCTGCAGCAGGCCCAATGGTTTGGTAGTAATTGCATAACAGTTACACAGCAGCAGAGACAGAGAAGCCCCCAAGGAAAGAGAAGGGTTTAAGCACACAAGGGTTACCAGCAATGCCTGCTGGCCCGTCCATAGAGCAGTGTCTTTGAATGTCTCAGAATAGATGAGCTGATTAACTGTGAATCACCCTCCCAGAAGAGATGAAGCATTAATAGCAAACAAAAGGGAAGCAGAAGGGAAACTTCAGGCAGGAGAAAATAATCCAGGAATTAAAAGATTGGTGAAAGCCTTAGGATACTTCCAGATTGACCAGAAAGTCTTAGTTCAATACCATAGAAATAGAGGTTTTACACTGTGCACTCTGGGATGAATTTGGGTGAATGTGGCTGAACGTATATTTTAATATGTAATGCACCCACAGCAACAAATGTACATAAAACGTTAACTGTTTCTTCTCAGTGATACCCCTTGTGAAGCTGGCTGTAATATGAATTTACTTGGGAAATTCTCTCTGCTACTTCTCAGCCATGAGAATGGCAAGAAACAAAATGCTGACTTTATAGATCAATAGTTAAGCTTCACCTCAAAAGTTATGCCTTGAAACACAATATAGCACTGCCTGAATAATATTGATTATAATGTTCATGTATGTTTTGCCAAATTTCTCAGTGGGTAAAGATTAGGAAAATCTCTACCAATGTTTATAAACTGATAGAAAGCTTATTAAAGATATTTTTTCAGATGTGAAGCACAATTTATTTTATCAACCTTAAGCTTCTAATTCTTGTTGTTACCAAACAATATGCCTCATGAGTTATGGATCAGATCATTGGCCCATCTTATGTGCGTACAGCCTCCAGAAGTGTTCACATATGCTGCTTTAGAAAAAAGCCTGTTCTTAATGCTCCCAAACTGTGATTCATCAGGCATTGTTAGGGTAGCTGGCTAGCCTTCAGAGATACTAGTTTATGCCCTGAAACAAGAGAGATGTTTAAATCAGCGTATGTACCTACTTGTATAGATGGAAATGGGCATCATCTACTTGTTTTCCATTACAAGTTAAGAAACAATAATCTATAATTGTACAGACTGCAACTGATCTTTGGAAAATAACAGAATAAAATATAAAAACTGACCAAAAAAAAAGGAAAAAAAAATCATGTCATAGGAACATAACCAATGAGTTAAATCAAAACCATTCTGTTTCCAAAACTGGACACTCGCAGATGTTTAACGAAGAGTGTAAGAACATGGAAGCATGTAGAATCCTCTCACAGCCTCCAAGAAATTAATGTGTTTTCTCAGACACAGGTGCTGCTTCTATCTAACAGGTTGTGTGGGATTTTTCTTCCATTAATTTGTTCAGTTGCTTTTAAGTCCATGTATAATTTAGAATCCACTACCTTCTATGTCACGGAGTTTCCATAGCTTGATCACATGCCAGGTGAAAAAAAGCCCTCCTTTTGTTTGTGTTGAACGTGACACAGTAATTTCATTTGACTCCTCACCAAATATCGTATTAGAAGTGTCAGGGAAGGGCTGTTTCTTATTTACCTTCTTCACGTCTTTCATGATTTCATAAACCTTATGATTTTATGGTCAGAATCAGAAATGCAGATATATCTCAAGTTTTCTCATAAAATAAAAAAGGCTCTTTCTTTCAATTTCTGCATAGCAGTGTAGCAACATTATGCATACTTTCTATGTAGTACATTAAAAGCTAAGTAAGCAGTAAAATACCGTTCCTTTTAAGTGTTTGAAGTAGCATACACCGAATGACCTTTACATTCTCCATTCACAAAGAAATAAGAAATAACTATTCTCATTTCTGAAACCTGTGATTATACCAATAGCTATAACTCAGGCCCATGAAATCCTTTAATATAAAGAGCCATGCTGGAGACTCATTCCCCTAAAGAAAGGAGCCAGGGATGATTGGCCTGAAATGACCTCTTCATTTTTTAGTGAAAGGAGATCTAAATATGGCAAACATTTCCTTGTGCTACTGTCTCTCAACAGACTACATTTTCCCCAATCCGAATCTCTTAAGATTAACAAAAATTTGTTATTTAATTTTATGGGGAAACTAGCAAAATGCCTACCAGAACTGTCTGTTCTTTGTCTTTAACTGTGTGGTGATTTATCTGTCAGAAAATCTGTTTTTCTCTTTAATTATTTCCATTGTTTGCATCACTTTCAATAGTGATCACATTTTCTGTTTTGAGGTCTTTAAGCAGGCTCTGAGTTGTTGACCTAAAGAATTAAAGATTCACAAGTCTGCCACCATAAAAAATGGTGTTTAAATCACTAAAATTTAATTATTCTTTTAAAAGAAACATAAAAATCCAATAGATTTTTTGTTTTGTTTTTAATTTACCTTTTTTCCTCTCTTTTTTGAGAGGGAACTAACCCAAACATCCAAACTAATATCAGGGGATGATTGTTAAAGAAAAGTACCTCTTCTCTATAGACTTCCTCTTGGGAGTCCTGAAAAATCAGTCAATCACTCACGTCACTCAATACCTGTAACTAGTGATAAAGCTCAGGTCAAAAAATGAGGGATCTGATTAGCCCATGTATCTCTCTTGAAAGCAGAGTATAGATAACAAACGGATGGTTCAACTCGAAGCCAAGCTGAGGAACTGCAGGAACCAGGAAGCACTGAGCTCTCTGCAGAACTTTTGCTTTGTGGGAGATCACGTGGTGCTTCAGTTCATAGCTGTGGAATTCTTTTGGATTCTTTGTATTGCAAAAATTACCACTTATATCTGTGAACGAGACACAGTATTAATGTGCTGATCTCTAGGTTTGTCTGCCACAGTTGCTGAAATACATGGATTAAGACATACGTCCAAAAATCAGGCATGCTTGTGCTTCTCAGTAAAGGTTATTGTCAGTACATTATTCTGTTGCTCAGGATATCCAATGCCGATTGAATTTAAAGTCCGCTTCGGGCTCTACAATTTGTCATTTAACGTTCTCTTGTACAGTGGTAAAAGAGATCTTTAGTAGGAGGTGGATTTTAGCAACTATGAAATTCACTGTCTGAATGATGAAAATGATTGTGGATCTTACTCTTTCAGAACTAAATGAGAAAAACTCCTCCCTTTAGTTTTGTTTTTCTTTGACTAAGTTCTTACCCTAAAAAGCCTGAATGTTTCTTGTTATATGCATTTTTAAAAGCCTGAAGACTTAAATCTTATGTGATGGGCCTGTTAAAGTATTTGAATAAGAGAGAAGGAGCCAATTCAGCGTTAAGAATTTGGTGTTTAGAAAAGTATTATGGTAAGAGAGCCAGCAGCCTTTGTTGGTTGGTACACACATGCTGCAGAAGACAACCATTTTTATACTGTCTCCTGTCAGCATCTTTCCCACGTTCACTTTTATTCTCACCTGTTTGATTTTGTGCCTGTATCATGTAACACAGCTCTTTTCTCATTTGAGAAATTCCTTCTGTTATAAGTTTCTTAAGCTTTTACCTTTACCTTCACCTCAGAGCACTCTCCAGCCAAGAACAGCAGTTTTTGTCTTAAAGACCAATATTTCTGAATCAACTTCAGCACAGCAACTTCAATTTTTCTTCATAAAGAGACAATTACCGACAAAAGTAAAATTAAATTAGAACTGTATATGACAGTGCTTTTTCATA
The DNA here is from genome assembly GCF_963924245.1 of Chroicocephalus ridibundus. NCBI lineage: Eukaryota > Metazoa > Chordata > Aves > Charadriiformes > Laridae > Chroicocephalus > Chroicocephalus ridibundus. Next base: position 8,631,263 of record NC_086298.1, on the reverse strand, counting down.
AGTGTATTTTTAAATTGAAGACATTTTCTTTATCGGTACTTTATCTGACGTTTTCAAAGTTTACACTCTTAGTTTTTAAGCTTTCTATAAGTTGTCAAGTTCTTTTCTTACAGACAATTGTTATACTATATCAGAAAATGTTTCTTACACTCCCTTTTAGCAGAAATGCATCTCTGTTTTTAGAGATGCACATTTTTCTTATATAGTTTACAGGTCTCCGAGTATCAACGTCCATTGTTATTCAACTAAGACCACTGGAAAAGAAGAGATTTTTATGAAGAAGTGATTACTATCAATACCCAAAAACATAAATATGAATATTGGTAATAACTAATGACTGCTTCTACATGTCCTTGGAAACAATCTGCAACTAGCTTTAAAGGAATCATAGTTTGGTACCATGTTTTTTCCATAAATCATACGTGTTTTTCAGGTGTCAAAATCTTCCATATTCTTCAGAGGTCAACTTTAATTTGCTGAAGATTATTCAAATCTTCTAAGTTTAAAGTCAGAAGCACTCTCTAGAGCTTTCTATGGGAATTGCAATACCGAGTAATTAGAACTCCCATGCATCTACCTGGGCCATGAACACACGCGTGTGTATGTTACCAAAGATACCCGGAGAGGAACTAAAGAAGAAAGTTAGAGATGGTGGTGAGGAAAGCTATAACAAATAACAATAATTTTATTAAGTATTATACAAAAAACACAATTCCATGGATTAAATAATTTCCAATAGAGGAAGGGCCTGGGGACAGCTCTGCATTGCCTTCTGCCTGTCGCGGCGGGCAGCTTTGCTCCCATTGGTGGGGCGACAGCAGGGCAGCCAATGAGTGCAGGGCTGCAGGCTCAGCCCTGCTGCCATTGGCTGTCCAGTGCCAGCAGAGCAGCTCAGCGGGCGTGAGAATGGTGTCCTCTGGTGTGGAAACCCTTTGGAAGTTGCTCTTTCGCAAAGACTAACAGGTATTTATAAAATGCCCATACCAAATACACACTGCTGCAAGGATAACACATAATCCTGTGTCAAACAGTAGAAACAATCAAACCTTCAGAAAAACTACTAAAACTACAATGAAATGCCTGTCTTTTTCAAGGGACATCTGAGGTTCTGCAGCATTGGCCCTGACTTTTTTGTAATACAGTTGCAACTGGATGAGATTGACTTTGCAGTGTTTGTGTTTATCCTCCTCTTCCTGCAGTCTACCAGAGTTGACAGAACTCCTGTATTTTTGTTACCTGAAAATGTCTCATACATATTTCAGTCTCCAAATTTTCACCCAAGCAGCTTTAAAATAACAGTGGGTTACCTACTTAGTGGTTTGCTTCACTCTGTGGCTTACCACGTCCCTCCTTGCATCTAGCAAAAGAACTCTTGCTATGGCTTCTCAGAATGGCACTGCCTTCATAGTGAAAACACGCTGCTAGCTGGTTCTTGCTCTGAAGCTGTTGAAGACACTATTTCATCTGCCAATAATAAAGAAGCAACTGACCTAAGTTACTCTTCTCTATTCACCTTGCTGTGATGGCAGAGTGCTGACTGTACCACTATTGCTCTATAAAGTGAAGTCAGATTTATGAGACAAAATCTATGATGGTGTGATTCCAGCTAGACAAAAAAAAAAGCCCAGTATGAAAATAGTTATTCATATCTGCGATAGCCTTTGTCACAGAAAAGATAACCCTCCTGTGCTGAAAGGAATAAGATCACTGATGTAAATCAGACTGCTACATTCAAGTCCCTCTAAGTTACTAATGAGCCTGGAAGAACAAGGATACTTAGGAGAAATCCAGAACAGCAAGACATAAGTTGTTGGAGCAGAGGGAAGTACTTACTTCATATGATACTAAACTCTTGTACAGTTAGACTGCCCAGCTGAAGCTGGTGAACTCAGATAGCATGAAAGAAAGAGAAGGAAAAAGAAAGACAAAAAAAAGGAAGGAAGGAAGGAAGGAAGGAAGGAAGGAAGGAAGGAAGGAAGGAAGGAAGGAAGGAAGGAAGGAAGGAAGGAAGGAAGGAAGGAAGGAAGGAAGGGAGGGAGGGAGGGAGGGAGGGAGGGAAGGAAGGAAGGAAGGAAGGAAGGAAGGAAGGAAGGAAGGAAGGAAGGAAGGAAGGAAGGAAGGAAGGAAGGAAGGAAGGAAGGAAGGAATTTATAAAATACAGTGTTTATAACTTGGTAATATTTATTATTTACAACATGTCTTTATATTTTGTTGCACTCATTCTAGAAATAAAAACAAAATCTTGGTATGAAGTATTGGTGTAAGCTCTATGATTTTCCTCAGTTTTTCCCGTCTCACACAGTTGATGGGATCCTAATTTTTTTTCAGGTTTGTCCATCTTGAGTTTTCAGTAGCAATTACCACAACTTTTTTATATATAAAAATAAAAATAAAATATGTTTTGAGCCAGGCTTCAAATATAATCACTACCATCACCATGAACCAAAAGACCACTAGCAGTGTCAGCCTCACTGCCCTTCTATGTGGGAATCTGTTTATCCGTTCTGCCATAGTATGGGGTAACATGATAACTATTGATGGCCCACTACTTATTAAGATGTCATCAGACAACATGTTGTCATAAGCTGTTATTTTTAAATTGTTATTAAGAAAACATCAAATAGCACTTCTGGGATGTAAGCTGGTTGTTTTAGCAATGGGAAAGTACATGTTTATATCAAAATTGAACTACATAATGTTAAAATCAAGATTTAATTCATATTGCTATGTGGAAAATTGATCACATATTCAAATTACAACAATCTTCAACAGTGTAATGATGATTAAATAGTATGGGCCTGAGTCTTATGTAATTTATACTCATTTTATATTAGTGTAATTCCATATGATTGCTGAAGCATGACATTCTAACTTACCTTTCTGGCAACAACTAGTGCTAGACAGCCAGTAGCTGTTCTGTACTTGCATATATAAAATGGAGTTGATGGTCCACACATTTCTTTTACTGATTTTCCTGCACTGATGTTCAGAAGACATCAGTAATGTTACCTGATTGACACAAAGGTAAGTAAGTTCCAGATCTGTCCATTCTTGTTTGTACCCGCCTTTTGTCTGAGAAGTTCAAATAAGATGTGCCACATGTCCAGTACTTGGTTGGGGAAGAAGCCTACTCATTTTATTAAGAATTTAGGGGTTCCTGGCTAATGTGTGGATTGTCTGCTTATTGTCATTGATTAGTGTCTGTTGTTGGCTTAATTTTCTTAAACATGTAGCATTGCAGTCTTGACAGACTGCAGGTTCACAGTACAGGAGAGCTTTCTTCCCAATTTGTAGGTATTATTTAAGAAAAATAAGAGTGCTAATTTATTTCTAGATGCTACTTTGATTGGTTCTCTGATTCCATTCCATATTGGGGAAAAACAAACAAACAACAAAACACAAATGAAAGTGCACTTCTCTGAACAGTCACTCATTTTATACTTCATAAAAAGTCAATTTTATTTATGTAATTACTGCAACTATACAACATCAAGATGTAATGAGGTAATACCATGAGCTAGGAAATACTGGCCTCTTCCGTATTTAATGGAGGAACTTTAAATAGTAAACTGCAGCAGACAGTATTGCAAGCCAGCAAATATGTTACCTTTCTCCAAAATGGAGATAACATACTGCTGGAAATGCTCTCTTGAATCTATTTCCGACTCTTTTGTGGTATTGTTTAAAATTATATAGTGAGGATATTAGTATGCTCTTAAACTTCTGCCTCTAAATGAAGCCATCATTAATTGATTTGATTTGTTCTAGTCTTACGGTTAATGAAGACTAGGTGGCATTTCACCAGTGTTAGAGTAATGCTCTTGCTCATTGTTATTAATTCCCCAGTAAGTATGTGCCTTTTTCTAGACATTACAGTTAGTTTTGCTAGGATATTTAAAAAAAATGTTTTGATACATATGTTAGTTGTTTGAATCTTAAAGCTATAAAGAACTAAGTCAAGAAAAGCCTTTCTCCAGTAACACACAGGAGTTAGTTTATAAAATAAGTAAAGTTGAACCACTAAGTAATAGTGACCACAATATAATTAACTTCAACATCCTCAGGGGACAGATTGTACAAAAAATGAGGAAGCTAGTTAAAAAGACCCTAAAGTCAAAAGTGAGGAAATTAAAATCCTTAGACTCAGCATGGAGGCTACTTGAGCAACCATAACAGCGTAACAGAAGGCATGCATAATCCTAAGCAAAAAAGGAAGCTGACAAGCAGAAATAAGCGATGGGGCTACAGGACGGTTCAGGAAGTTAGTATAGTCAAACATGTATTTTTCTGAAGGTAGAATTTTAACTTGTGAAGTCAATAGGGATAAAATACCGTGGCTAAGATACACAGTGGAGATTAGAAGAATGACAGAGGATTTGAGGAGCAGATAGCCTGACATGAAAACAAGATTTTCTCAAGTATTAAGAAGTAGCAAACTTGAAAGAGATTTTTTAAGTCCAGTGGCTATTTGGTAGAAAAGTAAGAAAGCTAATGAGAATACGCAGACGTTGAAATGAAGGGAAATTATGTTTTTGCATTAGCATTTCCACATAGAATTTTGGGAAAATAGATATACCAAATTTCCTCGTGTTAGGTAATATAGAGGCGGTTTTGTCAAACACAGAAATTAAAAGATGTGCTGGAACATATCCACAAATTAAATAAAAACAAGCTCCTAGCACTGGAAAGTAAATCCACAAATAAATTTCTGAACAACAAGAATATGCAATCTGATTAAAATCGGTATGTATACTAAAGTAGAGTACTTATCCTCCAAAAGGTGTGAAGGGTAGTTCTGGAAATGTCAAGATAGAGGTCCATATATGTCACTAATAAGAAAAAATTAAAATAAAATTGCACATCACTTAGGTTAGGATGATATGATGAGAATTAAGAAACCTATCCTTCTGAAAGAACACGCCCCCTAGAATAGTGGCTTCCACATATCCACAAAGCTATTTGAATGTTTTAAAATGTACTCTGTTTCCAACTACTGTCTCCCAGTAAGCAAGTATTAGAATAAAAAATAAATTATGTGAACAAGGAGTTATATACCACAAGAAATTCAGTATAGAAATTCAGGCAAAAGATCGGAGCATATGTCCAAGAAAAGAATACCTTCCCTGAGTTTGCAGTAGTCAGCCAAACTGTATTAAATTTAAAATTAGCCACAAACATTACATTAAATATAATGACTTTTTAAAATGTACAGTTTCTTCTCTAATGTTAGACTCAGTTCTCACCTCCCAGTTTATAAAAATGCAATTTGAAGACATATTCTCACAGATATTCCAGAGACACAATTAATCAAGCTATTAAACACATAATTCTAGTTGAGAGATACCTAAGGTTTCAATTCATTCACAGAAAAAACTTTTGCAAGTAGATATGGTAGAGCTATGGAACCTAAAACAGAAATGGACACTACAAACCAGCTGCTTCTCTTCTTAATGCAAAAGCAATGGGTTGCCCAGTCCAAATGGAAGCAAGTAATTGAGAATTGTTTCCAGTTCTTTTTTAGTATAACTTACAAATAGCACATGAATTCTCTGCCACAGATGAGCTCCAAAAGTTTATTAAAAAATTAAAAATAGCTAGACATTTATACTCAGAATATATCTGACTATATTTCTTGGTGTGAACAATTTAAGTGCTGTGGACACTAGCAGTGTATAGGATTAATCTCACCTGACTTTCGGTGTGCAGTAGTAAAGAGACGGTGGTCTGAGCTAGTTCACTAGACTTTCTGTTTTTAGGAGAAAGAAACAGACAACTCTACATGGCCTGCAATCCTACCCTAAAATGTGTGGGATTAATCCCTCTCTGAACGTGCCTTTTTCTCTCCATTGGATTGGAAGCTTAAATGACTTGATTTAGTTTTAGGATACTAACTACTACACATGTGAGGAGAAATGAGCCACGGCCTGAAATTAAGAAGTGTTTTCCCTGGAGAACATTCTGGGGATTCTGGTAGGACTCATCATTTCTGGGGACAAGCCACTGGATCAGATGGACTACTGATGCAGTGTGGCATTTTCTGTTTCCCTGTGTCGCCATAAAAGACACAGTTTTTCACAATTAAGATTATGGTATAGACATTAGTCAAATGTTGCCCTTCTAGCATGAGATGTTTCACAGAATCAGCAAAGTAACTGGCAAAATCATATGGTTTGTAGAACCTTTAAGAGACTGATGTTTTTGCATGAACTCAGTGATCTACATGATAAACAAAAACTGTTGGAAAGAAACCTAAGGATGGTATAAGGTGAGCAGTAAAGACAAGAATTTTTCCACCTTTGTATTCCATATTACATACTCCATGATAGTCTATAAAGCTCCTAAAGGACTTTAGGATCCTTGTATTTAATCTGAGGGGAGGACTTGCTGTTCTGCAGCGTTGAAACCTCTTGACATTACTAGTTTAAATTTTAGTTCTTTGTGCCAAGTGGCATAATCATAATTAGATTGAATATTTACCTCTGATAAATGAAATATTAATATCTTATGAATCATTTAAAGTGGAAAACAGAAAAACCAGTAGTAAATCCAGTAGTTTATTGAAATAAACCATACCAAATTATGAAAAACATTTGGTCAAAGGGAACCTGCATTGTTTCTTGGGAAAGCACATGTTGCTTAAGTTTGCATAATTAATTTTCCATAACTGAGAAGTCCTGGCATTCACATTAATTCTATTCCTTTGACAAGATTATAATCTGTTACATTGGTATGCTCAAAATAATCAGTTGAATATATTTCTATTTTTAAAGAATCTCTTCTCTTTTACTTCCTTTACTACCTTCTGTCAGAGTTTAAGTAGTAGTTACGGTGCTACTATATTAAATCACTGGTTAGCCATCAAACTGGTGTGCACGCATACATGCATAAAAACTGGGAAGTGCGTCCATCTCTGTGTGTGCGTGGCGTTATATATCTATAATGGTTAATTGTTTTACATAGTTACATACAAACTATCATGATAATAGCTGAATACCTAAAAGTAAGTCTAATCTAAGTACAGTATAGACTTCTATGTTAAAGTTAAGAACTACTATTCCGTTCCAATTTCATCCTCCTTTACATTTCATCATTCAGAATTGTTGACTGAATTCTAGTTTTTGACATGTTGTCCTTCTTGATTTTCCTGACCCTGTCCTTTCATGGTTCTTCTGTTGCATCTCTAATATTAATTTCTTCACTTCTCCTGCATCCTGACATCACATCTCCAACTCTCTGAAGCTATTAGTGGATCTATATTTTTTGCTGCCTTCTCCCCCTTACAACCAAATCTTATTTTGGTGTAATCTCATTGTCAAACACAGATTCAGCTATCATCTCTATGTTGCCAACTGTCAGATCTAGTTATTTATTCTAAACTTGTCTGCTCCTATTCAAACTGAAATCTCACCTTGTCTTCTTGAAACATCTTCATAGATATCTAACCATCAACTGTTGTTCAAAATGGGGCTAAAGAGAATCCCTTCAATCTTTCCTCTTCTGCAGGCTGTCCACACTCTTTTCTTAATCACTGTGTACATACCACATGTCATTCAGGCTCATAACCGTGTATGATCAGTGCTTCTGTTTTGAAAATATATTTTGCTTGAACAAAGTCCAAACCACTTTACATTTAAAATGAAAGAAAGAAAGAAAGAAAGAAAGAAAGAAAGAAAGAAAGAAAGAAAGAAAGAAAGAAAGAAAGAAAGAAAGAAAGAAAGAAAGAAAGAAAGAAAGAAAGAAAGAAAGAAAGAAAGAAAGAAAGAAAGAAAGAAAAAGAAAGAAAAAGAAAGAAAAAGAAAGAAAAAGAAAGAAAGAAAGCGAGCAAGAAAAAAGAAAGAAAGAAAACGAAAGGGAACATAATAGTTAAAATATAGGGCAAGCAGAAAGTGATACATTGAGAAGTTTGAATATTGAAGTATTCTAGCAACAGGAAAGGTAAAGCACAAGTAAAGAAAAAGCAACCTTCTTCTACATTGACCCCCTGGTGTGCTTTAACTGTGACCTCAAGGAGCCATATCTAGATAGGAGAGGGGGTTCAGTTTCCAAGGCCCATTCAATCGCAAGCTCCTCTGCGAAGTCTCCCAACATGGGGTCCAATTAGGGCCACTTGTATTGGTGAATTTTTTTGAGAGACCTGCTGAAAGCAACTGGAATAAGATTTTCAGATTAACTTTACACAGGCCACTATACAGCTCCAGAGCCATATATCATTTTCTATCAAGGGAGATTTTGACTGAAGTCAGTAGTTATGGACTGAAGGATCAGGTCAATCCTTTTGTTAATTTTTTGTCATTACATGGTTCCTATCCTGCTAGCCATTTGTCAGTATTTTTCTTACCTCTTCTATAAATTAGGAATAGGAATATTTACTACTTTTGTTAAGTGCTTGTAGTTGTATTAGTAGAAACTTGGTAATGTTTAATTTCTGGAATCACCCACCTGCTACTGAACTAGCAAAGCCCATATAAATCCAATTCCAAATGAGTGCCTTGAGAAATCTTGAGTCCCACGTTAAGCATTTTAAATGCTGGAAAGATGCATAAGAGAAACTAAATATAACGTAAATCAGCTAGATTTTTTATATATAAAAAAAAGTGTAATTATTAACAGATATCAAATCACACTGGCATGATAAGAACAGAGGGGAAAAAACTTACTTAGTAGTCATCCAACCATGAATTCGGGCTGTGAAACCTTGTCATCCCATTATCATTTTCTTTTGGTGTGACCCAAATATGAACTATACACAGGGAAGGCAGGAAGGAAGGAGAAAGAGAGAAAGAAGAAAACTGAGCTGAAATTAGCCTACTGCTCAGAGGGCACTGGGTTATCTTGCCTGTTTCTTATCCATAGATAATAAAACATAAACTAAAAAATATGTGTAATTCTCTGATATGCTTGAGCTGGAGCATATTAATGGTTAAATTATCACTATATCATTTGGACTGACTGCTGTTTAAAATACAGGAGAAAGCACTAGCAGTGTAAAATGTTGATTGGTTATGTTATGATTCCAAGAGGAAGGCAGACATCCTTTGTACTGATCAACATTTTAAGCTGAATTACGTTGTTTAGTAAATGGTTAAGAAAAAGGACAGTAAAATTTGTAATAAGTAAAATGATTGATATAACACAGGGGTAAACATAAAAATACAAACCATTATCTTCAGTTTAGAAACTGATAATGCTGTTCAAGAAAATAATGACATAGTTCAGTCTAAGGACCACAGAATTGGGTCCACTGTTTGTATTTTATGTCTGTATTTAGCTGCTGTCTCATATCAGACAAAAAGGTAGCACTCAAAACTATTTTAAGAAAAATTGCTCCTTGCCATGTAAATTCATGCTCACCAATGAGTACTCACAAATACTCCATTGGGGAAACTGAAATAATTAAGTAAACAATTTAAAAGCTGAAGTAGAAAGTGTTGATTGCTCTAGTTCTGCTCACCAGGCTGCTGAGAGACAGGACTCCTTGCCAGCATAACAACACATTTGGAAATTGTTGGAGTTCCCATTTCGTCCCTTGTAATAAGCTAGTAAGGTTGGAAGTGGTTAATAATGGAAAGACAATGAGTATTTGAACAGCTTCTATTACTAATCCAAGCATTGTCCCTACTCTGTGGGTATAGCAGAGGACTATAATCAGTATCTTGTACTGGTGCAAAACATATTATTTAATATATATTATTTAACACAATAACAACTTCATTGATCTGCTATGAAGCTATTACTTCTAATAACTTTTAAAACCAAATGCTTCATATCTCTGAATTTCTGGGTTTTATTTCCCTTTCTTTTTCTAATGTCTGACCTGGTGGTTGCTGAATAAAACAAACTGTCTTTTACTGTTCCTGGCACGGTGTTTACAGGAGTTACTGTATACCTGTGGCATTTGCATCTTTGCTTAATCAAACTGCAATACATAGATACATTCGGTCCTGAAAATGGTATACAATTTCCTCTTTCTCCCTCGCTTTCCCCTAATAGCAGGGAGGCACTAGAGGGTTGCGCAGGGATGTGTGTTACAGGCTGCCTGCAGGACCCTAGCGGACTAGGCTGTATTTAATGAGCGCGTCTTCACTGACAGATTCATTATTTGTGTTCGGTCGCTTCAAGTCAAAACTGATTAGTTACACTTACTGCAGCAAAGATTTAATGATTTTATTGTTTATCTTCAATTTATTTTGATTAACATCTCCGTTCTTTTCATTGCAAGTGCAATTAGGTGTAATATAACAGCGACTACTTTAATTTTGCTGAAATTAAGATGAATAAGTGACGGATTATGGCACTTTGTTTAACAAATAAATCATAGTTAAGAGGGCTGTATTAGTAATAAATGAAAAAACAGACAATCTAATTAAAATTCATGGAACTGATAGTTCAAGTTTCTAGAAATGTAATGAATTTTCATTTTAGAAATCAACTAGATTTAGGTGTAGTACTTATTTATTGACAATAAGATGACAGAAAGGCACACTATTTTGTAAATCATCTTAATTTCTTGTATTATGTTTGTAGAAGGAAATACAAGCAATGAAATGGAGGTGCACGTTTAAATTTTTTTAGGAGCTAGGATTATTTTGTCAGGAAACACTGCAATTAAGGTATGGCTAAAAAAGAGACCGAGGGACTGAAATGAGGAAAAAACTCATTAGTTCAATTCTCACATGTCCAGACTTCAGCATTTTCTGCAACAGATGAATATTCTCCAAGTCCCAGCCACAATTTTCCTTTAAGTTCATAAGATTCCATTCACTGCCACACAGCAAAAGCCTCAAGACACGTACGATGGAAGAAAGAACTAACATGAAGAAAACTGAACTCAACAAACAGTGAGCAAATCAAGATTGCTCTATACAAGCATCCCCAAATCATGGGGCAAGTAACAGGGCAGCAATCCTGGAGCCAGCTTACTGTGGGGGTCGCATGGGCTTAACTTCTGATTGAGGAAAACCAAGAGGAAAACGAACCCTTCAGAATCAGAAACTTTATCCCTCTGATGTTTAAAAGACCTTGTATTTGACAGGACAGCTTTGAAGATAAAGACCGAAGCACTCTCCCGCTACAGGCTGTTCAACACCCCACACTGCTATCTGCAATGCACTTCACTTCAGTTTCACAGAGTTCAGTCATATTAGAAAGGAGATAGGGGAGACATTTTTTAGTATATCGTGCTATATTTTTGATGCTGCTGTATCTTGACCAAGCTCTCTTTACAGAGCCTAGAAGAGCTCAGCTGCGTTGTACACATCTCCATCATCATTCCTTCCGACCGCACTATGTCACACCAGCCAGTTGCTCTTGGCTGGCCAACACATAAATTTGTTAATAGAAATGTACACTGACATCCTTGATTACACAGATATCTCTAAACTAAGAGTTTGGCGCTAAAGATGAGAGAGGGACAAGGAGGGACTTCTCCCTTTTTCTTAATGTGCAATATTCTTTTTTTTTTTTGTCTGTAGGAGGATTTTATTCTAGGGATTAGGCTTAGAGAGGACTAAGAGAGTAATATATGCTCTGCTAAGACGTTAGCTGACTTTTTTCCCCCCTTTGTATGAGGCATGGGAGGGGGTGGCAAAGAGAGAAGAGAGAAAGAAACAGAGAATGCAATTCCTAAGATCAAAAAACCTGCAAGAGAGTACTTTCTTCCTAAATTTTTAAGCACTCTTCTTATATTACTGTTTCTCTCTTTAACTGTTTTAAAACATTTTTTCAGATATTCAGATGAAAGCCATTATTGAAGGAAGTATTTATTATGATTTAGTAGCAATTTTTGTTTGGTTTTCTACCTTAGTTAGGACTTTATCACTATACGCTCCTTGAAATACAAGAATTTCAGTGGCAGTGCAAATTTGTTCCAGCTAAGGATCTGCTTCATAACTTTAAAAGGGACTTTAAAATCGTATTTTAACAAATGTCTGCAGAAAAAAAGATAATTGAAAAATAATTCCTGTCCTATGGGTGTAGTGGAAATAAATTACTGAAGCCAGTTTTACTAGTGTAAAATAAATAAAGGGAAGGAGCTGGTGGAGTGAGGAGCTTCTAAGGCCTACTTTCTTTCTTCCTGATTATATTGTTCAGATCTACTAATTACATTAAAACAGGTGGCTCTTCCTAAGTGTATAAAATCAAATAAATACTTAAATCTGGGTACTTTTAACAAGGTGGTATACAAACTTACTTACAAGTGTTCCTGTGCGTCACAATCCCTTCTCTAATATAAGTTTTCAATATTTAATAAATTAATAGATGGTAGGCAAAGACAGAGCAAGAGGCAGATAGAGAAGAAATGATGCTAATGACCAAATGAACCTGTAAAAAGCAGCCCTGCTCTGACTGGAGCCCCAGTCATCAGCTGAGTGTCATGTCGGAGAGCCGGGAAGAGCTGGGGGAGGTTGTGGAGGGGTTGGCGAGCTGGAGACTGGCAGCATCATTGGTTTGAACGGGCCGTGATTGATTTGTCACCAGAGGCCCATTTGACTGGGCGAAAAGCCCTTCTGATCTCAGTCTCTCTCTGCCTCCTTCCCTCTGCTGTCCCTTTTTCCCTCCCTGCATTCGGACGCTGGCATAGCAGCTGGGCAAGGGGCTCAAGTTTGGGCTGACACAGAGCACAAGGGTTGAAGGTCACTGCTGCTGAAACTCTGTCGCGACTGACAAGAGAGATCCAGCTCATCATACTTTTCACTTTCTATTCTGCCTTTAGAACTCCAGAGGTTTACAAAGACCCAAATACACATCCACACAAATACACCAACACACCATTCCCCAAGCAGAGACACACCACCAAAGCCTCTCTCTCCTCTCTTTGCCTCTCTCTGTCTCCCTCTCGCACACACTCACGCACACACACACACACACACGCACTCGCTCTCTCTCCCCACCCCTTCCACCTTCCTGTTATCTGTGGCTGGGAGAAACCTCTAGATCTACAAATATTAATTACAAAGGACAACGAAAGGTAAGAAGGCGTCAATTATCCAAAGGTGTCGTGATGTTATTTCAAGTCAATTGCAAATGTGTGAGGGGGAAGATTTCGCCCCAGTGATTCCTGTCTGCTTGGCTGATGGGGACCGGAGCCGATTCCCTCCCAGAACTGCTGCAGCTATGCCTTAAACCACACACTTTCCAGCAGGAGCCATCAGCATGGGCCTTTCTGAATTCTGTCTTTATTTCATTCATTAAGGGCATTAGGCAAGTTGGAATTTGTATGAAAAGGATCCTATGGGAATACTGTCTCCAGGGTAGGTATTTTCATGACTTTCCACATCCTGGGGCTCTCTCTGTATCTCTTCTTTTTCTCTCTCTCTTCTGTTAGATAGAGCTTTAAAGGAGGCTGCCCTCATCTTCCAACTAATCTGGGGAAAGGAAATATTCTGAGCTGCATATATTGAGTGAAAAATTATTTTATTTCTTTTGTAAAGTGGCAGTTACTAAGAAATTGTGAGACCTTTCCTGCTTAATTTTGTTAATGGGCTTTGTTATTATCATTATTATTCCTAGCTGTTTTCAGGTTTTTCTCACACAAGAGTTTTTTAATTACAATTGCCTTCGTTATCCAAAAAGAATGAGATAGCAGACTGGACAACAGCAAAATAATATTAATCAAACAAAGGCAGACTTTAAATTAAACAGGCTGTTGTATTCCCATAAAAGCAGAACAATCTCAACACTCTAGCTCATTTCACTTGGCAAAGGAACATGGCATCAGTTTTTTAACTTTAAAATAGTTTAATGAACACGAATGGAGAAATAATTTTTCTGTGTATTTAGCCGTCTATAAAGAAGAGAGAATGCTTTAACTTTGATCGCCACAATTAGTTCCCTGGGTATCTAGAGGGGAACAGGGCAGCCCTGGGAGCCTCAGTTCTTTAGATACAAAAGCATTTAGATCGCTTTAGAGCAGTTAATCCTGAGACTGGCTAGGGTCCCTTTTGTTTTCTAACTCCATTGTGGGTTTTGTTCAGTTTTTTCTATTCGCATGATTGACTGCCCAATGGATGCTAATTATCCAAATGTCGCTTCTGTCCTTTGAGTGACTTTCTATGTATTATGGGCAACTGTCATGCATTCTGTCATTCTATATCATATTACATGTATTATCATATGAAAATGGTACTCTGCATAAAGGAAGGTGTCTGAACCAGCAGATGCTGCAGATATTTAGAGGACTTGCCTAATTTGAATGGATTTTCTATAGAAAAATTGGTCAGAAAGCATATAGGGGAGAGTCAGAAATTGAAAGTTTATCAGGTAATTATTTTTGTCCTTTTGCTGTTTACATGATAATGTACAAAGCATTAACTGTCTCTGCTTCTGAAATCTGCAGCCACCTTCCTCCTCCCGAACCAGGCAACCCGTCTGTATTTATTAGAGTATGACAGCTTAAGCTAATTAAACTGATATCTGTCTAAAATAATAAGCCCAGAAAGTTAGAATAAACATTATGATTATAAGCAGAAAAGGCAGCTATACAAATGTAACATCAATGTTATATTTTAATGATAATCTGAAATTCCTGTATGAAAAACATTGGATGTGGAAGTACAAACAATAATAAAGTTCTGCAAAGACATTTTTCACTGTAAATATTTTTTACTTAGATTTTTATCTCTTTACATGATATTAATAAGGCTGAGGGCTAACACAGCTGTGAACTTGCATATTTTTTATTTTATACATATGTGAACATATATTTAAAAGGATATCAAGGGAAAGATTTTTACTGCAATTTTTTCGCTAAAATAAACTTAACACACCTCAGTGTGATGTGCATGCCAACACTTAACAGGAATGCAAGATTTATAACGATAGGGCTTTTTAGATTTGCACTCTGGGGTCCATTGAATCCATAGGCACATCCAGAGTTTCCTCTCCTAAAATGTTAGGATAGTTTTTTGTATTTGCCATTGATATGAAATACTGTGGATATATAATGTTGAAATTCATGAGCTTGAGCTTCATCAAATATATGTGCTGTAAGTTTCTGTTAATGGTAAAGCTAAATTATGGGAAATATGTACTTTATGAAACAACAAAAAGATACCATAGAAAGATTTGCTCTGCTGTATCAAGGTGCTTTGAAATTTTACAATGATCAAATACACATGATCAAGCTGTGCTTGTTAGGGTACGAGGGGCTCAAAACGGTCAATGATTATTGATCAGACTGTTAAGTATTTGTTCACAATTCTTTATATCCCAAAAGATTCAGGGAAATGAACAGTGAAAAATTGCATCAGAGTCCACCTTTGTTTGAGATTGATGTATCAAAATAGAGTATTCATTTGCCAAACCTATTGGAAAAAAATGTATAGTAAATTATGACATAAGGACTCCAAGTACAGAAATTAATAATTCCTTTTTTTAATTATCCTTGTAAAATTGTAAGTGCTAATTAAAAAATTTAAAGCGTCTTTGTACAACATGAATAGTGAATTAATTGATAAGAGCAGATTTACACAGCAAAACCAGATACAATCATAGCTTACCAGCTGACCTTTACATTTTACCTTACATTTTGCACATGGCAAATTTTTTTAACTGGAGTTGCAATAACAGTGATGTAAGAGAATCCATGCGGTGAAAATGGAAATTTCTGGTACTGTAACAAACCAGAAAATCTTACTGAGGTGCAGTTACTATCTTTTGGTAATTGAATAAATATTACTCCTTATGAGTAGTTCCAATTAAGTGTTGAGGGGTTTTATTATCATATCATTTGGCAAAAGTCCCAAATTATTTGAATAATAATTCTTTCTTGTTTCCTGAGATTTCTACAGTGTCTATTTCTACAAGTCCATCATATATATTATTTATTATTTTAAAATTAGCTATAAAGTTTGTTCCATAATTCAAAATATAACACATGTTGAAAGACAGTGCTAATGTATAATTCTTGCAAAATCATGAGGCATACTTTATTTGATTTCATTATGCTGTACATTACATAAATTCACAAGATCTTTCCTGAACACAGAAATCTCATAAGATAAACTTACTACACATTAAAGAAAACTACTGAACACAAAGAATTATTTCTGCAGATATTTGCCTCTAAGAAATGATAACATATGTCTGTGTCTGAATCTACAAATAGATAGATGGATACACACACATATGTTCATTCACACACACACATAGCCTCATACAGTCATATATCTTATACATATTTATATAAACAAATTTACATACTGCATCTTTTGTAAATCTTAAAACCAGCAATAGTATTTTATGTCTCATTTTCAGATGTTAATTCCCTTAAAATTACTTAATATTTTTCCAAATTAAAATTACATTGAAAATAATTAGCCACACTTCTTATACTTACATAAAAAGTTTTTAAAGTATAAAATTGGCAAAATGTCACTGATTGGTTGGAAATGCCCTTTCACCTTATTGTGTCTGACCTGCCACTTAATTAATCTGTTCTTGTCTGAGAGCAGACAATGTTAAAGATAAGCAGCACAGTGAGCAAAGTCTACAGCACTTTGAAAGTTGAAAATACATTCCACTTTTTTTTATAAAATAATTTTACTTAACTATACGATTTCATCATTTCAAAATGCATCTTATCTGATTTCTTCTTATTGCAAATATTTACATATAAGATTCCCTGCATCTGCTTCTCCATTTCTAGCTTTATCTATTCTAATTGCCCAGGTTAGTACTGTAAAGTTTGCATCTGGTTTCCATACCTGCTTTCTGTGTTTTGAAATCATTTTTCAGAGACATGCGGTGGGCATTCAGGTAGTGCAGACAAGGGTGTATAGTGACAAAATATTGACTGGATTTGGTATTCACTTATGAGGGATGACGTTAGTGCCACAAAAATCCCTGTGATGTACAGGGAATAGTTAATTAATTAAAGGACCTGCTAATTGCTACTTGAGGTACTGTGCAGAGATGATGAAGAGTGCTTGGTACGAGGTTAGGTTCTCAGTTTTGAGTGAACATTTTCATTTAAAAGATTTCTTTAAAGTACATCCTAATTTTTTTAATGTTTTTTCAGGTTACTGTATCTAGTTCAGACTCAAGTGTTCAATTGAGCTTCAATTAATTATAATATATAGCCAGGGTTCTTTAGCTGGGATAGATTGATGGAGAAGCTTTGTTTCATTTGGTGCAGGTGGCACTGTTTAATAAGCACAGGAGAGAGTGAATAATGTAGTGTTTGCAAAGAGGAATAAATGCAAAATAGAGAGGTGCAATTAGATCAGCTCAGAGAAATAAAGGATAAATATTAAATGGTCAGGTATCTTGCAAATATCAAATAAAATAGTAATAAGTATCTCATTGAAAACTGCCATTTTAATTTATGAATATCTAAAAGTGCTGCTTTAAAATAAATCTAGTGAGCAAGTCTTCTGCCTTCATAAGGCAGGCACATTTCAATATCTGGAAAATACCAGACTTCTCATTTTCAAACTCTCCACATTATTTTTCTAATACTGAAGTATAAATAGGATTCTGAATTTAAAATATAAACACAAGGACTTAACAAATTTTTTTCTAAATTGTATTCAAAAATACCTTAACCTTTGGCATTCTTTTCTTTAATTGGAACTATGTTACATTTGAGAAAAATTACCCCATGGAAAATTAATCTGTGAAAACTTGTAAATTATTATCAATAATTTACTAGCAAATGAGGGGCTGTATGCTTCTCATGCATGCACTAAAGGTAAAATAAAGTTGCAGATTACTGAAAAAAATAACAAAACTGTAGATATAAAAGTAAAGCCCTTGAGAATTAAAATCTTCATGTAATTGCACACAAAAAATAAAAACAAGTATATACTCCTGAAAATAACAAATAAGAAAAAAAGGAGAAATGTTATTTGACTTTAAAAAAAAAAGTATCTGGTAGCTAAGAGGATAGTCCTGTAAGCTACTTAACAAAAGAATGTGAATGTATTAGGCATTTCAGCAACACTTCTGCATCTAAAAATTTCAGCTGTAGACAGATTTTCCACAGACGATTCCCCCCTACTGCTAACCTCTTAAATATACCTATAAAATACAAAATGTTCCCAATCACCTCCAATAAAGGAAGCTTCCTTACATTAAATGCATCTAATATTTGTGTTAGAAATCTGAAGTGCTTTCTGATGTGGTTAAATTCACAAAGAAATGTGGTTGTAGAACAGAAAGGAATGTATTGGGCACATCACTCTGAATATTTGCAGATGGATACAGAGCTGTGGAAGTTTACTTACAAAATATGGAATTAATCATATTCTCAGCCTCTGATTATTCGGAAGAGGCAATGCTATTGGACTCTTTCTCTACAAACCTTACTTTTGTTATGCAGCCGTGTTTACCAAATCCATGATATACCCAATCAGAGCAGCCTCCCAAACCTCCAGGATTGGTTGATATTGAACTTGTAAAATGTTTATGAGTGAGTGTTTGCCTGGTAATGTAGCCCTGGGTGCCCTGCTGTCAGCATGGAATTACTGATACTATTACACACAGAAGGGGTTTGGAGGGCAGAGAGAAGGGGAGCTGGGTAGCCACAGGGAACTTTCTTATCTGAACTCTTAAGGTGCATTTAGACAAAAGAGTTTTCACCAAAAAAATAACTTCCCCACTTAATTAACAAAAAAATAAAACCTGTCCATTTACACTAAAAATGTGTTCCTACAAAGAATCTTATTACACTTATTTGAGCCGTAACTCTAGAGCAAAAATATTAGTCTGTAGTAAATAGATTAAAACAATATTAAGAACCAGCTACACTACTAGATGCAAAATGACACATTTTTGCAATCTGTGCCATATTCTGTGCAGGAAATTTACTGAATTACTAGTAATTACCACTTCGTACTTTGTAAAAATTATTCTGTTTATGCACAAGTCAGGCAATCAGATCTAAACACATCAACAAAAATCTATATTCCCCAAAATGAAACTCCCAAGCTATCTTAAATATACGGCTACTGACCTTCAGAATCGTATTTTCTTTACCAATTCACTGTAATAAAAATGAACGTTTTTTCATCAGTTTGGGAAACTGTGACAAACACCTTAAAACACATGTCACATGCCAACTTTACTTCATTTTTCTCCTCAGGGAATAGATACATCTGGAATCATAATCACAGATAAAAACCTTGACAAAATTGCATGAGCCCAGCCCTTCTCTCCAACACCTACCTTTTCATAACATTTAATACAATATTAATATCGGTTACTAAAAAGGCTTCCAACCTTTACATTTCTGACATAACATGTTCAAACCCATATTTCACACTTCTTGTTCTGTTTTAAGTTCAGTGGATTTAACAGGACTCTGGAGAGAAGATCATGTGGTTGAAGATTTCCCTCCCTCTTTGACACCCGTAGAGGCAGTTTTGGAATTGTTTAAATAGCTGTGGCTATATAAACTGAAATATGTAAGATCATGGGCATCTTATTTCTCTCACACATCTGCAGATAAATGCTTGTATTTTTATCAGAAATCTATTTGCTTGTACTACTGACAAACAATTTCAATACAACATCTGGGCAAACCATTCTGAATATTTTCCTTTTAAACTGTATTATTTATCTTTCCTGCATATTCCTGGTTTACCAGACAAATACAATTAGCTAATATTATATAATAATTTTATCTGGTCTTTTTTGTCTATGATTGACAGTTTTTCAAATCAAAATAAAACACATTCGTAGTCGATCATCTTCTTGAAAGTGCGCTACCGTTTTAAGCTCAGTTTGCTCCTGAGACAGCTAGAGACCTTACTCAATCAGGGGTAAATGGTGAAATTATAGACCCAACAGATTCTATACTCACCCCAAAATGCTTGGCTTAGGTAATATTTAATAGCTGATTCCTGGACTGGTATTTTTACCCCATGCTTTTATAAAAGATTCATCAGCTGGTATTGCAAAGAAATGGAATTTGAGAACTTCGCAAATTTTCATTTATTATTGTGTTTGTAATTAATACCGTGCTGGAAGTACCTCAGGCAGCTTACTGTATGGCTTTGTTCGTGTCAGAATGGTGATAGCAGCCTCTTTTTGTTACATATTTAACAGCTTTGAAAGACATTTTTTTAAACAGCAAATGTACTAGACAGCTTTAAAGCAAAGGACATTAAATAGGTTGCCAATTATTCATTCAGCAGCTCTATGTGCGTCAAAAAAATGCATACCACCAAATTTTCCTGAGACAAACCACTTAAATTTCCTGTGAGTCATACACCATTTTTGCACTAACTGGTTAAGGATAGCAATCATTTAGAAAAAGAAACAGCTATAAAATGTTTCTTGCCCTGGAATACTGAAAAAAAAAATCTTAAAAAACATGTTCATTTACAGTTAGGGGACACCATTTGTGTCAAGAAATGTCCTATTTTTAAACTGAATAGTGTTTCTTAGTAAGATTATTTCATTATTCTCTTTCACTTTAAAATGACCAAGTGTCTAACTCGGTATGTAAGAAGTGCAAAAAGTGATGTATAAATGGAGTAATAATTTCCCTAAATCGTTTCAAGTCAGTCTATAGAGCAACTGACTCTGAAGCACGCTAGTCTGTCTCCGGCAGCTCCGGGAGATGAAGAGCTGAGCTGAGCTCCACTTGCTGACAAGAAGCAAACTGTCTCACATTTTAGGAGAACAACATCATTGCCTATAAAAATGAAGAAGAGACAAAATAAATAAAACCAGTTAATGTTGTAGTTAACTTGCAAATCAAGTAAATCTGTTGGTACAGTATTTTAGAAATAAACGATAACAGCATCACACCAAACACACATTTCTGAACATATAAGCGTTCTGATTTTGATTTAATGGTATATCAGCGTCAACTATTGCTTCCTTTGCTGGTACACACTTCCTGATGCCTACTGTGAAGGGTGCCCATATTTACAACTGAGTAAGATGATTAATTACACCTTGTCAATCACGGTGCATGAAGACATAACACCACAGCAGACAATGAAGAAGATGCCTGAAGCTACAATTACATTTTAATTCATAGTTTATTGTATGTTCCCATATATTGCAGCCTAATAACCGTAGGGGCATCGAAAACATATGAGATATCAATCACTCTGCCCCCTGGTCTTTCATGTTTATATTATTCCACAGCCTTTAAATTACCATAAGTAGTTACTTATTTTCTAAGCTTTCTTCTCTCTTACCTTTTGCTTCCATTTATCTTTTATTCTTAGTACCTTTATCCAACAGCTATAAGTATTTGATGGAAGTTTGTAGCTCACTTAAAATCTGTAACAGACAACCTGAAACCCAGCAATTAGCAAAGACAGCTTAGACTTGTGTTCCTTTGTTGAAGGAGGCGTTGAATCTTTTGTTCTGATTTAGTCACGGTAGCTGGGTGGAAGCTGGTACCTCATTATGTGGTTGGTCTGTTTGTCTGGTAGGTAGCAGATGGTACTGGAGATGACGTTACCAAGAGAGGCAGGGTAGAGAAACTCAAGACCTGTGATTTGTTCACCTGTCACCTATAACAAAATACAGGTTAAAAGACTTTATTATTAGCTGCACCATTTTTTTAATGAAAAAAACCCTCTCATTTCAAATGAGTCCGCATTTGATTCTAAAGATTACTTTGCTATAGCAATTTTTCTGTTGCTCATTATTCAAGAATATCCTGGATTTTATTCTGAACAATGTAAATGTCACTCATGTGTCAGTGTGTACATTAGCAGCTTTGTGTTTACATTCTGTTACTCTCCTTGTGTTTTGGTAGCAAGGGTTGGATGTCTTCTTGTGTTTGTATATCCATTAAGAAGATAATCAGAGATAGCCTGTGAACTGGAGGTCATGCCATACCTTTTTAACGTGCTATTGGTATTATTGGTTCCAACCAGTTAGGCAATACTGTTACATAAAATATTGTATTTTAATTCCATTAAATGTATAAAATCTTTTGGATAATTAGCAATGTCAGACAGAGTGTATGAATCCGTGACCTTTCTTAACTGCAAAATGTATGTAATCAGTTATGTGATAGGGAATTAAACAGGTATTAAAACATCTAAGGATAGTACGGTATGCAGCTGTAGATAAGGAAATATACAGCAAATTGCTGAAGTACAGCACAACACAATGCAATGGTGTTCCAACATGGTGTACGTAGTGTCTGCTGAGCAATATTCCACATCGCTCTTATTGGAGGCAAATCTCCCGTCACAGACAGTATTTGAAATGTCTTGGAATTTAACGCAGGAAGGGAAACATTTTATCAAGCTGAATACTATACAGCTCCACTAACTCTATTGCAGAAATCTAATCAGAATTAAAACATGAACTTCTATTGTTTCCAAGGTCTGATTTTAGGACAGTCTTTGGATAGTTCCCAGAGATGCCAAATTAGCTTGCATTCTGTATGGTTTCTTCAGGGGTCTTGTGGCTATTTCATATGCATTTCTACAAGAGGCACTTTGTTCTCCTCTGTGACATGCAAATGTATTTAACTACTCACAGCAATCCCAACAGAAAGATGATAAAAAGCCTAAATTATTTTAAGAATGGAACACATAAACCCAGCAAACTTTGACTATAAACAGAGTAATTACAATTTTAGCAAAGATAGTATTAACTGCATTACACCTGTAAGAGGCAAATCGCCATATCAGAAAGCAACACCTAATAGTAATACGCTAAGTGATGTAATAATTTGCAGTCATGGATTAGGCAGCGAGTCTCGTGATCTCAGATGTGCATTCAGATTTACTTTCCATCGTGCTACCTTTTCTAATATAATTAGAAGTGTGATATTTGACATCTTTAATACTATTTAGTCCTTCCTTACTACCCACCTTCTGGGTAAATATTTAGACACCATGAACAGTGTCCCTGGGTATCTTTTTCTTTTCTGGAGCCTTCCTGAAGCTTCTCCTCAAGTTCGGAGACCTTCCTGGCCTGGTTTTCTTGGTGTCTACTTGGAACTAAGAGCAGAGAGAGACCTTGCTCAGCTGAAGGCTTTGCCAACCGCAGCGACACAAATGATTGTGTTCTAACGGTGAATATTTTTCACAATGCGTGTCATTGGCTGCATTCAATCAGTAATAAATGTTGGGGTATCGTGATCTGCGCGTGTAAACAAACTTTTGACCCTCTCCTTCCCCGCACTGGAGGCATTCTCCCCGACAGCCTCTTTGCTGCTGCGGGGCCAGGCACGTCACCCACTGTCACTGGGCGGCAAACGCAAACCCCCGAGCGGGCCCTGCTCCCGCTCCGGCCTTCAGCGGCCGCCTCGGGCCCTCCCGAGGCCAGGGAGCCCGGGAGGAGGCCGAGGCCCGGGCCGGGCCGGGCCGTGCTGCGCGGCCGCGGTGCGGTGCGGTGCGGTGCGGTGCGGTGCGGTGCGGTGCGGTGCGGTGCGGTGCGGTGCGAGCGGCCCCGCGCCCCTCCGCGCCTGCCGGCCCCGAGCACATGCCGGCGGGCCCGGGCGCGGCGGCAGCCAATGGCGGCGGGGCAGGACATGATGTCAGAGGGGCTGTAGAAAAGGCGCGGAGCCTCGCGCGGCGGCCGGGCTGCAGACGCGCCGTGCGCAGGCACTGGGGCGGGCGGCGGCTCCGGCTCAGCCGTGCGCTCCCCCCCCCGCCCCCGCCCCGACCCCCCCCGAGCAGCCGCCCCGGGCCCCGCCGCTTTGAGGAGAGAGGGGGGCCGCCGAGTGCCCGTCCCATCTGGTGCCCATCCAACTCTTCCTCCTTCCCCTTGGCTTTTTCTTTTCCCAATGAGCTCCAGCGGGCTGGGGGAGGAGCGGGGAAGGAGCAAACTTTGCCCCTGAGCCGCCGCCGCTGCCAGCCCTCCGGACTGTGAGTGCGTACGGTGGGCACCCGCCCCGTCCTCCTGGCAGCGCTAGCCTGCTCTCCGCCTGCTGCAGCCTCCCTCGCCCTTGCTTTCCTCCAAATTTCGCTCAGTACGATGTAGGGAGCTTGTCGTTATTATTATTTTTTTTAATTTATTTCTCAGCGAAGATGGCTTAATTTTTTATATTTCTATTATTTATTGATCCCTCCCAACCGTAAACCTGCCCAGCCTTCTGCCAGCTGGGCCAGAGCGTAAAGCCTGGGACCGCACCTGAGGCAATGAGCCCTGCACTGAAGAAGCCTCCTAGAGGGATGTGCCGGGGCCGCGCAACAGACTAGATCCAAGCCCCGAAGCTCACACCACCAGTTATCCCCTCTCCCTCACCCCCTTCGCCCGCCTTTTCTGCACCCCGTCCATCCCCTTGAAGCCTCGGATCAGAGCCTGCGCTGCGCTCCGGAGACCTTTGCCGGGGTGAACAGCCCGGAGCCCGAGGAGAGACGGGGCGGCCGTGCTAGATGCATGGGGGAGGGCTCCGGTTAATGCAAGTTCTGGGCTCCTGCAGGGACCCCGACAACTGTCAGCAACAGCAGCAACTCGGGGCCTCCTCCTCTGCTTCCTCAGCGATGCTTTTCCACAGTCTGTCCGGCGCGGAGATGCACGGGGTCATCGACGAGATGGATCGGAGAACCAAAAGCGAAGCACCGGCCATCAGCTCGGCTATAGACAGGGGAGAGACTGAAACGGTAGGAGGCGAAGCAATGGGAGAGTCGTTCAAGCCCCTAAACAAAATAAACCCCTCAAAGATAGAGCTTTTCCCTTAAAATAACAGATCGGGGGGAAACGTCTGCAAAATGCTAAATCGGAAGAAAATTAAGCATAAAGGCACCCCAAAAGATTAAATGAAACCGTGGGGAAAGGCATGAAACTGTTAATTATTAATAATATGCATAGTAATAGTAACGCTTGGGTGAAATGAACGGTACTGCTCTTGCGAGAAAACAGAAAAATAGACCAGCCTTTTGGTAGCGTCCAAGAACTCCTTCCCTTCCCCCAGCCTGTCCGGCCTTCCAAAGTTTTTAGGAAGAGGCAAAGTATGCTTTTATGCAGATAACGTTTTGTCACAGAGAATTTTTTGTCTGCAGAATGGAAACACAAACACCAAATAATCCAGTTCTGTGTTATTTTTCAGGTGGGATGTCTACGCTGAGGTAGTCGTTGTAGCATTTATAAACAAAACCCCCAAACTCGAGTGCCTTTAAATTATTATTTTTAAAAAATAATTGTAATATATATAAACATTGGGTTTGCGAACATGGCAAACAGAACTAGAAGATATGTTTCAGGGAGACGGATAGATGCAAATTTTTATAACTTTACCACTTTTTATCTTCTGTCTGCTGATGCGTAATAGTGTATAGTAATACATTTAGATAATAAAAAGATGCATCCTTTTAACCAGAGTTAAGCTAGCAAAGTAGAAGAGATTTCTGAAGTGTGTTAATTCATTCAACATTTTATGTATACTACTTTTTTGTTTAAAAATGATAACTCTGAAGTGAAATGATCCCGTATTTTGGTTAAGTGCTGCCTTCTGAGCTGATACGGGCATATGCAAGAAAGATATCTGTTCTCAGTTTTTAAAACTTACTCAGTATGTGTTATTTCTCTTAATGCTATGTAGAAATTTACTTAAACGTGACAGTGAGAGTATTTAATCCTGAAATACTGGCTGAAAAACAGCCTTTCTACTATAAGGGTGGAATGTCATTCCTAATCTAAACGGTTTTGGTTTTCTTTGGAAAAGTTAATATTTCTCCGTACAATTAAACAATATCAAATAATCTTTCCTGGAATAAATATTGTGGCATGATACCTTTATATAATGTATAGGCATACACATGTGTATATAGTAAATAGTGGCATAGAATACTGGATCCTTAAATACCATTTCTGGATCTCGGAATATCTTTGTTACCGGAAAAGCAAAGCAGAAAAATCATATTTAATTTAAAATGGATTTAAAAGAAACTACTTGGGTTATAAAACGTTTCCTAATCAGAGTTCAGTTAATGCCTTGAAGAAATAAGCTATCAGTGGATTTGTGTGGCTAACGTATCAGTGTAGTGCCATGATTTTATGTATGTGTAGTTCTGATAGTGGGAATGGTGTAGTCCAAATAGTAGTGCTCATAGCGTTGGGATTTTGTGATCTCTGCAAGTACTGGATGAAAGTAATCAGTCGAACAAATGCTGAAAAAATAGCTTCATTTTCTTTCCATTCTTCTCTATTAGCTGTCTTTTCTTTTTGCTTAGCGCAAGGACTTAAGGCTCTAGAGGAGGTAAAAGTAAACAAACAACTTCTGACACTCCCCCCCCCCCCCCCGAATCGAAACAAACGGCGTTTGTCATATCTGTAAAAAATGTTTTGGGTTCTCTTGCACAAGAACAAACCTGCAGTGTGCTTTTGTGCAAAGTGGATGATAGTAAGTTTGGAACGAAGTGGACAGCAGCGCACTGCAAGCTCTGCCATAAACTGCACCAGTCTGAACCTCCTCTCCTGAACACTGTTTTAAGGTGCCTGCTAAAATAAATAAGCGTGCTTAAACGGTTTCCGATATTTTTCTCTCTTTCTTTTTGGTAGAAGCTGACAGAATATGTATGTATTTGTTTTTTTGCAGGGTTTCGATTGGATTGCGATTTGACACTAAACTATTAAATTATATAGGGGTTACATTTAGTTTTATTGCTTCCAAGTTTATCCCAGCATAATCTAAAGTGCTCTGTTATTTTTTCCCCTCTTTCTTTCCTACACGTTTCGCGCTATTTCGTTTTCCTGATAAAACGTTTTTCACCTCGGATTTAGTGATGCTCATCTCCTCCGCGGTTTTATTTACTGATCCCTTCAGTGCTTTGGGTCAGAGCAGATTTGGATCCGTGTTGTTTGGAACCAGCTTGCAGAGAGCGCTGTGTCTGCAGCGCTGTGACTACTAGGGGGTTTGATCGTAATTCACTCGGAATTTTATAGCTAGGAAAATACACACACAGACACGCTCCACATACACGCACTCACAGAGCATTAACTATGCAGACACTCTCAGTATATCCATAATAATAAATTTTAAAATTAACTATCTGCGATTTGCCCTGCTCTGTGATTATTGCGCCTGTTTATTGAACAGCATCTTTTCTTGTTCTGGGACTGGAAAGTCCACCCAAAAGAAAAAAAAAATTCCTGAGTCTGATCCGGCCGCCTTCCCTAAAATCCAGGGTCTTTTTCTTCTCGTCTCGCCTTCCTTCCCCGCCCTCTCTCCCCCCGCCCGCTCCTCCTGGGGAGGTGGGTTGCGGCGGGGCCCTGGGGACCCGCCTTCCCGGGCGCAGGCGGCAGGTCGGGGCGCGGGGCTCGGAGCCCCCGCTCCGCTCCTCTCGCTGCTCCGCGCCTGCCAAGCCCCTGCACGAAGAGGAGAAGCCCGGCCCCGGCCGGGCAGGGGGAGGGGGGAGCCCAGCAGCGCACAAGAGTTTCTCCCTCTCGCTAACGGTCTGTAATTGTTTTCCCCCAGCAGACCATGCCTTCCATCAGCAGTGACCGGGCTGCCCTGTGCGCCGGCTGCGGGGGGAAAATCTCCGACCGTTATTACCTCCTGGCTGTGGATAAACAGTGGCACATGCGCTGCCTGAAGTGCTGTGAATGTAAACTCAACCTGGAGTCCGAGCTCACCTGCTTCAGCAAGGACGGCAGCATTTACTGCAAGGAGGATTACTACAGGTACAGCTGCCCTCAGCCACCAGCCCGGGAGGGGGGGACCCGCTCACCGCCCCGCACGCTGAGCAAACCCCGTCCTGACGAGGCTGTGGAGGGGATCCGTGGGCACGCCGTCCCCGTGGGGCAGGCTGTGGGCTCTGCAAACCTCCCACTGTGGAAGGAGACTCATGGTGGGATGGGCCCCATGTTCTCGGGAGGGGGGCACAGCTCACCACCAGCCTGCTTGCGGGGACTTCAAGCGGGCGTCCCCTGCCCAGCCTTTTTGGGCTGCGAAGGGAAAAGCAATGGCCAAGGGGAGCTGAGCGTGTTTGCTGCCCTCAACACGCGGGGCACGGCAGGGAGCGGCACCCTCACCCTTGGGCAGGGCTTGCCCTCCCCGCCCGTGTCCCTGTGCGGGGGCGCAGGGACGGGGCTGAGCCCGGGGCACGCTGTCAGCCCGCCCGGCGGCGGGGCCTTCTCCGGCCCCAGGGAAGTTTGCGGGACGGGGGCCGGTGCCTTTTCCTGGTGGGTGCCCGGCGGGGCAGGAGCTGCGCTGTGAGGTGGGAAGCGGGACGGAGGCTCCCGGCCCGTGGCGCCCGCCCGGGTAGTGAAGCCACCGCAAGCGCCCCGGCTTTGTGCCGCTGCCCCGGCCGAGGCGGCCGCCCCGGGCCCCGCAACCCCTCTCCCTCTGCCGCCCCCCGGGCGGACCCGACGAAGGCGGGGGGAGGGCGGGGGGGGATGCTCCTCTCACCGTCTCCTCTGGTCGTTCTGGTTTGCAGGAGGTTTTCGGTGCAGAGATGTGCGAGATGTCACCTGGGGATTTCTGCCTCGGAGATGGTCATGAGGGCCAGGGATTTGGTATATCACTTAAACTGCTTCACTTGCACCACTTGCAACAAGATGCTGACCACCGGCGATCACTTTGGCATGAAGGACAATCTGGTGTACTGCCGCCTCCATTTCGAGACTCTCATCCAGGGGGAGTACCAGGTGCATTTCAATCACTCGGATGTAGCCGCTGGGAAGGGCCCGGCATTGGGAGCGGGCTCTGCCAATACTTTGGGACTGCCTTATTACAACGGTGTGGGGACTGTCCAGAAGGGGAGACCCAGAAAAAGGAAGAGTCCAGGGCCTGGGGCAGATCTGGCAGCCTACAACGCAGGTAAGAGACCCCCATCTTCCCCCAGAACCATTCAAAGGGTTTGTTTCTGTTCACTTCCAAAGGGGGATTTCCGTTTATTTTAGCTTAAACCGTTAATAATAGTTTAGCTGCAGCATAATTATTGAGATCAAGTGCTGTCAAACTGCAATTACAGAAGCTAATATGTTAGCATTTTTCACTTCAGCTGGAAATAAAATGTTTTGAAGCAAGGTCATCTGGTTAAGGAGGGGGAGAAGGGGGAGTGTAGCCTGAAATAAAATCTGGAAACCAGAGACTGTAAGTTAGCACTTCAGAGAGCTGTGAATTTTCTTTAGTAGCTACACTCAAAGGCTGCTGATGGGTGAATTATTCTGCCCTTGTCCTGAGCTCTTGCACCTCAGCGGTTTTGAAAGGAAAGAGAGAGGGAGAGAGTAAGAAAGTGGCTCTTTCCTAAGGACCTGCAACGGGAGGGGGCCGGGGGTGCCCACGGAGCCCGGGCAGGGCTGCAGGCAGCAGGTGTCTGCAGGCAGCCTCGGGGCTGCTCGTCCGGCGACAAGTTCGGCTGGAGTTTTGTTCCTCAGATGTGACTCAGAAGAGTCGGGGAACTCTCAGCATCCCCTCGCTAAACCCCCGCTGCCCCGGCTCGCAGCCCTGCCTCTTAACGGAGACCAGCAGCGGGATGAGAGGGAGCAAACCTGGCCGCAGCCACCGGTCCCTGCAGAAACTGTGTCTCCCGGTCTCTCTGCATCGGGTTGCAAACTTTCTGATATGTTCCCTCGTTTAACCCCCACCCCCCCAGCATTGTAATTTAAAGGCAAGGGAATTCGAGCAGTCTGTAATCCTCCCCCCCCCCTCCCCGCCATCCCTGCTTCCCCCCTTCCCCTCGCTCTTCTTCGTCCCACCAGAGACGCCTGTGATCACTAGGTCTTCCAGCACTGCTCCTTGAATGCAACAGGAAAAAGTGTTTGGAGAAAAGAAAATTCTTAGATCTTGATTTTATTAGAAGAATTCAAGGTGGGGGTTTGCTTCAGACCCGAGTTCCCCGAGCTGAGCGCTCAGCCGTCCCGTCACACCCCGGCGACAAAACTCCTTTGCCTCTTTCCTTGTGCTGCTTCACCCTCGTCTGCGCTTTTCCGCTGTTTCCAGCATGTTTTCTCTTTTAACCTAGGAACTTCAGGCATGTCCCACAGCGCGTAGATTTGCCTTCAAAGTTTTGTTTTGTTTTGTTTTCCCGGAGAGGGCGATAGGTAAAGGCCGAGTTTGCTGCGGTTTGTTTGGAGCCGCACCTCTGCGCGCCCGCAGTCGCGGCTCCGGGCTGTGCCGTGCTCCGGCCCCCTGGCCGGGGGGGGCGAGAGGAAGCGCAGTGCTGGGGGCGGGGGGCTCGGGCTGCGCTGGGGTTCTCCCAGCATCTAGGGCTTCGGCTGCGGGGGAGGTGACCACGCCGGGAGGATGCGGCTGCGGGTGTTTTGCGCCTAAAGACTGAGTAACAACAGCGACGAAATTGGGAGGTTTGCACTGAAAATGGCAGGGAGAAAAGGCGCATCTCTAAGTGGCAAACGCACCTCGGGAGCAAAATTGCCAGCTTATTGTTGGTTTAACTAATTGCTGAATAATTTGGAAATAGTGCAAAAATCAGTAGTGGTCCCAGTGGTGAAGGTTGATGAAAGGTGTATGTAGCGTTCTCCCGAGTAACAGCTGAGCTTTAAAACACACATAAAATATGCATCTTGCCCGTTTAAAAACGTCTCGTTTTCGGAGGGATTAGATTTTAATTGTCCTTCCGCTGTTTCCCTGTGCAGGGCAGATGTTCAGATTCAAAGGACCTGTAAACCGAACCAGCGGCATCTGTCCTGGACGGGAGCACAGCCTGAGAAAGTCTTACTGCTCCCAGACTTCCGAAATAAACCGTTTTTAACTGTATTTTTTTAAAATTCGTTTGCAAAACAATTGCCCTCCGATTTTTTTCTCTTAATTTTTGTTTAGAGCCTGCAACTGAAGCTTAAGAGATCTTCCTTGAGGAACCTTTGGCTTCTTTGCTTAAACTATTTATCCAATTAACTATTTACTAAACCAATAATCGATTAATTCATACGACAGTAAGTGCCATTGATCTTGGAAATCAGACCAGGTTGGCCGTTGATGTAAAATTTCACAAACTAGCAAATTATTACAAAGTCTTCGATTTTCTGCCTTTTAAAGGGAAACCGTTTAAAAGTGTGATAGTTTCTCTTTTTATTTTTAGTGGAATTTCTAATTTCCTTCTCAGAAATGCCCTAGAAATGCACAATATTGTCCTCTGAGGGGATCTGTTGCTGGTAATTTGTGTAAAATACTTTGTGTAAATAAATCTACACCCAGAGGTGGTGGGAAAGGGGGGACCTGTAAACTTAGGCAGAGTTGAGGCTGGAATTATTTCATAAATTGCAGGAAATACTCATCTGCAACAGGAATTGGACTGACTTTTTTTTCCCCCCTACTAAAATGAGTCTCCGTTTGCTCGGGGATGATGGGTTTTAGATGTGGATAGAGCCTGACAAGTGGAAAATAGCTTAGAAGGATGCTGAAACTTCAAAAAGATTTCTTTCTCTTTCTTTTCTTTTTTTTTTTTTTTAAGTGTGTTCCTGTGATCATAATTTCTTCTTTCACTTGTTGGAATGGAGTTTGATGGGGTTTTTTAGGTCAGTAAATCAATGGCTGGAAGCTTGCTGAACACAGAAGCACCTGTAAAGAATTCTGAATACTCCCTTTGTGAATTAGACCCCAAACCTCCCACAGCCTGCTATATTTTATTCATTTGTATCTAGTCCGTCTTTAATAGGAAGACACTAAAATATCCTGAAAAGCGACAGAGGTACTGCACAGACTTGGGCCACGACGAGCTGATAAAATACCCATAATCTGTGCAAATAGCGAAGATATTAAGGAATATTTCCTTCCTTTCCTAACAGGAAGACACATAGTGTTTCAATAAGACGGTGACTAAATATCTAGGCTCGATGCAGACCCTCGGCGGGTGTGGACCGGGGGGTGTGTGGGGCGGCTTTTTGTGCTGCGGGGGCGCCGGCCCCGCGCCCCGGTACCGGCCGCTCGGTCCCGGCCACCCCTGGCGCGGCTCGGGGAGGCGCCGGGGCCCTCTGGAGAGACCCTCCCTCCGAACGGGCTTTGTCAGAAGTTTGGGGTATTTTTTTTTTTTTCCCTGACGAAAATGGGCAAAGCCTGGAAAGTTTTGAAGAGCGAATTTCTCTCCTCGTTTCCCTTGGGACTAAGCTCAGAATGAGCTTTCCTATGACTCCAGAGCGAGCGAACGGGAGTCGCAGCTTAAAAACGGGTGTCTCGCAGCGATTTCCTAAGAAAAATCAGAGTTCCCTCCTTTCCCCCCTCCTCCCGCTTCTCTTCCTTCCTCCTCCCCCTCTTCCGACGTGGGCACCTTTCGGGCCCCCCTGGGCGCGGTGCATCTGGCCCCTCCCCGGGGCCGGGGTCGGAGCAGGGGCAGGGAGCCGGCACTGCTCGCTCGCCAAAGGGCGAGCGGGGCCCCGGCGGCGCTCCCTCGGGCCGAGGGGTCCCTCGGGAAGAGCACGGCGGGGCGACCCCCGCGGGGAGCGGAGTGGAGCCCGCTCCGGCCCCGCCGCCAGCCCCTTCCCCCGGCCCGGCGGGCAGCGAGGAGCCCGGCTCGGCCGGGGCTGCCCGGGTTAATCGCGGCGCTCAGGGAATTACCGCGCACTCGCACCGGCTATTCAGCGCCATTCAATTGGCTTAATTGAGGGGAAAAACCTTCCGCGGCTGGCTCCTCCCGCACAGCCCGGTGCCCGACGCGGCCCCGCTCCGGACCCTTTGTTCTCCCGCCCGCCGCAGCCCCGGCCCGGCCGCTCTCTCCCCCCGGAGGCACTGCGGCCGCGGGGGGGGCCCGTCCCTCCGGCAGCCCCGGGAGGCAGCGGGACACGCAGCCCTTTTGTCCGAGGCGGCGGAGGAAAGAGGGTTTCTAATCCCAGCTCGCCTCTCTCGTGGCCTGGTGATGCTCAGCCTGGAAGACAGTCGCTCCTTAACACAGGCTTTATCTCCCTCTTCCTACAAACACCTCTTGAAATTTCCAGGTTGAGGCGGTGCTTTTTGTGGCTGTTGTCCGAAGGCTTGGCAGAGGTTCCTTTCTTTCAGTGCTGCCAGGCACCTCAGGGGCAGCGAGGGGTACCTTGCCTGCTCCGAGTGCCACAGCTTCACCCCTTTTAATCCCAGTTGTGGTAATGAGTTCAGGTGTCTGCGTTCTCCAAGCGTCTTCTCCTTCCACCGTGGAGAAAGACTTTATCTCTGTTCCTGTCCCAAGTACCATTCAAAGGGCCCTCACTTTTGTCCCCTTCAAGGATGCGGGTACCACAAAGTCCTTTACACGCTCCTGCCAAACAACAAATAAGGCTGCACCCCTGGCTAGTCTAATCACAAGTTAATCACAAGTTCCCTCTCCAGGCAGCAGAAGGTTAAAACACCCCCTTGGCTCTCTTATTACAGAAGGAAAGGGGTGTATATTCCCGAGCCACTGAATATGGAGAGCTGATGCATGCACCAAATGTGTCTCTTGTTTCATTATTCTTTCAGAATCGGGATTAGTTTGCTTTCTTTTTGGGTAATTTAACATGTCAAACACAAGCTACTGAGAACAAAAGTTTCCCCAAAGGAAATTTCTCTTTCCCATCTTCTTCATGTGCCATATACTTAGCGACCTACTAAGTACTAAGCATGTGCTTTGCCCCAGATCCCAACATGTGGGGGGATCTGGCGATTGGAGTTTGAAACAGTGCTCCTCTTCAAGTAGTGTTTGTCACAAAGATAACAGCACATCCTACTTTACACTGATGTTGCTGTTTTTAGAGATGGTATTGTGCATTATTCTACAGAGGATATTTTGCTCCCTAATATCAAAATATAATGTTTTAATCTTCATTTCTAGTGATGCTCTCCATGGACATCACCATCTTGTGGCCAACTGGACATTTGTGTCGTGGTGCTCATGGCAGAGGCT
This sequence comes from Chroicocephalus ridibundus, assembly GCF_963924245.1. Classification (NCBI taxonomy): domain Eukaryota; kingdom Metazoa; phylum Chordata; class Aves; order Charadriiformes; family Laridae; genus Chroicocephalus; species Chroicocephalus ridibundus. The sequence goes on along the minus strand of NC_086298.1, from coordinate 8,597,586 downwards.
GTAAGAGCTGGCCACTGGTGGGACCAGCCGAAGGACAGGAGGGCAATGGCCCGGATGCAGGGACTGGCGGAAAGGCGCAAGGGCCTTAGAAATGTTCTAGGGTCAAAAAAGAGACTTGGCACCACTTCAGAATTTGTTTTATCACAAAATAGGAATGAAACATTGGTTAATTTAAGATTCCTCTATTTGACTGGAATTTTACCAATTGTGTTTCTGAACTCCCAGCAGGAGCCCTAGATACTGCAATTGAATGGAAATCTTGCATACAGAGAGTTCAACGTTTCCTTTGGGAGATACACAGGGACACCACGAAGGAACAGGGAAGAAGTGTCTGAAAAACAGAGGGTTGCGTGAGGAGCATGTACAGAGTTAGACTTACGCCTCGATGCTTTTTGCAGAAACTCCTCAGCTCTTAAAACCCAGACATGCTTACACCCTTGGCCCATTCTGGATCTCTGTGCCTGCAACGCCCATAGACATTTCAGATTCTGAGAGATGCATATAATATTAGAACTAATATAATAGACTTTTGAAGGTGGTGCCAAGCACCACAACCAAATACAAGAGGGGAACTGGCACTAACTAGGGATATTTATGTCATATCGGGTGATGCCTGGGGGTACCCAAACCACTTGTGCAAGACAATGAACAGCAGACACCCTCGTACACTTTCAAAATCTGTTCTGTAACTTTCTTCATAGAAAAGGACAATAGTTTGCCAATCCCAAATGGTACATATTTAGTACAATTTTAATAATTTATTTATTTGGTAGATGAGGAGGTAAAATTATGAGAAATTCAAAGAGTAAATTGTTCATTGTCCTATCAGGGCTTGATGAAAAGCTGATATCCTCATTCCATTCTGCCAGAATTTAGTGTCACTTTTATTTCCTTGGATCCTGAATGTGTCTCATTGTCTAGGGAACAGGTTAAAATCCAACTACTTGCAGCCCTAAGGTTTTGTTTTGTTGCATATTAACATGAACAGACCTCAGTCTTCAGACAGATATTTTGATGCATTTCCTCCTAAGTCTCTGGCTTGTTATTTCTGGGAGGGTTTGAAAGCATTTAATATAACACACAGAGATCTTTTCCATTACTAATATCGAAAATTCTGTGAGTATATTTTCAAACCAAGCGCTGCTTGGTTTTAAATTTCCATGATAGAATTTGCTATGAGCAATATATTTTCAGTTATTCATCCCAGTATTCTTTATGTCAGGAATTGTAGCTATGAAGGGGACTGGAGCACAAGGGATGACCCCTGTTTGGCAACTGGATCTCAGTTCTTAAACCAGAAAAAAGATTTTACTACATTCCATCCAGCTCCATTAATACTGCATTTTTACTATCTCCTTTTAAGCGTCTTAAACCTTTTAAATTCGGGTGCTTCCAGTCTTTCCATGCCACAGGAAAACAAGCAGAAATGCCTCTTATTGCTAGAATTTGGCACGAGATACTTAGGTCTGGAAAGGATTTATACAAATGTACGTACATGCATGCACACACGCACACATAAATACACATTTATATATACAGTACAATTTTTCTTAGCTGTTTTTTAAATTATAGGAGTACAGAAACACACAGAAAAGTTTGAGGCTTCGGACACTTTCTATGTGTCTATTAAACACATGCTTTTTGTCTTACAGCTGAATTTTTGCAGGCCTTGCTCAACGTTGTGCCATATCTTTTTGGAAGTTTTTGAAAAGGAAAGTTTGCAAAGCAGCTACTGTATGTGCTGCAAAACTGCTGTTTATAGAATCTGGATGCATTTTTACTTATGTCTATGTGCATTTTATTTATATTTTTTTAAACTGTTTTTAACGCATGCCTTTCAGAATTTGTGTTTTCAATCGGGCTGAAAGCCCGTCATGGATAGTACGAATTTAAAGTAAGACTACAGAGATATTCCTGTCTATGAGATGTACTCAATTGTAATGAACCAGCAATAATGGACAATTGAAACAAATCTGTTTATGTGTTAAGAAATTCACCAATAATTCACATTTTAAAGTCCTTTTTTTTCCCCTCATTTTTTGCATGCCACGTAGAACAGAGATAGTAGTGATTTTTCATTACTTTTAACATAAAACTTATAGGAAGCTAAAAGGGAATTGAGATATTGGAACAGAAAAAGTAAATTAATGACAGTTTGTCAGAACTAATTTTCAGTTATACCTCTGATTTTTTGTGGATTTAAGCTCGGTCCTTAACGTTTTTTCTAAGAGTTTTTCTATAGTGTACTGTATGCACAAATAAATTAAAAACTACTTTTGGTCTATGAGATTATTTTGCTTGGCATTCAACATTTAATACTACTTGATAGTTATTATAATGTTCCTTGCTCATAGACCTCTTTTACAAGCTTTATGTTTGATTTATGCAAATGTATCAATCAGTGTCATTCCGTGATTTCAAAAGGGTATAACAATTGATCACTGAAAACAGTATTCGCAAATACTTCTTTAAAAAAGGAAACATAAACATATACATAATTAAAAAGATATTTTTTGTTTTGGCATGCCAGTGATACATTGCATTAACAGCTTTATTTCTTTAGCTGCTCAAATTATAGTCATAATTTGCTGTCTGGTACCCACAAACTTTATTTCTTTTATAGTGTTTCATTTAATGGTCTCTCTTGTACTCTACAGGGTTTAGTTTGATGGAGGAAATAATTATAATTTTAACTGGTCTGTTCCATCGAGATTTAAGTGGACTGTATTGTACCGCTTTCTTTGTACGTTACAATGCAATTTATAGTGATACAAAGTACATTAAAACACTTTACAGAGTTGAGGACAGCTACTGTCCTACAAGCAGAAAGTGGAGGAGAGGCTGTGGAGATGGAGGCAAGAAAAAAGGAAACAGGCCTGACATTTTAAAAGCCATAAAGAGGCAGGTGAGGGTCCTTGCAGGCTGGTTATTGTAAGGGAAAAATAGAAGATGCAGAAATGGAGGGGAAGGCAAGTAGGATTTGTACTCGTACAATACGTGCCATGGTATGTTATTTTAATTGCTGCACTCAGATGAACTGCAAACAATGTTGGTCACGGAGCAATAGATTTACACGCCTTTTCCTCTTGTTGCCTTAAGCTTTAAGTTGCAATGAAAATGATGGCGACCACCTGGATAGAGACCAGCAATACCCCAGCAATCAAAAAACAAAGCGTATGAGGACATCATTCAAACACCACCAGTTGCGGACAATGAAGTCATACTTTGCTATTAACCACAATCCTGATGCCAAGGACTTGAAACAGCTAGCTCAGAAAACTGGCCTGACCAAAAGAGTTCTTCAGGTAAGAAGTCTTTTGTCTTGAAAAGTAAATAAAATATCAATTTTATATTTGAAATGATGTAGATTTTGCTGATCTTCTTTTCTTAACATTTCATACCTTCTGTGAGACTTCAGTTAAGTCCTAGAAAGTATGAGAAAAGTTATTTCTTTTCAGTTTCCCAAAAGTAGATCACTTGGGTTCTAATTTTTAATGACAGTTTTGAAGGTTTGGGGCCCTGCTTGTTTTCCTGTAGTTAGTTAATTCTGCTGCATGTTTTAGCTTCCAACCTGCTGTAAGAAAAAGTGGATTATTTTAGTTAGTGTGTTCACTGTAAATAGAGAGCTCTTAATTTACAAATGACTATGAATGTTTACATTTATAAGAAATTAATCAGCAGTCTGGATTTATTTTATCAGAACAAGGAGGATTTCTTTCATAATTGAAGTGGACATAAATTAAATTTTTCAAAGATATTTTTATTCATAGTTTAGTAACTTAGAATGAAAGGAAACTGCATTTTAAAAGTTCTTTTTCTCTGAAAGCTGGATTTTGCTTGCTTCAAGGGTATATACTCCATTTCCCATACACTATAATGGGAAGCAAAGGTGAGACTATTAGTTGATTCAGCTCCATTTTAATTCACAGTTCTGATTCAAGAAGTCCATTTTAACGGGCACTTATCCAAATAAGATCCTGGCATTCAAGGATCTATTGCTGAAATTTTAAAATGGGTCTTAATTGTAGAAAAATGCTTTGTGGCCTTCATAGAGACAGGTAGGGCTAGAGGGAGACTCTTGGGAACACATTGTGGGCAGCTCTCGCAAATTCATAGGCAAGTGGAGGGCGGCAGACAAAAAATATTGAGAAAAACTGAATTCACCAGAGAGATTTTGGACCTTACAGTGTTAATACCTAACAGAAGGAGGAATAAAGGTTTTGTAGGCTTCCCAGTAAAAACTACTAATGAAAAACCATATGTAATTACTTCTCTTGGCTATGTCCTCCATAGCTGGATTTTTTTGTTTTTACGAGGCTGATTTGCAGTGGTGGAACAAATTCCTCCAATATAACTATTGCACATCCTAACACTTGATGTAATGTCTCTCCTAGCAGCTCTCCTTCATCCATGCACATGGGCGAAATAATTTACTGCATTTGTCTATTCTTATTTTGACACTTCGCCGTTATTTTACCCTCAGAGTTTACACTTCAGTAATATCTATTCTGTCCATTACAGTGCACTCACACCTGAATTATCTGAGAAATTTCACATAGTGTATTAAGAAATGAGATCAGTGTCTAGGAAGTGTCTTTCTCTTGATTATCTTTCTGTTCTCTCTCCTGATTCCACACCAACTTTGCCTTCCATCTTTCTCTTCTCTTTTCATCTAATGGGTCTTTCCTTCCATCTTTTTTCCAACTTGTTGTCTCTGTTTCTTCCTTTTCGGAATGTATTTCTTTGTCTCCAAAACTGGGCTCCACGTCTCCGTTACACTTCAGTTCCTCTTTCAATTTCTTCATTGCTGGTGTTTCCATCTTAAACATATCACATCTTGCAGTTTTAAGGTGCTTAGTAGTTCCGCCTTTTTGTGTCAGTCCCTTACAATTCCATTAAACTTTTTTTCATCATTTTGGTAATTGGTGTTTCACTTCTTTTACTTTCACAGTTAAATACTCCTTTATGTCTGGGCTCCTTTAGCTGAAGAGTGGTGGAAGTTAATAGTCGGTGGTGAGGATTGCACCCAGAGGATGATGCTGTTGGAGGCAATTCAAGAAAATGGCTCGGGCTGATACTTTGTCTAGTGTCCCTTGAGTTTTCCTGTCTGTTATGAGCACTCTCTACTCCATACTCTGGGACTTTTTGTTTGAAAATTAATTTAGGCCATGAAAAAACAAACTTTCTTTTTTTTTTAAATGTAGAACCTTTGTGCCTAATTGGCTTATCTCCAACCGGTGAGAGGCAATTTTTCAAACACTGAAGTTCACCTATATGAGTTTCAGGGTTGCTCTTTGATGGGGAAAACTCTTCGTGATGTTGGTTACTGAGATAGTGTCACTTGTTAATTCTTTTGAGCCAGAAAGGTTGGCATTCCATCTGTGTCATCTATCGAACACGAAGTAATTCACTGACACTATTGATCTAAACAAGCATCATTAGTATTACTCTGTCTTACATACCGAAGGCGCATGGACTCCCAGATGTACGTGCACGCTTGCCAGTAGGAAGAAATCTTCTGCAATCCCTATGTTGTTATTAGGCGTGTTTGTAAGCTGTTGTATTTTCTGTATGTTCAGATCGCAGTTCAGCTGATGCAGGACTGTGGCTCATCATATATCGTCAACAGAATATATTTTAATAGGAAATACAAGGCGGCAGATCAGGAGAAGCAGATTCTCTTGTTCTGAAACCAGTGTACTTCCTAAACACACGCAGTAGAGTTCCTAGTGATTTAGGAAACAGCTATAGTGCCCTTACTATATAGACAGTCCCACATAACGTCTAATGAGGGTGCTTTGTTTGCAGATGAGCAGAGAATTTGACCATGTTTTTAATGACCTGTGATATTGGATTTGGTAGACGTGACTTCTCTCTTTGCTTTATGTATAATTAGTCATCAGCTACACATGTCCAGAAGTGGAATGGCATGGAAATGTAACATACTGCTTACTAAATTACATTTCCTTCAGTGGCTTTGTAATGCAGACTATTTTCCGTAAGTAGCCACATTAGAATCACAGTAAACCGATTTATATTTTTAACCGTTATTTTTATTTCTTTTCATTCAAATTTAGCTTTATATTTGCAATTTAATTCGTATACTTCTTGTGCTGCAGCTGGGGAACACAAGCCCTTTATTGTAAGCTATCATTCATAATTAAAGTGACCAGCTAATTGTGAGCTAACTAACTGGGATAAATATTCCTCTTTTGGGAATTGATCTTTCTTTTTGTGAGTTTAGAAAGGGAAGGTGGAAGTAGACAGCCCTAAGAAGGCATGGTTTGCTAGCTCTAGGTATGTAGCTCTTCTCTCCCCAGGAGTCCGGAATATGATTATCCGTGGCAAAAGCAGTTCAGGAACATAAAGCATTATTTTTCAGTGTGTGTCTTGTACACGGCTTACTCGTTCTTGAATCACTCCCCAGTAAAGTTGCTATGAAAACCCTACAAAGGTTACTGCAGGCATTTCGACTTCGCTAATTGTGTTTCCAGTAGTCAACAAGCATGAAAATTTTCACAGTCATGCGTGGGTACCCTGCGCTACCTTTCGGTGAAGATTTGCAGACGCTTTACCGAGCCTCCGTTCGTAAAATACCCCGTAGTCCCCCTTTAACTATGTGTTCACTAGACGTAACAGAGTAACGTGTGTGCAATGAGTGTATACAGTTTGCTTTGTTGTGAAACATCCTTTATATTTTTGTTTCTTCACTTACTAGTTAGTAAAATTCAGTAAACCTAAACGTCTCCAGGTAGCTGTGTGCATGAGCAAAATTGTGTTTAAAAATTGTTTTCTAGCACAAGTTATTCATACGACTAATATATAACAGTCGCAACAAGGGAGGTGTTACAAACAAGGAAATAAAGTTACCTAAGGTGATTAGATGATCTCATGCACTGCAGTATCTGAATCCTTTACAGACTTAGTGTATTCATTTCCAGTACAACCCAGTCATATGGAGATGTTATTTTATTCCTATCACTGAAGAGATAGTATAATATTTTAACTGCAGTAAATATTTTTCTGCCTAGCTGTTGAGTTGTCCAGCTACAGGCATCCAACCCAGCTAACCAGAATGTGGGAGCATCAGTGGTGGGTCTCGCAGCTGCTTTTATTTTTCAGTGGGAGTCATGGTCCATATTTTCCCCTTTGATTTGACATAGCTCAGCCTTACAATGATACAGTTGTACAGAAAAACACTAAATACTTCCCAGTGACTTAGTTTATTCCCCAGTACTGGAGACCAGACTCCTAATTGTGTAATTGATGTGAGACAAGTCCTTCTGGAACAATTCTTTCAGTTATGTATGTTTGGGCTATTATTTCTTTACTGTAATATCGCTACAGGTGCAGGGCCTGAATTGCCAACGCGAGCATGCAGCGCTACTGCCATCATGCCTGGGCAACCCTCCATTGCCAGCTCTTACACGCTACTTTGCACAGCTATAAGTAACAACATGGGGTGGTAGAGAAGCACGCCTATGTTCCTACAACTCAGAAAAGAATAGTTTTAATTACTTCCCTGCTCTTCAACATGAAGGCTTTGCTGAATACCTTCATATCTTAAGTGCATAGCAGAATACCACTATTGTGATAGTTATGTTATCCCTTTCTATTATAAGACAAGGTATTTTCAGAATTTCAGTTAACAAATATTTAGATGCCTTTTCAGTAATAACATGAATATTTATTATTGGACAATTTTAAAGAGCTTTATAACCATTAGTTGATTAACCTTGACAATATCTCAGTGAGGAAGAAAGCGAAAGTAGTCATATTATCTCTATTTTTGAATAATACTTACGAGATTATGGAATATTTTCTATGTTTAACATGAATTACAACTATTAAAGAGAGAATGAACCATCTTATATGTGCGGCTCCTGAAAGTAGCATGAATGGCCATCAGTAAGGGCATTTGAGCACAGGTTTTCATATTTAATGGCAGATAAAGGGGAATATATAAACACCAATAATCTTGCTCACTTTTCTTTACGTACTCCATGTTTCGAATCACAAACAGAAGGAAAACTGTAGAGTCTCTCGCCCTACTAAGGTTAAGGAGCAGTTGGACTTTTAGGAACAATGTAAATGAACAAAATATTTACGGTGCCTCCTACAGTTTTACACACTTTAAGCAACAAAATAGATTTGTGAATAGGAATGGAAATGGTACTCATACTTGCGGCTACTGCATGTATAAATATGTATATTTTTAATGAACATAAGTGTGAAATTATGCAGGAGTATGTGTACATGCAACTGGACTAGTAGTTTTGTCTGTTCTGTTTTAATTATTACGTAGCCATGGTACACATACATATCAACAGTGGCAGTTTCTAAACATCCCTTTCACCTTCATATGTATTATCATTTTTACAATTGCTAGAAGGTATATTAAAAAAATCAAAACCAAATTACTTTGTGGGACAAATATAGATTATCTCTTACTGAAAGGTAAAAAATCCCATAAATGTTCAAAATGCTGTTTTTTGCTATTCCTAACTAGTCGGTGATTGAGAATTTGCAACTTGAATGACCAGAACAAACTGATTTGCTCCACATGCATCCCCTGCACAGGGGGCTCCTTGCCTCGCTCAGAACCACGCACACACACATCTCTGCCTCCCTTCTTGCGTGGCTCCGAATGAGCAGTCACAGGAGAGGACATGGGTTGTGAGTGTGTCAGGCAAAACCAACAAATTTGATTTTGCCTGGTTTTGACCACATCGCTGTCCTTTAACAGGTTTGCCACTTTGATGGACCATGTTATAAAATCATGTGTGTATTTTTACCACTGCTAGTTTAGGAGAAGATTTTTGTTCTCTTGTTTTAAATGAAATTGATAAACAGCCTTTACACTAAGTATTTTAACAAAGGGAATGCCAACATAAACTGTTTTAAAATACTGAGCTTTCAGAAACAAGGATCTGTAGGGATGTGATTTATGCACGGCCCACGATTGCAGCTCCTGTGGCTACTGCTAGAATTTGTGCCTGAGGATTATTTCGTTGTGGCATTCCCTGGAGAGAGTGAGCGAGCGGGAGTGCACCTTAAAGACCCTTGGCTGGGGGAGAAAGCTTTCCAGAGAAAAAATAAGAGTGCTCAACAGGGGGAATTTGGGGCTGGACCATCCATAGATGAGAAGAAAACCAGTCAGAGGAAAAAGAGATGAGACCTGTTCATCAGTTCTAACTGCAGCTGGCAGCTGAGAGAGCAAAGAGAGCGCCCTACGGGACGGCTGGTATTTACGTACCGCTCCTCTGTTAGTGGTCTGGCTTAAAGCGGATCCTATGGCAGGGGCCATGCTGTTTCAGAGGCAGAGGTCAGAATTTCTGTACAGGCTGCTGCGGCCTCGTGAGCTGCACACACTCCATTTCCCTGTACAGGCCACAGAGGAGAAATGCCATGGAGATACTGTATGGCTCTGCAGAGCCTTTCACTCACTCAGTCCTTTCTCCGACAGATACAGGGATGATGAGGCTCATTGCATCTGGAATGGAAAGACTCAGTCCTATTCCTTACAGCAGGTCAACGTGAGGACAGTAGGATCAGCATTGAGTCCATTGTAAAGAATGTAACAATGACAGAAGGCCGTCTGATAAATAAGCACGGTGAAATTTCAGCACGTTTGCAGCAGTAAAATTAGCTGGTATCAACAGACATCAGCAGATATTTGGTATCAACAGATATCAGGTTGAACGACATTTTCAAATTTAGTCAAAGTAATATGCTGTACCTCGGTTTCATGCAAGTTTCACAAACACATTTTATGTATTTTCAAATAGGTCAGAAAAATATTTTATCTTTAAACAAATCCTGCAGACAGTGGAGAGCATTATTAACTTGGACCTAAACACTGAAATTTAACTGACAAAGAAGTCGTCGTAGCTTTTGTCCTTCACTCATAGATAATAATCAAATAATGCAAGAAGTAGCAATCTTGGAAAAATTTCTGTATCTGAATGTAATTTCTACTGGAATGAGAGTTTTTAATGCAATGCGGGTCATTAATACCATTCAGGCCTCTTTTCCTGACATCATTCCAGTACTGAAATCAGTTGAAAAAGGAGACTGGCATAGGCGAAGGGAGCTGAAGCATTTGAGAAAGAAGAGTAAGAGAAGAGTAAGAAAGAGGGACGTTCCTTTTAGAAAGGCGAGAGCACTGCTGACGCTGGGACATGGGAAAGTTGCCGGGAGAGCTCTCGGGGCCCGCAGAAAGGCAGGGTGCTGTGGGCTGTGTCACCTGCTGCTTACAGTGGGAGATGGACTTGAGATACGAGGGTGCCGAAACTCGTTATTTTATGTTCGTCAGATGCTTGATGTCTGCCTCATCCAGAAAAATACTTCTGGGATTGAGGGCAATCGAGGATTCATGCAGGCTGCCAAATATCTAAGCATCTTTATGCCTAGCCTGCAGAGAGAGACTCCCCTCCTCCATCCTTGGTCCACTCCTGTCCCAGGCAGGCTGTTTATACAGGATTGCAGAAGAGGGAAAGAGGAATGCTTTGCAGGCGTGCAGAGGACACTTCCCATGACTGGGCCTACTTTTCTAACATGTTACCAGTAAAAACATCTTCCACAATTCAAGCGCTGGTGAATTTGTGAGTATGTTTTTGCTTTTTTAAACACTGCAGCTCTTTAAATGCTACCCTGTTATATTAAACTATTTCAGGTTTGGTTTCAAAATGCTCGAGCCAAATTCAGACGGAACCTCTTACGTCAAGAAAACACAGGGGTGGATAAGACTTCAGACTCAACACTCCAAGCAGGGACCCCATCAGGTCCTGCCTCAGAAATATCCAATGCCTCCATGAGTCCATCCAGCACTCCCACTACTTTAACGGACTTGACTAATCCTACCATGCCTACTGTGACATCTGTCTTGACGTCAGTGCCCGGAAGTCTTGAGGTTCATGAATCTCGAAGTCCTTCACAGACAACTCTTACAAATCTTTTCTGATGACTCTTTCTTAATAATTTCTTTAAAAAAGAAATTATTCTTAGTTGAAATTCCAAGTGTATTTTAATAGAGGCTTTGAGCAACTGACTAACCACAATTAGGATCTCTCCTAAAAAACAGAAGGAAATGTAGTGTTCTGGTATGATGGAGTATGGACTGAAGAATAACTTGGAAGATCTATTGCAACACAACATTTGTGTAACTGTACAGTTTTGTGGACTGAGCAAGGGAAACAGCAATTAATTTAAGTTGGCTAAAGCTTCTGTATTTTCAAAGACTGCCATGTGCCTTATATACTGTTTTATCTACATACTTTGGATTCCATGTCCACTTCTCTCTTTTTCTCTCTGTATATTTATGACCAGGGCAAAAATGTTAAGAGTTTGTTACTTTGAATAGTCCTAAGCCTTTCATTGGTTGCTTTGTTGTTTTAGAATTTTAAGGTCGAAGTCTGTTCGAGTACCAGAATTTGTAAAATCTAACCAGTAATAAAACCACTTATGGAAACTACTTGGTAATGGCTGCAGTTACATTTAACATTAGTGTCACAATCAAGATAGGCTGATTGTATTTAAAAGGATTAGAAAACTGCACTTCAAATACAGTATCTGACCTAGGATAAACTCTGAATATGATGTGTACATTCCTCCTGTTCCTGAAGTATATATGGGTGAGAAATCCAGCTTGTGCAACAGTCTAGGTATCTTCATTTTAGAGAAATAAATAACTGTTAGTTGCAGGTAGAAGTTATCAGATATTGTTAAAATTCAAACAGAAAAACTATACTTAATTTTGCTGCGTGAAAGAAACTTGACTTCAGCTAGCATTTATGAAAACAGTCTTGCTTGTCCCGTTTCACGGAGGAGGCAAGCAGGGTATCCGACAGCCGTGTGGCCACAATCGGTCTGCTACAGAGATGGGCACCGGGTGATATTTTCCATAGGAAAAAGACAAAGTACTTCAGGTTATTTTACAACGCTGGTGGGCAAAGTTGAGGCAAAATTATGTTTTATAAAGTCACAGCCTTACATTTTTTGTAATGCTTTGAAGGAATAAAAAGCCAAGGAAGACTATGATATTATCGATACTAATAAAAGTGGTTATTCCTTTAATGATTCTGGAGCTTTCAATACAATTGAATTCCTTCTCCCCCAAATATCTGTGCAGAATATAACTCATATTTTGAGTTTTTTTCCTGTTGTTTTTGAAGATGCTTTTCTGTAATTAAAGAAATACCTCAGCAAAGTTTAAATATGTGTAAGAATGATTCTACACTATGCTGTTTGCCCAGGAGTTTTATAGATTTTGAGTGGTACATAAGATGCATATGGTGGTTCTTTTTCAAACCTGTTACAATCAGTTCATTTCAGTCGAATGTTAGGTTGTATGTGGCTAGCTCTCTAAAACTAATCTGTCATTCCCATTGGATCAAAATTGCTAAAAGATTATTCCAAACAAACAGCAAGACAGGTGCCAAGATTCATGTTCTTTGCCCTTTTCACTGCACTGAAGATGATTTAGTAGGCCAGACTCTTTGGTAACAATGTTTTCGTTTTAAAAGCACGACATTATTCAGCTTTCTCAGCTGAAAATTTGCCATTCTTGTTCAGGCCAAATTCCTATCGAGATCAGTGAAAGATCTCAGAGCATGAGGACTGTGGGATAGAAATGCTGACATAATTAGGTCATTTATTAACCTTTTTTACACTTCAGCTTAAAAAGCCGCACAGGTGAGTTATCTGAAAAGGAAGATAGTCCTAAAAATAATCATAACTAGCTAAGATCTGTGAGAGGGATTATGTTCTGGTCACTAAAACCAATAGGCTAGCATGGCTCATTAAGTTTATGCACAATGATGAAACATTAAAAAAGATAATTTGGGTTGAATTAATAATTTACAGGTTTGTCCAAGATATTTTTCCTCATAATATAAATGTCTGATAGGGAAATCGTGCTGGTTAGTGGACTGTAAAAGAGAACATATCCGCCTTTCAAAGATATTCAGACACGGAGATTCTGCTGTATGTAATGTTTTGTTCGTTGTCAATTACCTTGGAGATTTTATTTTTTTTACATGCTTAGCTGGATCTTTTCTTAATTTAAAAGGCAACGTTGGTCCACTGCTAAATGGATACAGACCATAATTAAACCCTCCGGTGTAGTAACCTGTAAACAGTTTAAAAAACCGAATCGTGAATTCTTAAGTGTTACGGCAAATGTGGCTGATAACAATTCAAATGGTTCTTTAAAATTGCAGTGCTATTATTTGTGATCCTGTATTTTAACTACCTGAATCCACGTGGATGGGAATACCTTTCAAATCAATTCTCAATATTGCCTTTTCAAATAACTGACATTTATGAAGGGGAATACTCTTGTGTTAATCTTATCTAAAACCTATAAGAGACAATTAGAGAAATTGTCTGGTTTAATCAAATCAGGGATTTTGCATATAAATAAGAGACAATATTCTATGTAGGGTCTTTATGTAGGTGCATTAGGATTCACTCACTGGCTCCAATGACCTATGTTGTCCCCATGATTGTTTCAATCCTGTGGTATTGTTTGGTTGTTTAGAGCTTGTTGGTTTTGAATGCTGTACATTTTTTTACTACTGCAATCCTAATGTTTCTTTCTCTACATACTTGTACAGTTCCACATTTGATGTATTAGTCTGAAATTCTGTTTAAAACATGAACAAAAATGGAAATGATATTTCTTTGGAAGTGTATTTTTACTGTATATCTAATTTGAACTAGTTGAACATACTTCTTTACATTTTGCATGATAGGTGTGTAGTTCATTTTTTAAATATGAAAGAGACTTAAGAGTAACTTAGAATAAGAATATAATGAAACCTATACAAATATGGAAAATACATACAATGATTTGCTACTTTTTGACTCAAGAAACTTTTTGAAATACATTTTACCTAGTTTATTTAAAATAATGCAAATATTTTGTCTTTTGAGTTCATACATAACACAGAATATAAAAAGGGATTACGCATTAAAAAAAATTTCAAGTCACCTTGGGACTCGACAGCATGCTGGATTGTTCTTGTCAAGCAAAGAAAAAGGATACTTGATCTTAAGAATGCTGAATAAATATATTTTGATCTACAGTAGAGAGGGATAGCATTACTGTAAGTGATATGTAATCACAACTTAAAATTTATTGACATTATTAATTGCTACATTTCATAAGACTTATTTTTCATTCAAATTATCTAAGTTGGGGAAGAGAAGACTAAGGATCATTATACCAATGACAAAGCTGAGTGCCTGCCCTGGAAGCAAAAGTCAATTTATCAAATACTTTATGGATGGAGAAAGTGCCTGCAGGGTATTTTGGTTTCCAAACTATCTTTTCCTCCTAGCTGTTAAAAAAACCCCCATATTTAGAGCACTTTCCTATAACTGTTTGTTATTTTTTGTCTGTTGGAAGGTAAAGAGTAAAGCTTAGGCACCTGTAATAATAATCTTCATCTAAAGGAAAAGAAGAAAAAAACCCAAATCAAAATAATAATTAGGCTTCATATTTAGGCATGACGATAGCAAAGACATCCAGGTGACTAAAAGCAGTTCCACGTGTACATGCTTACGGTTTTCACAGTGAATACTGCTTGGAAGGAGAGAACTTAATTGAAAGTAGATGAATTATGATTATGTTTTTTTACTTCAGAAAGCCAGGACTAATTACATAACTCTGTTGCTGCTTTTTAAAATGAAATTTGATGTAAGTTGCCATTAGAAAGGGTCATAACATCAAGTATAGTGTGAAGAGATAAGACTAGATGTTTTAAGAAGGACTTTTTTTCCCCTTTTCTTTCCGTCTTTTTAACCCTGGTTCTTCTCCAGGATGCATCGCAAACCGCTGGCAATGGGCTGGGTTTACTTTACAGAAGGTAGATCACCTCCCTGACACCCAGTTTCCGTCCTCCAGCTCACCTGCCTTCTCGCGCTGACGCTGGCAGACACTTCTTTGCCTGGCACACTCTGACTGCCCACAGTGTGAATCCTCCACCCATCTGAATGCTTCACTGGAGTTTTTTCCTACCGCTGCAGGAATCGAGCCCTTCTGAATAAGGAGGAGTTAAACCATTCCTGGTAGCAATTAATGCATCCGTAGCTAAAATTATGATCTGTAAAATGAACGGCCTATGCGTTTCTGAGATCACTTTGACCCACATTTGAAAAGGCTACAGGTGGAACGTGTCCAGTTCGCACTGGCAGCCAGGGTTTGGATGGGTGGGAAATCCCTGTGCACCCACGTTTTGGTGCATACAGTCACGCAGCTGCCAGTTATCTGCATTTCTACTTTCCAAGGTTAGAATATGACACCTCCCTCTCCAGACCTTCGAGTCCTTTTTGTCTTGTCCTGTGGGCGAGTTGATTAGAATCTGCTTAATCCCATACTTCAAAGAATTCCGTCTGAGTCTGCAGTATCTTTGCTTAAAAATCTAAGTGTCGCCAACCACACACACTGTTCGCACTCTCCCGTACATTGCATTTCAGGCTGGTCAGTGATGATATGGCACTACCCACGGAGGCAGCAGGGGCTAAATGGATCTGGTCCGTTCTCACTCTAATTAAAGAGAAGCAAAGGAATAAATATTAGATTCTTGATCTACAGTGAATAAAAATGTGTTTTAAGAGTATGTTAGGACTGGCAAATCACTATAAATAGGGAATAAAGAGGGTGTATTTTTGACACACAGGAAGGTGCTGCGGTCATGAGGACACGCAGCAGAGCGGCCAGACTCTGAGCGCTCGGGTTTTCACTCCCGCAAGTGGAGGGACGGTCTGTAGTTCATTGCAGGCTTTAGCTGGGATGCTTAAAGCGATGTGGAAAGTGAAGAATCGAGTTTGACTCTGTCATAACATTAGGTGAGTTCTCAGTAATTTGTCTGAAAAGTCCCTGGGGGAAAGAAGGCTACACCAAATAGCAGAGCGATGCCTTTACATGCAAATATGCTGCTAATGAAGCGTTTATCCCCTCGTTCTGTGGCACAGTGCTGCTAGGAGGGCATCTTCACAGGCTGCATGGGCTTGACGTGGTAAACTTCCCTGAAAACGTTCAGTAAGCAAGCTGAGCTCCTGGGGAACGGCAGAGAAAAAAATAGCCTATATTTGCAATTAACTGTAATCATTTATAATTGTAATCAATATCCACGTTTCATTTTGCTAACATTTCTTATTTTGTAAGCTATGTACAAAGTTAGTCTTTCAGCATTTGGGGTGTTACAGAGCCATTTTTGTATTTTTTTACTGAAGCTGGCTTTGGCTTTGTGCCATGAACTGAGTTGCATCAGTCATCATCTGTTACTATCCCTAGTTAAAAAAGCAGCAGATGTGACACAGCAGTTACAGAAAAGCCCGGATCTTCGCCTGGGTGTAGCTGCACGCTTGATTGTTTTATAGGGAGCTTTCACTCTCTGCGTGGAGTGATGAGCAGTCAAGGTAGGACCCAGAGCTGTGTCCGGGTTTTGTTGGGGGAACCGTCTCTGGCCGCGGCGGCAGCGAGCAGACACGACAAACCAGCGACTGCCAGCGTGCGAGTTCTCCACGCCGAGGGAGAGAGAACCCAGCCTCAAAAATTATTTCCACTGAAGCAGCAAATACTGACAGGCCTAACAATTGCACTCTCCCCTCTAACCTTTTATTCTAATTAAACATGTGTTTCTTCTCACCATTCAGCCCGGTAAAGAGTTGGGCTGGATCAGGGCCATGAATGGCATTTATCAATTTTACAATTTTTTTTTTCAAGGACGGGATAAAAAGATATACTGGGCATTCAGTGGATTTCTGATCAGATTAATATAATGTCAGCAGATTTTTCTGGCCTAATAACTGGATTTTTGTAGCAACAAAGGTCAGTAAATATTTCGGGGGCTTTGTTTTGAGCAAAGCACAGTACTTAAAATATGCAACCTGCTGACAGTAAATTCAGACCTAGCAATATCATTTAGCATGCTAATGCATAACACTGTGCAAATCATAATCATTTCCTGAGAATACCACTTCTGTGGAAGTTCTTCTTTTGTTAAAAAAAATCCCTGTAACAGGCATGGATCTGCATATATATTTACACAGCTTGTTTACATAGCATTATACCAATTTATTAGATTGTAAAATCCAGCACTTAACAGAAAGTTAAATTTTGCAGTAACATCTAGAAAAAAAAACAACTAAGCTTTTCATTAAAGCAAGCTATTCTATCCACTGCATTGTTTAGCCCAGTGCCTATGAAATAAAATAATGCAACAGCTAAAACAAGAGGGACAAAAATATTTGGGAAGTGTTATGCAATTCTATGGTGACCTGGTTTAATTGATAAATATCAGCAATGACTTTTTGCAGGTGCATACAGATTACTGGGTAATTAGTGTTAGGAAGCCACAATGAATTTGCAGCACTGCAAACACAGAAATCACCATACATTTCTCTTCCAGTGACACAGAACTACCCAGGCCGTTATCCATCCACTGCACAGTAATTACTGTGTAATTTAATGTTCCTTGGTTACTATTTGAAAGCAGTGAGAAGACACTCGTGCTTTGGTAATTTAAAGTGTTCCTAGGAATGGGTTTTGAATTTCTGTGAGCATATTGGTCCAATAAAGAGCAACTATGCTAAGGAGCTCTAATCCACATATTATTCGTGTTGGCTGAAACCTTTCCTAGACAACTAGAGACAATTTCTTCCCTACACAGAGATAAAAAACCAAATTCTCCCAGTGGCTCTCCATGAATAGATCTGACAGACCTTACCGGCTCTCCTTAACAACTAAAGGAAGAAATGAGTCCAAGAGGCATATTTATGTTCTTGTCAGCTCTGCTCTTGGTGAATTTACAAGATAAATCTGGCAGCTGTGGTAAACCCTGTTTGGCTGAATGCCTCTGGCCCCGAGAGCTGTTGTGCCTCTGGAGCTGCCCAACAGCTCTGGTAGCTCCACCGTAGCACGTCACACTTTCAAAATATTGTTCAAACCAGGTTTTTGCCTAACTATCATCACATAGAGTGATGTGGTCCATCTGCTCAACCCTGGCACACGGGAAGCGCAGATGTGAGATCAGTGTGGACAGGTTTCAACTCTGTTTTTCTGATTACGGCCTACAGAAATTGCTTTTCCACCAACTATTTCATTTGCCTTCTCACATCATTTCCACATGTTTGATCACTCATTTTTTGCTATCCTTGTTCTGGAAATCAAGACTAACAAAAGAGGTACTCTGTGATACGGCTTTGCAGGCTGTGATTGAGCAAGAAGCTGATGGCAAGCTAGTCTGGGCAAGGATTCTGGGAATGCAGGGAAGAACAATTTCTGAAAGGCCAAGTCTGTCACCAACAGACAGATAAGATGGTAAACAGATGACATCGCCTGGACCAAATCCCCAGAGACATCTCATCTCTTGCACCCAAAGGTTCTGAGAACTTGTTAGTGGTTGTATGAAACTTTTTGAGAGAGAACACTATTTTATCATTGCTTTTGTGATTATTCTAGACAGGCAGTTTCAGCTTTTTCAAACTGTAGAATGAATGTTTTCTACTGGAGTTGTCTAGTGGATTTAACCCTGCTGACCACAGACTTGCCTTTATTAGTTCACATGCACAGATCCCTTAGAAGTAGCTCAAAAGCTTTTATATCCATTTTTGTTACTGTATGATCTGACCATTTCTGGAGAAGTTGGCAGACAAGCGTGAGCTACCCATGGACTCAGGAGATAAGATGTTTCATACCCATGAGCTTGCACGGCTCTTTGAAAGGAGGCTCTTCCCCTCCAGCGCTGTCTGCAGTGCTCTCTTTCATCTGGGCAGGGTTCGTAAGAGAATTCTTGGAACGGGCTGCTGCCCTGGCCAGCTGCTGATGCCTTTTGGAGCTGGTATTATGCTTAAAGAAATCAATCATGGATATTCCTACTGTCTCTTTCAGTCAACCCTAATTAACAGAGACCCGGACTTTCTCCATTTCATATACACTTGGCATCGTCTCCTAACACTTCACTCAATACACTAAATGACAGCAGAAGTTACGCTGCAGCCAGTGTCATTCGTGTTACAGAAATAAGCCCAACCACACACACTCTGAAAGCCTTTTTTAACGTAATGAAGGCCATTTGTAGCCTTCATTTATCTTTATACCTTTTCCAGTTCTACCCCTATTGTGCCTACAGAATTCAGGAATCCATTTTAGATCAATATAAAAGCTATACAATGCTCTTTTCTGGGATTCTTTACTCTTTGGTTCCCCAAGTGCCGGCAGTTCCTAGTCATGTTTTGTGCTCGTGCTCTCTTTTTCTGCCTTTCGGTTTTGTCCCAGAGGTTATAGCTTGTGCACACCAACACCCACTGGCACTGACAGGATTCTCCCGAGTCCCTTCTGGCTATTCCAGCACAAAAGAGGGATCTCGGAAAAGACACTGGCAGCTATTTGTAGAACCACTTTCTCCCCACAAAACAGCCCCAGCTCCTTGGGATCTGAGTTTGGAGCGTAAGGTGTGTTGCTGCCACTCACATGCAGATACCGTCATTATCAGTGGGCTTAGAAAAGACGGAAAGCCAGGCTGCTTTTACATTTTACAAGATCTGCATAAAAATAGAATCCATTTTAATTCCACAATTATATTGGAGGTGATGCCAAGTGTTAAAAGGAAGAATGTGTTTCTGGCAGGACTCCAGGTATTTCTGTTCTTTCTTTTTCTGCCTGTTGGTTGGAGCAGAGGCCAAGGCAGGGCTCCTGCCTCCCGTTTCCACTGCCGACACTAGTTCACTCTGCAGCCACCACATGGAGCCTGTCCAGAGGTTACTTAACTTTATTTTGAGAAAGTGCTTTGAAGTTCTTGAGTGAACAGTGCTAAGCTAGAGTGGAAGTCATTACATTTCACATGGGAAGCCATGAGAAAACGAAACTGCAGCAGATGAAAGTGACCATGTGTGCGTACCTCTAGTGTCACCTTCTGAGTCCCGACTGCCGCTTGGCCAAGCTGTGCTGAAGGCAGGAGACCCTGGAAAATGGAAACCAGAAACCATTGCATATGGATTCAGGAATTTGCAAGATATATGAGAACGCACAAATCAACCACATGCAACAAACTCAGAGGAATTTACACTGGATGGTACTGAAGGAAATCTTCCTTTTGCAGGAAGGAGCCACTAGATCATATTTTTTGGTAACTGCAGATGAGAAAGCACAGGTCTGTGAAGCAGGGATGTGGGAAACTAAACACAGTCAAATAGGTAAGGCTGAGAGCATGAGAAGTCTATCCTTTCTCCTTCCCTGAGAGACAGTGAAAGTCCTAGGAGCTTTACAACTGAAAGAAGATAAAGATACATTTCTATATAAAAATCACTGAAAGAGTGTTTGGGAAGAACACTGGGCCCAGAGGTCAGGAGCGCGGGATTGCCGGGATAAGGAGAAGTTATGGTGTTAGAGGTGACGCCATCCCTGGTCACTGATATGGCTTTTGGTTAGAGGAACGATTTCAGATCTGCTGTACAGGTCAGGGAGAAAACAATCTACAGCGTGTGCAACAATACTTAAACACTCAGCACTTTGCAACTGCTCAGCATCCCAGTCCCTCTTAATAGAAGGTAAAAGACAGCAAGAGTATGTTGGAGGGCTTAGCGTTTTCTTTCACGCTTCTAAGCTTTCTGTCAGAAATTTGAAGGAGACAAACCCAGCCTATTACACATGCTGCCTTTGTACCCCAAACCGTTCTTTGCTACTGTAAGCTGGCTCTCTTCATTAAATGTATTTACTTAGCAGTAGATCTGTTGTTAGATATGAATAATTGACATGGAAATCTGTCACTTACTGCACTAGTGCCGCATGTTTCTGGCTGCCCGAGTTTCCAGTCCTACAAAGCCTGTAACGGGAAACTGTAAGCCCAATTTCTCATTTTACAGAGTTTAATTCTGGGCATGTTTCTTATCTTGGTGTGTTACCTAACTGTTGAAAGTGACAAAACCAGACGCCATAAAATGCAGGAAAAATGCAGCTGGACTGAACCTTAAGTATTAACAAAGCATATTCCCTTGACATACACTAATCTTAAACCTTCAAAACCAGGAAAGATTCAGTTAAACTCACAATCGTTTTATAGTCTCTGTAGAACCATAGAAGCTTTGGGATCCTTTGTTATTCCTCCATAAAGAGGAAAGTTATAGTGAATGTGCCCTTCTTAAGTTGGGTGTTTTTAAATACTAACGTTTATTGCTCTGCAGTTTCTCTTTAATGTGTGCATAGAGAACAAGAAAACACCTAGCTGCACAGGCGTATTTTTAGAAACAATAAAAGAGTCCTCTGTTAATAACTGGTTACCTCTTTTGCCGTTTGCATAGCTGATCATTGCTAATGATCCAGTTAACAGGATTCATTAGGGAGGCTGAAAGACTTGAGTTATATTGTATGTGATCTGTGGCGCTAGGGAACGCAGCGTGTGCCCATGTAGCTGTCACAGCGCTGGGAAAGTTCCCTTGGTTGGACACACACTAAATGACCCCATTTGGGTCCCACGCGCCAGACCTGTCCGTCCCTACCTTTCTATTAATTTGCAAAAATGGACTAATGTGGCCCAGCTGCAGCAATTTCTTTGGATTAACACTAAATCTCCAGATTCTCTCCCTGCTGAAGCATAGCCTTCCCCAGAGCTCCAGTTTTGGGCTAACTCTCCTCCTTTCCATAGAGGCACAGTACCTGGAAGCAAGCCGATGCTCAGATTTCATAACAGTTTCCGAGAACATTTGGATATAGTAAGAACAAGAAGTAAATAGCTAAATAACATCAGAGCCCCTCGGCTTTATTCTCCTCGCTGCTTTTGGACACAGATCAAGACTAGAGGCACTGGCCTCCAACACATAATTCCAGGGGTTTTATTAGGTGACTCCCTGATCAGCCCTGTTGAGTAGCCACTGGCCCGTTGTGGGTCAGCGTTGTGCAGAGGCAGGAGGCGCCAGCCGGGTAATCCCCACGTCATCTTGCCCTGTGTACTGCAGGAATACCCAAAAAGCTTCAGGAGTTTCCTCACCAAACTAAAGCAGACAGGACCGTCAGTCCCCAGATTGCAGCCCGCAGTAAATTTGGTTGCACACAACATCATCTAAAAAAATGCAGCTTTGCCTGTGTTTTCCACAAGGCCATCTCTGCTGTTTGTGAGGGGGCCCTAATGAAAAATTAGTTTAATTTTACATGTTCTTGATGTTGCATCTGCATTGTCAAAGCATTACATTAAGTTGTCCCCAAGTAAAGGTTTTCTGAATATAAAAAAAAAGATAAAAGTATTACCAATATATTAGTCGTGCTTTTGCAGAGCTCAGCCGTACAACCATGTGTAGGAAACTCGATATTTTGCTTGCAACCTGAGCCCTGTGCATCTCACAGGACATTAATGCAAAACTGGGAGGAATCTAATCTTAATCTTCTAGAGACTGAAACACTGATATAACATGTCATGCCCTGTCATCACCTGTTGCTAAGGGTTGAGATATTCCCAGTGTCGGAAGGAGACTGTGAATGAGGAGTGCATTTTGATGACCGCAGAGGAGCGCAGATTCTCAGGAACTGTTGAAGATGCTGCTATTTTATAGCATGTAAAATATACCTGACCTGAGGCAGCGTATCAGCCCGAGGTGCATGCACTGAAAACATCTCCTTTTGAGCTACTGACACATTTAGCAGCTGTCAGTCAGGAGGAGAGCTGATCCTCTCGTAAGCAGACCTCCTCACAAGCTATTGTTGCAAAGGCCTAAAACGTGGCTCCTTCTTCAACATTCCCTTGTCCCAGATCGAGCATCTCTTTCAGCTTCATATTCTCCATGTGTTCCTCTTGTAATCTTTTGAACACTGCTGTCTTGCTTACACCTGCTGCCTCCCCGGTGCCACCTGCTCGTCCCCCTTCATTGGTCTCCTTTGTTTCTTTTCCTCATCCCTGCTTCCCGGAGGAAGGCAGCACCACCAGCACGTTGCCCCAGGTTGCTCCCCCGAGGGCTTACTCACTCGGCTTATTATTGCAATCGCAGCCTTCCCTTGCATCACCGGGACCACTGGCACCGTACCGTATGCTTCACTGGCAAAAACAAAGCCAGAAACTAAGGGGAGGCCCGAGAAGCAAGGAGCCCCAGCAGGCAGGGTGCCAACGCACCAGCAGCAGGAGAGACACAAGCCGAGAAGGATACAGTGGGCTTCAAGGACAGCCAGGGCCAGAAAGCTGGAGGAGCACAAGCCTGGGAGCAATGGCAGGTCTCTGCACCTACAGGGGGAAACATACAGCAAAGCAGAAGCTACGAGAAGAGTCACAACATTGTTTTTCACAACGAAACATCCGTCTTACCGTTAAATTCCACCAGCAGCTCAGTCTTCCACTGTAAAAGTGGGGCTGAAGTGCTCCTTTCACCTAAACTTTGTTGAGTGTCTTTGGATTGCAAAGTCTTCTGGGTCTTGTATGTGCTTTGGCACCTGTCACAACTGGACCCTGCTGTGAGGCAGAGACTCTTGGCACTGCTACCGTGCAAATTATTAGTATTGACATTATTAGTACTTCTATTACTGTTGTTAGTAATAGTAGCAACCTAATAAACTGTTTTCTGGGAAACAGGGACTCCATTCCTATGGATTTTATGCCAAGGATTGGGAATTACAGTTCCCATGTGCACAAGATTGCTGTTCAAGCTACAATAAACTGCATCAAATCAGGCATTTTGGACAAGAGCACCGACACAAGGTTAAAAAGATGCCTTCGCTGGACTTGGCTTGGGGACTGGGCTGGCCCAGCATGGTGTGTCTTCATCTCCAAACAGGATCTGACAACAAACTCACACAAGTACCTGCTGAGCACTCCCGTGCTCGGTGCACCACCTCCAAAGAGCCTGCGGGTACAGGAACAGCATGGCATCGCTGGTACGGCCTCTTCTCTCCTTCCCTTGTGCCCCAAGAAGGGCTTTTGAGTAGGGCTGAGTCTCTTGGATATCTCCAGGTACCGACTGCCCCTCTCCTGTACTACTGCGTCCACACGTTTTGCCCCTTGTTACGGACTGGGAGAAATTAGTAACTTCTGAAACACATACTGTTAGCAAAGCAGCAGCCAGCTGCTATTCAGAGGAGAGCCCGTTCCTTGGCAAAACTTTATCGGAGCAGGCTGTAAACTCACCACACTATTAAGCCATGTAAAGGCTCAAAAGACTTTCAGTCCTCCTGATCAATGAAACGTAGTTAGCAAACATGACATGCTGTAAAGCAGCGTCACACGTGCTGTCCCACTAACAGTGACCAGGGAATGTCACCCCGTCAGGGCACCAAGAGGGCATGGGCTCACGCCCAGAGAGGACAGGACAGAAGGGGCTCCCAGCACATCTGGTGAAAAGGTTGGTGACATTATCTGGTAGCAGAAACTATGAACATGAATAGAAAAATTAAATTGCCACACTGTCCAATTGTCTCTAGTGACTAGGATAGAAGGCCTTCTGTTGAGATTATTACAAAGTGGACTTGACAAATTAGTGGAAGACACATTTCTACCAGGCAACTCTGCTCTGGGGCTGCAGCATGAAGTTTAGGTCTGAGGATTGCCTGACCTGGAGAAAGGCAAGGGGCACCCCCCTTTCCTGCAGCACGCTTTCTTTTGCACAGAGCGCGTAAAATCTGTGTACAAATACAGTCCCCATGTATGTAAAACTACATCCCCGTGTTCCTGGGGAGGGAGCGGAGCCCGGCAGAAAAACTGAAAAGCTCTGAGAAGTGGGGGCTCAGCCAGTCTCGTTTAATTACAAGTGTAGTGCTTGCTCCGCTCGGCCCCACCCACATGCCATTTCACGCCTGATTTCTTCTCTGATTTCTTTGGGGAAAGAGAGGGAATTCGAGTGCATGTAATTTGGGTTAACAAGACGCATTATATGCAGCCTCATTCTTGTAAAAACTTTCACAGGGAAATCACCCAGCCCATGGAGAGAAAAAGTTCTCTCCTTATTGTAATTTTTCTGAGGCTAATCAAACTCTCACCGTCACCCTATTGATCACAGGGAAGGTTTGATTTTCTACCGGTTGCCTAGTTAAGGTACAGTAGCTGTTGCTTGGCTTACTCCATGCTGTGAGTACAACAGAGATCAACCCTCCGTTTCTATGCTCCTTTTTGTCCCTTTCCTAGACCCCTTTTCCTTCAAAGCTCACCTGCCTTTTGCTTTTGTGTTGCTCTACCTGCATTTCGCCTTCTCCTATATCCATTGAGCAACAAAAGGTGAAAAGCTGGGTTTATACAATTAAAATTGACAGAATAAGAATGGGAAAAAGCAAAAAATCCTGAACGGGTTTGAAAACAGGAGGCAAAGGAAAAGTTAGATATGAATGCGGCATCCCCCAACAATATGGACAAAAAGGCTCTGTGCCCAGTACCTGTGGGTGTTATTAGCATAAACTCCCTCCAGCTTGGACCAGTAATTATAGGTATGAGCCCTTCGTGGTGGTGCGTGTCCAGAACTGTCAGAGAATGCACGCGATCTAATCCTGCCATTATTGCCATATGCTTTATAGTCTCCAAAGCTTGTCTTCCTGTGTGAGGCAAAGCATCAGTCTCCATTTCAAGGCGCAGTTCCCGTCCCTCTGGGGGACAGCCGCTGTGTGTCAGAGCACAGCAAGGAGGCAGGGAACAGCTACACAAGAGCAGCATGCTGGAGAAAGGTGCAGGCTTTGCTTTGCCTCCCTGCGCAAGGGTTTCTTTGGATGTGTTTTGTGTCCCTTCAAGTCACTTGGGAGTTTAGGAGAGCCAGAGAGAATAGCTTTTTCTGTCATTATTTGATAACCAATACAGTTCCCTTTGACCCTCTCCCCTCTTCCCAAAAAAGAAAGACCAGCTCAGCATTGTGTTATTTTTCAAAGCCTTTACAAATTAAGACAGTAACATGGAAATCCTCGTTGGGTTTCAGTTCATACTTCCTCCCATGCTGGGCTGAAACGGGGATTCTTTTGTGATGGCTGTGCTGCTTATTTTTTTAAACCTCCTGAATTTGGCACACTGCCCTACTTTATTTTCTTTCCATTCTCTAGTGCTGCTCCCATTGGGAGGCTCATTCGCTTCTAATGCATGGTGTTATCTTTTGCAAGTTGAACTCTAAATCCCCATGTTGTTTTTCCTTGCTTGTTATTCAGGTGCAGGGAATGTTAATGATGTCTCTTTGGTGGGTGGATGCTCCGGCTATGTGGCTTTAATTATTTTTATTAATGTGTTTTATAAAGTAAATTACAGATAAATGTAGATTTTAACTACAGCTTAGAGATGACACATCTGTGAGACTTCACAATCTTTCATTTGTGGGTGAAATGCACAATAACATCTTCCATAGCAAGAGGATGTTCACAGGTGTGACTGGGAGAAACGTCACTGAACCAAAAGCTCCAAAACTATAAACTGACCCCTGATACGCAGAGGGACAGGGAAGGGAGAGGGAAAGGAGCAGGAGATCTGCAAAACAACTTGTATTCAGGGTCAGTGAGCACTGCTCCTGCTCAGGGACATCTGCCCACGCCAGAGGAAACTGCCATGTGCAGCACTCAACAGTCCCCAGCGGTAGTCGTTGCACAATCCTCAAATTAGAGATCCAGAGACCTTATAAAGAAAAGATCCAAGTTTTCTACTTGCCCCTGGTTCAAAATTCCCTGAAAACCTCCTAAAAACATCTCAGCGACTCAGGAAAACCAGGGTATGTTTTTTTTTCATGGAAGGGTTTGCTCGCAGAGATCTCTGATTGTCCTCCTCGCCCTGGCTGCCATTCGTGAGCCTGTGGCTTAAGTCCACAGGCGCCGGAAGACCTTGTTATGGCTGCGGCAGTCGCTGTTTGTGTTGCTCAGCCAATTCAGTCTCTTGTTCCAGCGCTCAGGCCTCCTGGGGGACCTGGTGCCTTGAGCTGTGTTGGGAAAGTGGTGCAGCCTACAAGAGCCATTAGGTGAGGAAACATAGGACTAACTCTAGGCAAATGTAGGGTCAGCAGAGGGTAGGATCATCAGGGCTCCTCTGTGGACACACAGTTCCTGCCCACACGGGCAATGCAGCCAGCTGCTGCCCTGGTCTCCCTGGCCAGGGAGTCGGGAAGGAACTGAATGTGGCCATATGGGGAGAGGGTGCCTGGCCTTGGCTGGAGGAACCACGCGTTTCCCACAGCCCCCAGGCTCTCTGTGCTCCCCCCGGCTGGTGGTGCTGGGTAATCCCAGCTGGGCAGCAGAGGCAGCTGCGTCTCCACGGGCAGACGGCAGAGCTGGAGCAAGCGGCTCTGTGGAGGGCTCGGCATTTGCAGTAGGTCTTTCCAAAGACCCTGCGGGCTCTGGCCGTCACTCAGCTTTGGTGCCGAGGCAGATGGCGGAGGAGAAATGGACCTGGTGTGGCTGGTGCCAGCGCAGCCCTGTGGTTCTGTGGTCCCTGGTGGTAAATCCCTGCCCGGGGGGGTGTGTGCGGGCTCGGGCAGTGCTGGGCTTGCTGCGAGGACAGATCTGCCTTCCCCAGAGAGATGCCCGGGCTGAGGAGGGAGAAGGAGAAACATGTATTGGCATGGAGAGAGGCTGAATTTCTCTGAGTACTCTGGACTGAACTAGGATTAGAGGATTTAGTAGAGGAAAATATGTACTAGTGTTTGTAGTTTGTCTGTTTTTTATTGAACCAAGAGTCCCATGTGAGCCATGCAGTAAGTAAGCAGTAAAATCATCCAACAATGCCTTGAAAACAGTTCTGTCTCTAAGCACTGCACCTCTCGGGGACTGGTTGTGTTCACAATGACTTTCTTCATCCCAGGAGACCGTGTTACCTTGGACAACACACAGCCATTGCCAAAAATAAATAATTAAAGCTGGGTGGCCCTTGAGTCATCGATGCAACAAGAGGATGCGATGCTGGAAAACAAGCTGGTGGGTTTTACACTGGCAAAATCTCCAGGCTGTTCTCCCCTTCCTGAGCACTTGCCCTTCATTTCTATGTAAGAGACATTGTCGGTTTGGGGGATTCTTACCAGGAGCTTGTGAGAGAAATGTTGAAAAGGGATTTTTCCAGGTTGCCTTTTCCGTCTTCCTGCTGCATTAGCTGCAGGTGGTGAAGCTGCTGTTTCGGCATTTCTTCTTCAAAAGCTACATCACGTAATATCACTGAGATCACAAGGAGATGAGGAGAAAAATGGCCCTATAGGATTTTTGTTAAAAAAGGATCCATCCATAAAAGATGAAAGGTTAAATTGCTTTTAGAAACACAGCAGCGTTTAAACAGGTGAAGATCCTCGGAAACGGAGTTTGGATTCAATAAAGTAGCCATGCAGAAGGGCAGAAGAAGGCCTTTCTTTGGAGGGAAATGTCACACTTTAGTGTTAATAAAATGTCTAGTGGTATAATAATAATGATAGCAATCAGGAGCCTTTATTTTTCACCTGGCAGGGCTGGTTCATGTGTGTTTTTTCAAAGCTACCTGCAATTCAGGAAAGAACAAAAAAAGAATCAGGCATGCATTGACTGAAAAATATCACAGTGGAAGAGAAGAGAGCCAGACCAGCCCAAGACACCTGAATGTTACTGGGGAGATAAAGAGTGCTGCTCCCAGGTGGCAGGACATTTTCTTCCTCAGCCTTTTAGATATTGCCTCTTCGCAGCTGTGTTGTAAAGACATCGCAGGAGATTTACAATCCTAAAAGAACATACAATGAAAATGTCAAAGGAAAAGGCAATTGCAAACAATAGTTTTGCTCTGGACCGGCCCCCTCTACACTCTCCTTAGTAGTGATGGATCACAAAGGCAATAAGCACACAGCATTAGCTACTCTTGCATCTCTTGTATATTTGTTAGGTTTAATGTGCCAGAACTTGGTGGAACAAAATTTGTTCTCTACCTGTGTAGATGTCACTTAAACTTTCTGTGGTAAGAGAGAAAGACTGGGAAACACTGGTCTTTTAGGGGCAGACAGTGACACCAGAGAGACTAATATATCACACCAAGAGATCTAATTATGTATTATCTGTACACAGACAAATGTAAAAAAAAATATCACCACTTCTTACTCAACCTTTTTTCCCCACTAGTACTTCCAGTGCATTACTCACTGTGCTTCTGTCGGATTCCTGGCTGATTTCTCTGTCTGCATCATTAGTCTTTTTGTCCCTCTTTCACGGAAATATAATGCACCACAAAATAAAAACTCCAAACCTCTCTATCAGAATATAGCTTTGGTTTGGGTTGTGACATGTATCCATGACAGTGCCAGTGGTTGTTAATATTTCAGCTCTCTAGTCCCCTGAAGGAGCTTATTTGTTCAGGTCACCACAGGGGGAAGGCAGCAGCCACACCTCTAGGCTGGAACGCAGCAGTCACCACTCTCTCGATGGCCTTTTTGCCTTCCCAAAAGTACTCCTGTTTGGGATATGAAAATGTGCACCTTTGGCAAGCCCGTTACTTCTGCGTGGATGAGAATTAAATGTAGCATCCACTGAAGTTGCAACTTCTTGTTAAATATTCAGTGGAAAATGTTTAATTTTTATGGTTGTACCCTTCATCTAAGCAACATTTTCTTTACTGCAATTTATGAACTTGTATAAAGGTACCAGTATCTGTCCTGCTAGTCCTGTGTATGACTGATAGAAAAACACCTGTGGTTAGTGGCATATGCATTGGCTGAAACATACCTATGGACCAGGGAGACGAGAGAATGAGGGAAACCAGGGAAAGCGTCGCAGAGGGGAGCCGGGTCCCCCTCCACCGCATCCCTGCTGGGTGGCAGGAGGTGGAGCGCTCTGCAGCCCGCGCCCCCTGCTCAGCCCCGGCTCAGCCTTCAGCATCAGCCTGCGCTTCTGCAAGGGCTCGGTGGCAGAGCAGGGACTGAGCACTGGGAGCACGGCTTCGAAATGTCATTCCTGACAGCAAGAACCCTGGTGTGTGACACTGCTGTTTGCGGTCGTGTCAGGAACAGCACGGGACAGCGTGGGGTGGGTAGCAGGAGCAGACGCTCCTCAGAAATGTTTCTGACACATGTTTGGCATGTGTAGAGCTTGCCATCTCTCCGGTGCTCAGATGCTCCGGAGCTGAATGCCAGAGCGCACATCTGGAAGGACGAGACTGCTGTCTTGCAGAGAACTAATAGGCTGCAGGGACTTTTCTGCTATAAACTCTCCTCTTTGCCCAGTGCAGCAGCTGGCTGGGTTAGCTGTAGCATTAATATTTGTAGCATTAATATTAACTTCAGCCAGGCTCACACAGGAGACGATATACTCCAACCCCAGGAGCCAAGTCTTTTGAACAGTGCTTGCAAGATGCAGCCACAAGCACTCACTCCAGTGTTTACTTTAAGAGATTCTTCGACTGTAAATTTGCTGCTCATGCTGGCCCAGAGTGTGTGTTGACGGGGAAGGTGCCAGCTCTTGTCAGTCACTAGTGTTGTCATGAATTAGCAGGGGCCACACAGGGTACAGCCATACGTGTCAGCCTTGTGAATGAGCACTGGAGCAAGACGCAAAAATGTGAGGTCCTGCTAAGAAAAAGTGTCAGAGAAAGAAGGAGCTCCCTTGGCACAGGTGCTTGTGGGTCCTGCTCACCCAGCACGTCCAAAGCCTGAGCAGCCTTCCCCCACATCCCCACTCCCGTCGCTGTGCTGAGCCCTGATGACAGCATTGCTCCTGCAGGAGTTATGAACATGGAAATGTCAATAACTGATACAGAAAGGACTGACTTAATCCAGGGCCCTGTAGTATTTCAGGCTGCTGGTTTTAGCAGCAACAGGCAGGCAGGCCGAGCCGCAGAGGGGATGGGAACTGGTGGGATTTTGCACAGGTTTCCCTGGCATCCAAAACCTGCGCTGCCATCCTGTCCTGGCATGGGAGCTGAATGGGTTTAGTGCCAGTGAAAAGCATCAGCTCAAATGCTTTGGAAAGTTGCTAACGGTGATTCTGCGGGGTCTGCTGGAATGGCACGAGTTGCTGTTTTACACAGGCAGCAGCTGGGCAGCGTGGCACTGGTAACCACTCTTCTAGGTACCCAGGGCAGTTGTGAATTTGCCGAAGACTTTATGACCATAGATGGTTTCCATACAGACGAATTCCCACATTTTATTGTGCAATTTATCAAAAATTCTTAATAGCATGTATTTCCTTATTTACATATAAGGAAAAGACCCCAAACTGGACGTTGCTGGCTTAGGAACTCATCATGGGCTTCAATCAGTGTCTGTGAGGGTCAGTGTGTTACTTCTACCTGTTACAGGAGAGTTGAATGAGCTCTTTGGTGTCACCAAACCAAAGAATTTGTTCCATGGACCTAATTCAAACCCATTTTTCCCATGGCTTTGAAACAGAGTTATCATCACTTCTTTGCAGATAATTGCATAATGGTTATGAGGGTGACGTGGGCATTTTTGGTGTCAGCAAGTGAAAACCAGTGGTTTTGCGTATACTGGGACAAAAAAAGTAAAGTAACTCTGGTCAAAGAGGATACCAGGTGCTAGCAATGACATTGTCATTCAAAGAAATGACACCAGTCACAGCACTCCACGTGGTACAAAACCTGAGCTATGCAATACACTAAAACCCCCAGTTTTGGCACTTTTTTCAGAGCTTCCAGTGTTAGCACCCTGCAAAAGCTAGATTATGTAGCTCCAGTGAATTTGTCAAGTTTATATTAAAATACCTACACAGCTTTGTGCCAGAGTCTCATGGAAACACCCAGAACATAAAAAATAACAACGAAACCCCTTAGTTAATCATCTCCCCTTTAAAAGGTAGCCAGGGAAGGCTTTCATTCGGTGAGCTGTTTGGGGGAATTTCTGTCAGCACCAACCAAATGGTCCAAAATTAAGCATTAATGGCAGTCTGCAAAGGCAGCTGCAGAATCACTTCAGCTGGTAAGAACTGTTTGTAAAACCCACTGTTCAGCCCCGTCTGTGCGTGCTGGTCACCCTGCCAGCCGCTCCCAAGACCGGCCACGTTTGAGCTTTCACGGCAGTTCTGTGTATTCTTGTACGTCACTGAAACCCTGCTGGGCTGGGCTTGCCCTGTCATGCCATTTCTTTCTGGACCACATCCTTGCTTTACATCCTAGAAGTTTCACTGCTTATTTTCATTCTGCAAGATAGTTTTTTATGATCAGAAAAGAAACTAGCCAGCGGATGAGGCAGACAGAGGAGGGTACGGGGGGACCAGTGTCTGCAGCAACCAACTCACGGGAGAGTGCCTCTCTCAGGTTGGGTGCCTGTCCTGGGGCCATCCCTGCTGACGATGCTTCTCTTCAAGCATGAGACCTGCCATGGGGTCTGCTGCATGGCTCTGGTACCGCTGGGAACCTGCTAGTGTCTGGGTGAAAGGCAGAAAACTGGCCGTTAATGTTATGTTTTCTTTCGGTGGAATGCCTGGTGCACGTGCAGAGGCATGGGAGGTGCAGGGTACAGGGCTGGACGGGTGGTGAGTGTGAGTGTGTGGCCACTTGGTGAGCAGCAATGCAATCCACCGTTCCCCAAGTGCATGGTGCTTTGGGAAATGCTCCCAAGTTCTTTAGGGAAGGGGAAACAGCAGGGAGGAAAATTGTCACTGTCTGAAGGAGCCAGATTTTGGCAGCACAAAGCCATTTGTGGTGAAAGGCTCACAAAGACCTGGTTGCTCTCAACTAAAATCCTTTGCTCAGAAAAATGTTTGTTTGCATGATAGAGCTACTTCTGTCATACGGAGCTGGAGGCTTTCAGGCATATTTTGGCCTGGTGCCCCAGAACACATAGCCCCTGTTGAGTTTTACAGCCAGTTAAGCTCTAAATATGTTTCTGCGACAAAATGACTCACCAGTTTCTTCCATCCCTCCGGCTCTGCTTTTACCAACTTGCATGATTTTGTCACATGCTTTTGGACAATTACTGTTTTTTCTTAAAGCCCAGCTGCACTGTGTGAGGAATTACAGTTTGAACTTGAGATACCGGGGAAAAAAAAAGATCCGGCACTTATTCTCACTTTAATATTGTTGATGTTTAGGGCCCTGCGTTACACTTTTGGATGCTACTGACTGAAAAGACTGCAAATGCATCAGTTTTAAAAGCACTAATTTTTAATAGTAAAAAGCTCTGAGAGGTGGTTTGAAGAAGAGCACAGGTAGCACCACGCCTATGGTAAGTTCACCAACTTTTTAGAGAGAAGATGCAGCTGCAGAACACAGTTCACCTACAGTTTGTGACCAGTGCGGCTGCTGGCTTGGACGAAGAAAGGGCAAACTCTCATCTTACCTTTGGACACTCCTGTGAATTAAGGCTGAACCGAGCAATGTTAATTTGCTGTGGTTTGCAAAATTATTTTTGCCACAACATTATAATTGTTTTTCTGAACTTTGGTAGCCATCAGTATGGGTGCATGTTACTTCTACAGGAAATGTAGCCCTGATCACACCCGTGGTTCAATATACTGCAGTTAAAGTTTGTAGTTCCTGGGCAGATCTTGGGCAGACACTGTGTCTTTGCAGAGTCCACGTGGGTCCAACTGGAAGCATAACTTTAAATTTATTTCTTCTCTCTCAGGAAACTGAGTAGGCAAAATTTGTGGTCTTTCATTGAGCGTTGAAACCTTTTGGTTGAGCAGGACTTTGGTAGAAGTTGGAAACATCAGGGAAAGTCTAATGAAATGCTCTGTAGCAGGACAGTGAACTGGTGTGCTAATCATCTTTCAACTGTTACACATTTCACAGTGTATCTCGCTGCTGCAATTTGTGTAGCAAAAGTACATCATTTATTGCTGTGTATCTAGCACAACACTGAGCTGGCTGAGTCTCTAGCTGTTGATTCATCAGCAGTACACTTGGGAGAGCTCTGGACTTATCTTTTGCCAGGGTAACATGTCTTTTTGACTAATTCTGATCCAGGATTTTCTTGGAAAAGAAAAATAACCCTGTGTCTGGCCAGATCTGTATCATCCTGCACATATAGTTATTTGTGTATGTGGGTCACAAATTCCTTTGCTTCCCAGTGTCCTAAGCTAGGCACATAGTGGAGTTTGTGGAATAAATTTACACCCCAAAATCAGAGACTAGATTACTTTTTAGAAGAACATCAGACAACTTTGACTCTAAAACTTACACGGTGCTGAAATAAAAAGGAGAAGCAAGTACAAAAGTGTTTATGGTTTCTTAGCAAAACATGGTATTGGCTTGGAAATTTCACTGTTGCAATGAGATATTTGCAACCTAATACCATGACTCTGTTCCACCAGAGCCTGGGACAGCAGACTTCAGCTGATGCTGCAAGGCTCTCTTAGGCTTTTGACTGTTTCCCCTTCATCCTTTTTGGAGTGATGTTGTGCCTGCTCTAGAATGTCTCACTTATAGCAGCATTTAGGTGTGGCTGTAAAAGTATAGATGCTCTGTAAGATAATGAAAAAACACGCGAGAACAGAAGGTGAAACTGCCTAGGTACAACACTGCCAGCAAAAGTGAAACACACCGACCTGCTCACCTGCTGATTGAAGAGGCAGAAAAAACAGCAGAAGTTCTGCAATTTCAGAGATGCCTCCAAAGTGAACAATGTCAAACAGGCTTAATATATAAAAGGAGCCAATACTTGGTACTTTTTAAACAATGTGCTTCTGTGGGTCTAGAATAATTGTTTTTGAAAACTAAAGATTTACAGTGCTAACAGAAAGAATATTTTGACTGCTTTCCATACCCATTCTCTGTTTGTTGGCTATTTACGGCATCTCTCACCCGAACGTCTGCCTGGCGTGGGCCCAGGGGCTGGGAGCAGGCCCTGTCAGAAGAAGGACCTTTCCTGCACTGAGGATGAGCCTCAGGTGCGGTTCTGTGACCTGCAGCCAGGCAGCGTCTGAGCCGGGAGGAGAGACACGGACCTCCCGACTCCCGGAGCCATCCTCCAGAAATCCCACTCCTCCCTTCTGAACACAACCAACACGCCGTGGAGGTGGGCTTTCACAGACAGTGAGGGCATCTTTCCACACCCAGTGACATGTGTAACTAGGGGTTAACTAACTTCCAACATCTTGTTAGCCTTTACAGCCACTGGCAATCCTCCATTCTGATGTTGGTCTGAAGCTGAACCGCCTCTTCCCTTCTTCACTCTCACCAGCAGTTTCTCTGGGAACTGGAGAGGCTGAGGCAAATAATAGATACAAATCATGACCAAAGAAGAAATGACTGTCATTGCAAAAATGTATTTATTAATGATCTTCACATAATTCTCTGGGAGTGATATTCTGCAAGACAGAATTGTGATAGATTTTCACCAAATGGGAATATTTCCCTCCAGAAGTATGTAGCATTAAAGGGAGTGAAGAAGCTGAATGTGTTTCCTCCAGTCAGGAAAATGACGGATCAGGGACAAGAGACAATACATTAGTAAACAATATAAAAAATGTACATTTTGTCATTTTGTATTCCTGAGTTATTCTAAATCTGTGAATAAATCGAGAGCTTAAAGTCTCTGGAGCTGTTTTGAAGTCTCTTGCTTTCTATAAATATTGCATTTGCCTCAAGTAAGAATTTCTGACATGTATTAAAAAAATATACATTAGTAAAGCTTATAAAATAGATATTTGGAATGCTGTTATTGTTATTTTTTATTAAAAATACAGTTTAATGGAACAATTGAGTTCTACTTCAAAGTGTCAAAATTATTTTTCATGCTTTTTTCCCGTGTTCTTTGAACTTTATGGTTGAAACTCTAATTTTCTGCTTTCTGATTTTGTCCTTGTTTGAAGCAGTCGTTTCCTTGCACAGATAACGCTCTCTGCTTCCCATTAATGCTCCAGTGAGATGCTCATATTAGGGTCTCCTGGCAGCTGGCCATGATTAGCTGAGCTTGGAAGGCCAAGTCCAGTGTCATCCATTGGACTAGACAGATAGACAGCGTCACCTCTCTGGAGTAGACCTAAGGGAATATCTTACAGCTGCTTTTAGTGTTCTCAAGGGGTATTTTGGGGGAGAATCAATGCCTCATGTGAGTATATGCTGGTACTCATGCTTAACCTAACCAAATGGTGAGAGATCTCCTATTGTAACAAACTGGAAAGTAGCCAGTTTGCAAAAAGAGTCCTGGAGTTTGATGGTACGTGAGAAAACAGCTCCAGGTTTCCACATTTGTGACACGCTTTGTTTTATTGCATGTTGCTCCATGCAGTCTGCGGAGAAGTTGATGGTTATTGTGTTTGCAACATTTAGTCCAACTAAAGTCCAGAATTGGTTTTTTTGTGATGCTAAGTGTGTACTGAGCTGCACCTCCAGCAGAAAGCTGTGCTGCCAGCTCAGGCCACTGACACCATGTCCTAATTCAACATCCCATGTGGATTTGGCATTAGCAAACAATGCTGGATGAGCTGGCACAGAGCGGTGAGAGGAAGCATTCGAGTGTGACTTGCTGTCACCTTCCCACCATTTTTGCAATAGCTGAGCTAGCAGGTGACCACGTATTTCAGCACTTGGCATGTGACTCGGTGAGCCCTCGAGCAGAGGCAGTCTCTGGAAGTACATTCTGTGTCTCTGAGCTTTGCTGCCACTTTCCTTTTCCATACATCACCACGGATCTCCTCGCAAAACTCCACTCTGCACTGAAACAGCCAGGAGCTGTGAGACCCTCTGACCAACCTTGGCAAAAGAGGGAACACATGCTGCAACCACAGCTTTACACGTATTTGCATGCTCTGTATCTCCACCTCACTTGTTTAGGAGAAAAATACAGGCACCTTTTATAGACCAAAAAAAAAAATCTGTGAAATTTCCCTGTCATCATTACAGGGCTAGGTTCACAAATTTTGATAATTTCCTGGAGATAGCAGTTACAGCTGGAGACAGCAGTTCCAGAGATACACAGACTGCCGCTGAGGCTTGTAAGCAATGTAAAGGAACAAAACAAGGGAGGGGAGAGGCTGCAGCCAACACACCGGTGGTTTTATGTGGGTGTTGCCTGCACTATGTGGCAACAGCATGCACCACAGCAGTAATATCAAAGAGCTCCTCAACTTATTCATAATCAGCAGTGGGAATGCTCAGGCTTAGTTTTTTGCTCACAAAGGACCAGGGTCTGCGTCGGAGGAACTGGAACTCTTTAATTAACTCCTTTCTAGAGTTTTTCTTTGTTGAGGCTTGCAGACTCCGTCTTGCGTGGTTGATGGAGAAAACCCTGTCCCTTCCTCAGGACTTAGTGCCGGCCTGCTGGCTGTTTTGGGCGTCCCTCGGGAGGTTCCTGCTGCCTGTGCTAACGTCTGCTCAGCTTTGGCGGGATCTCCTGTTCCCTCCTCCCACAGCATCCCTGCAGACTTTCATCCTCCATTACAAACGGCCGCCCGTGCTCCCTGACTGGTGAGGCCCCCTTCTTCCGAGAGTCCCACCAGGACCGGTGAGGGGGGGGTTCCCCCACAGCTGCTGCCTCCTTCCCCCAGCACAGCCCAGCAGGGCCCCTGCGGCCCCTCTCCCTGAGGGAAGGCACCAGAAGGTTCCGGAGCCGCCCAGGCGGGTTCTCGCTCTGAGAAGTGTTGGCCTCGGTCGGCAGCTGCCCTCCCGCCACAGCGCACCGGAGCAGGCAGGTGTCTGTGGGACTTGTTTCTGAGGCAAATGCTGGGTTTTTCTGAGGTGGCCATGTTCCAAGAAACAACATTTCAGAGAACTGCGGTGTTTCGGTACCTCAGTGGCTGCTGGGAGGAAGCCGGGGCACTCCTCAGGTACAAGGTGCTTTCAGTGAGATGATGGCCTCTGTGAGGGGAGCGTTTTGTCCTCAAAAGTGGAGGAAATCCCAGGATTTGCTTGAGCACAGTGACTCCTCACCCAGACGGAGACCCACTGCTGGGGATGGCGGAAACCTCTCTGAGGAACCGTCCTTTCGCTGCTGGTGTCCCCTGAGATGAATGCTCATTCCCCATGAGGGGAAGAGCAGACAGTGCCGGTGGAGCAGTCTGTGGAGCAGGCCATCTCCTGTGGGCGCCATGTGAGGAAACACTGCCCAGAAGACAGCACCAGGTAAGGCTGGAGAGGGGACAGGCTGGAGATGTGGGGCGTGTGGGGCTTGGAGCACATGGAGCCGCCAGTTCTCCCCCTCAGGATTTGAGGGATTTGTTTGCAGGGTTTGTTTGCAGCAGGATCACAGCAGCTGAATGATACCATGCACTATACTAAGCATGGGCCTGGTTCCCTCTGTCGTATCCCCTCTGTTATAAATGTGTGGTGCCTGTGCCGGCGGGTGGCCAGCCTGAGGGCTGCGTCCCTGCGCGGAGCAGGCTGAGGCCATGGAGGCCTGGGTGCCGCTGGAGGTTCTCCGTGGGGGGTCCACGGTCTCCTGAAAAATGGTCTGGTCTGGACACGGTCCTTCATTAAAAGTGAGGTTGGGGCTTTGGTGTGTGTCACATCTGAGCACTGTGGAGATCTGTGGCCGCCAATGAGACAAACAGCCGTGGGGAGCCGGGCTGTGAGACCGGGAGGGCTTTTTTGTGGAGAAAATTTTAGCTTTACTTCTGTTGGTGCCAATTTAAAACAAAGTTTTGTGAAAGTCTTGTATGGGTGACTGCTCTGTGCTTTGGCTTTCTTCTTTAATGTTGAGGTGCTGGAGTGCCTTTATTCTCCTCCTCCTCCTCAGAGCGTGAGGGGCCAGTAGTGTTGCAGGGTGCCTGGTCTTACAGCTGCTTGTGTGGGTGCTTGTGTGGGTGCTTACCTGCTGTGCAGGCCGTGATGGAAACCTGAGAAGGGAATAAGGCTGCGCACACTGGCTAGCAGGAAGAAATGGTGAAGAAGCAGAGGATCTCTGTGTCAAAATAGCCAGGCAAAGATAACATAGAAAAAAAAACCTGCATGGAGGTTTTCTGCCTCTTACAAATACTAGTGCAACCTGGTGTGGCACACGCCGGGAGGGCAGTCCCAGCAGAGGGTCAGGGGGTGCTCAGGTGTTGGAGGCGAGCAGGTTAAAGAAAGAACTGGTAACTTGCCACTCCCGTGAAATCAGGAGAACTGGACAGCCTGTGAGGAGACTTGATAAATGCCATTTTGATCAGGGGACTCCAGCATGCTGGGTATCCACTTCTTATTTTCTGATGCCTTGACACAACAAAACTGCACCAGAACATTGGCAAGCATGAGATTAGGCGCAGAGATGCTCTCTTCATGCATTTATGTGAATTGCATCATTATATTTCACTTAATTTTTATCCACTGCCCACTTGAGTTAGTGACAAAGGATTTCAATACTGGGCATGCAAATTAAAGCAAGAGCTGCTATTGTTTTTCCAGATACCTGTCAGCTCTTCTTACTCAACCTAACATGGACTGAATTTGAAAGCAGAGGAGCCAGGGCTGGGGTATTCCTGGCAGAATGATAGCTGACAGGCTCCTCACAGGCTCAAGAATCAAAGTAATGTCTGACACGGAGGAACATGTGTTGGCAACCTTGCTTGAGCCATGTTTCCAGAGCTGTAAAGAAACTGGAGCACTTCCAGGGGATGACAGAAAAGCTGCTGTTTCGGGGGAGAGCCAGAGGCCATGTCATTGTCATTCTTCTCCTCTGTTTGGCAATCTGCACAGGCTCCTTGGAAGACCACCTGAGAGCATTTATGGAACAGGAGAAGTAATAGAAGTTAAAGTGATGGCCCAGTACTAGTAAGAAAGCTATTAATGCAACATTTGTGGTTCCAAAGGAGCTCATGCCTAGCATGGGCTTGTTGCCATTCTACGGGGGGCAGAGCAGTGCTGCTGGAGCACAGTCTGCATGATGAAACACCACAGTGTGCAAGGGAAGATAACTTATTTATTTGTTCTTTGAGAATCTGGCTCTGGTGAACACTGGTGTCCCCTCCATGAGATGCTTGCCATCCTGAGTGTACTGTGAGTACATATTGAGTGCTGCCAGTGGTACTGTGACAGATTGAAAGATCCTGCTTAGTACCAATGATTCACAATGCTTTGCTTTGCTCAAGATGCATCTGGAAAGCTTCCCAGATTATACATCTGCCCCTTTGACACTGAAGCAGCAGTGCAAGTTGGAGGCCAGAAGGAACAGAAAACAGATTTAGTCTGGGCTGTTCTTTGGGGCAAGGATTGTCTGTCTCCATGCTTGGAATGCAACTGGAGAGCTACACCAGCCCAAAACAATTCCTAGAGCAATTTTAGGAGATCCAGGTGCCAACAAACTGCAAATGTAATTGGGGTACTGGAAAAAGCAACGATTTGTTATAAATCTGTGTGTTGTACTATCCCTGTGTGTCAGGGATAACTTGAAAGTTGCCTAGCTGTGTTGCCAGTGATAGTGCTTGCTATTTGCCTTCTTACCACCTCGTGTCCAAGCTGGAAAATACCACATATTTTCTAAATAAAATCGATCAGTTGTCTCCACATGCTATCAAAAATTGTAGACAATTCTCTTCCATGAGGTGTGCCTTCTCTTTCCTTGCATGAGGGGGTGGAGATGAGGATACTTTGCATGTTCTTTGGGACAGAGATCACTTTTCAGCTGGGGGGGGGACTGGTCTGGGGCACCCTGATACAAAAAATGGTTGTGATGGGAAAGGCAGGGTCTCATCAGAAGCACCTGCAGAATTCACCGTGGGGGAAGCAGTCATGTTAGGGCTGAGGTGAATTGCTTTTGACATACGACTGAGAAATACCTGCATTTCCATCACAGTTAATATGTGAGGCTCCAAAACAACGGGACCTAGTTGTTGATTGTTTCATTAGTTTTGTTGTGATATGATTTATATGAAAAGAGGCAAATTTATATTCCTGGGCAGGATCCTGCCTATTGATCAGCCCATGTCACGCGTTCACAGAATGAGGCAAAATGACTCAGTGCAAGGGTTGCAATTAGAACTGCCTCAAAACAATTCCCATCAGCAAATATTGGGGATTTATAGTATTTAAATTCTTCATTTTCCTCCCTACTGGCAGAGGAGGAAACTAAAGGGTTAGGTTTTGAGTTTCTTTGTGCCCTAGGAACTTAATAAAAACTG
Source organism: Chroicocephalus ridibundus (assembly GCF_963924245.1). Classification (NCBI taxonomy): domain Eukaryota; kingdom Metazoa; phylum Chordata; class Aves; order Charadriiformes; family Laridae; genus Chroicocephalus; species Chroicocephalus ridibundus. The sequence goes on along the minus strand of NC_086298.1, from coordinate 8,556,716 downwards.
ACATTGGAAGTCTTTGTTTTAGTCTGATTTGTCATCCACCTGTGTCCTTCTGAACTCTCCTGGAGCCTTCTAAGTGTGGTTGCAAAGTATTGCATGTGCCTGTCTTTTGTAGATCGGAGCGCAGCTTTGCTGGCGCGCTGGTGCTTTCCCTTTGGAATCTGACTGAAGACCTTGACATGAACTGTCTCCTCTAAATGTAAACATGGCCAGGTGAGGAGGGCCAGGTCTGCTCCCTTATGGTTAAAAGTTCTTATTGGGATGCACTCTCAGCGAGTTTGCAGGTGACACTAATCTGGAAGCGTCACCTCTAGGATATTTTCTAGGACACTGAAGGTATAAAGTCACGGTGAGCATCTGTACTGGGTCTGCTGGTGCACTTCTTTGTCCCCCTTTAAGTTGTAAGCTCCAGAAGACTTTCCAGCTTCAGATTAAAATAAGGAAAAGTAAAGCAACCAAAGCACATCTCAGCCAGCACTTCTTACGTTTTTAAAGCAAATCGAGAGCAGAAGTGAGTGCCTTGTCTCAGCCTGGCTTCTTAGGAAGGTGAGACCAGAAAAGTTCCTTAGTCTTCATTGTCCAGGCTTGACAGAGAGCAACTTGCCCCATATTAACTTTTGCATTTCTCATCAAGATACAACATACTTTAAATAGCATCTGCATGACTGGCTTTTTTTTTTTTTTTCTCTCCTATGGAGGCTGATATACAAAGTACCTCAAGTGGCAGCTGTCACCGGTGAGGTGGCATTTTTCTTCACTGAGGCTGACAGCAGCTGTCCAGGAGAAGTATGAATGGAATGAGAATGACATCATGTTTATTCAGGAATGACATTCCCAGCCATGGATCAGTGTCAGCAATATTTTGATAAGTTTTAGAATGAGAAAACATTTCTTGAAATGTTCCCTGATTTATCCTTTGTAAAATACACAACACAAAAAATAATTGAAGAGATTGCAGCAGGACAAAGCAGGGCTTGCCTACCGTATGTTTCAACGCACTCTGTTTTATCGGTACTGGAGACAGTCTATAGGCACCAGGACACACAGCATCTTTAACTCTTACAAGCCCAACGAGTTCGCTCAGTATGCTTTTCCCTCTCTTCCTCTGCTTCTCCTTGCCCCGGCCCAGTTTGTAACTCAACATGGTGGATTTCATAGCTGCCAAAGACAACAGGTAGCCATAAAGGAAGTCTGCCAGCCAAAGCAAAGTAGATCTGGACTAGCTTTTAGGATTAGCTTTTAGGATAGAAAGAGGAACAACTTGTATGGTTCCTTACAATAAATATATGTGGATGGTTCAATCAAGGTTATAATGTGATGACTGATGGGGCTTTTTGTGACTGACTGACCTGGATGAAATCTGTTCTGCTGCTAGAAGCTGTTCATCCTGAAGCCTAATGAAAAGTTTTAGGGTACTAAGCACACATCTCAGTGGATGTGAACACCTGAGTTCCACAGGCCTGAAGATTTGTTTCTTAACTTTATTGTATTACTTCTTGTGAACTCTCTTACTGCAATGGTACAACTTTCCTAGCTTACTGCAATGGTAACACTTTCTGATCTGTTTTTTTTTTATGCCTGGGCTCCTTATTTACATCATCTTTGCTAATACACACACATCCAGCTCTGGTCCTTTCTCAGATCCAGCCACCCAGGCCACTCTCCCCAACCAGATTTTAAGCTTGAAAAATGGCTGTCAGGGCAACCCACATCAGGAAAGAGCCCAGAATGAGTCCTTGGCCTGAAATGCAGCACGAGCTGCCGCAGGCTTTGTTGTTGCCCTGTGACATTAGCTAAGAGCTGATTGTTATTGTTGTCAGTATACTCCAAAATTAGTCCAGAGATACCTGCCTTTCCAGAGGTTCTGACTTCCCCTCTCGTGCCTCTGTCAGTCAGACACCGCTGTAAGTGCTGACAGGTCAGGGAGACAAATGTTTGTCTGAATTTTCATTCTGTCTGTAAAATTTGAAGATTTGTGTGTGTCTGTCTAGTAAGAGACATAAAGCAGAAGGACATGCGAGGATGACCTCACTGCAACTAATACTATAGCTGAGCTGAAAGGAAACAAACCCAGTGTGTACCAGAGTCAGATGTGCAGCCTGGTGTTAACTTCACAGCTTTAAATGTATTTGTTCAGTTGTGATCTCCTCCTCGTTCTCTCTCTCGCCTCCAGCCTTGGCTCTCTCATGGTATCAGATTCAACAGAGCTATATTTAATTTGAGTTCAACAGAAGGGCTTATTTAAATATAAACTTTGTGAGTGACAGCGCATTGCCTCAACGTGCAAGAAGATGAATGTGTGGAAGCGGCTGGTGTCTGGAGAAGGGTGGGAGGAGGTCACAGCATGCCCTGTGAGCAACCGGTGCAAACAGCAGATGGGCATCTTACCCTCACCACAGCCTGCTCTGTGAGCCAGTGGGTAGCTGCAAATGCATGAGCAGAGGGAGTGGAGAGTCTGCCTAGGCAAGGGATGTCACTGCCCTGCTCTACCCCACACCCAGAGCCTTGTCCTCATGGGCAACTAGTTCTAGTATTCTACTTGCAGTTTCATGCTGGTTTGGAGCATAGGTGTAATTTTTAACTTTGCAGAGCACTGTGGGAGACCAGTGCTGACTGCAGGGAGGGTATTTCCATATCACACCCAGTGACCTGTCTCCCTTCCATCTCTGATCCCTGCAGAAGGGCTCTGCTGAAGCAAGGCTGCTGCAGCTTCCACTGAGAGGTGCTACTGTTGGGTAGTTTTACCCAGCTGAGGTGGGAATATGTGTCCATGTGAATGCTCCTCAGGCTCTGTACTCATGTCTGATGCTCCCTTGTGCTCTGCTCTGTTGTGTAGTTGCAGCAGAGAATTTTCAGAGGTCATAATGAGAGGGCGACCATGCTACAGAGACAGTCAGACCCATTTGTCTCCACTCCATAGGGCAGAATAGAGCTGCTGCAATCTCTTGCTTGTCTTTGTAGCAGCAAAACAAAGCCAGCTTCATTCACTGAATGGCGCGTGCCTGTTGTGATTGTGTCTCATGTCAGTTCAGCAGGCTCAGGGAAGGCATGAAAAGCTGATGGAGAAGAAGGAAGGGCTTGGCAGCTACTATGCTTTAGTGGGAGTGGGCTGTTACTAGGGCAGGAGGTTATGCTTAGGCCTTGCCCTATATGATGGAAGATGTTACAGTTCAGCATAGGTTTCACTCAGGTGAGAAATCATGCTGTGCTGCAGACCTCAGTAGATTTCCAGAGTGGATCACCTAAACGTTGATGTTGAGCTGAACTAGTTCGCCCTGCAAGCTCCTCCCCGCAGTTTGAGTACCTGGGTGCTCTGTGTTCAGAATGCAGTGTGACTGTGGGCTTGGTTATGAGCACTACAATAGTATGTTGCTCCCGTAGTGAGTTCTGGTGGTGGCTTGATAAGAGATGCATCTGCTTTGTCACCAGAAGGATCTCAGAGGGAGCTGGTGCTAGCTGCTTCCCCTTCTTATTCTGATTCTTTGCAGGGTGTCAGTTGCTGCAGTCAGGCTAGAAAGCAAACCATAAATAACCTAGCAAAGAAGGAAACGTTTCAGGGAAATGTTCCACTGCAGCCTGAATAAGATTATCAACCAACTGAACTGATTTTTGTCTGCATTTTGTAGGTTGTTTCACACTATTTTTTAGACCTCAGATTTTTTTTTTTCTAAAAGGAAGAACATTTCCATGCATCTTCATTTGCATTCACATATGAAATGCCTTTTTCTGACCTGAACCACACCATTATCATGAACTCGCTTTTAGTTTTGACTAAAGGAGGAGTTGAAATGCAGAATACTTTTGTATCCATGAACTGATGCATAGTATGTCAGAAATACCTGTGTTACACACATCCCGGTTCTTTTTCACATAGCAGAAAAAAGAACTATAAAGAAATATACAGTGTTTACCTAATTTATATTTCTAGATTCAAATTTTTAATTCTCATCTGAGTTTATCTAGGACTTGTGGGGTTGATAAGGTATGCTAGGGATGACCCAGCACCAGAGGAATGTTCAGTCTGGGGCTAGAATAGGAAGACCAGTTAGAAACCAGCGCTGTGAGTTCAGGAGACAGTATGGTACCCATAAGTGTTTGCATTGCTGTAGGCAGAACAAGCAACCGGATGTCCTTAGAATATGTGGATAAATGCATCTGGAAAGGCATCTCAGTGGTGTAGCTTGGTTCCCGGGTATCTCCAAAACTGTCCTCCCCAAGAAGGAATAAAAATGTTTTTATTTCTCTACACAGCTATAACCTCAGAAATTCACAGCAAAAGTGACCGTATTCCAAAATAACAATATCAAAGCATAGGTCTACACTGACCAGTATGTCCCAGGAGAAGTCTAGTCTGGCCATCAGTGAACCTTTTCCAGACAGAATACGTCATGCATGCAGGCCTGGTACTGCAGCAGCAGCTTGGGGAGGTGTTGGAAAAGAACAAAAGCAGTGGCTAAAAGCTGTGGCTTTATGATCACCAAGTTTGCAGAGCGTAAGATATTTCTCTGAATGTTGAACAAGTCTTACATTACATACAGAGGAAACTACTGTTTCATCTGTGTGAGCTGTCCTACCCTGGAAAACAGATTACTTGGTTGATCGCTTTACAACCACATGCTAAACATTCTAAACAATTTATGCATTTAAACTGTATGTTTTTCTCTCTCAAAACTTGCTACTCTGCAATGTTCCACAGATCTTGTTGATAACACATTCATCTAAAATTATCTCAGTGCACACAGCATCCTCCTATAGAACAGATGCTATGTAACCTGCAGTTCTGTTTTGATCTCAAATCGACGTGTTTAAGCTACTTGTGTGAATTATAAATTGAAACTAAACGAAGAAAATGAAATTGTTGTGTTTTTTTGCCATGATGCTTCCACAGTTCAATAGTTCTATTCATTTTAGAGTGCCTTTCTGGTGTGACACTTGGAGTTGCTATTTAAGGTTTAACTATTTTTGCATTTAAGGATCTTATGGGTTATTTTAAAAAAAAATCTCTAAAAATTAACCTTTCCTAGCAACATTCTTGAACTTTTCCTGGGTATCTTCTCAATTTGTTTTTGCATCACTTCTGAATTTAGATGAGACTTATATACAGGAGACATTTTCCTTTGTAATTAGCCTACTTATATGTCTTCGTGCATCTTGAAAGGATGGCTCAGTATCTTGGGAGATTAGCACTTGCATCCTGAGGCCTTTTCATATCTAAATCACTGGTTATCAACCTCAGATAATTATTTATATTACAGTAATTCCTAAAGGAATCTCCCAGGTTGGGGCCCAGTGCACTAGGTGCTGTAGGTGCATGAATAAGATATGTAGCTGCAAAGACCTCTGTACTACCATTTGTAGGGAGATTACATTTTGCAATCCCTCTAAGCAGGGAGGACAGAGGATGGATGAAGTCTGGAACCCTGCATCTTTTTGCTTCTAGAAAGTGTTTTAAGGTTTCTTATTCTGGGAAAGACAGACAGAGGCCAGGGATTTTACTGCTGCTGTCTGTGCTGTGCTTTTAGTGATAATGAAAAATGGACTTCAGGATCCAGAGCTGCCTGGTTTGCTCCTATGCAAATTCCTGGCTTCACAGGCCCAGCAAGATGGTCTTTTGCCTTTTTAGGGACTCTGGAAAAGCCTTCTTTTGCACCGTTTTGGCATTGTAACTTGATTTTTGAAGCCTCAAAATACTTCAGTTTCTTAGGCTCTTGTTTTTCAGTAAGATGGAGAGAAACTGATTTCCCCTCCCAGAATCTTCTGACTTACAACAGAGCAGCATCTTTTCACTGTCCCTCTTAAGAAATCTTTCTGACAAAAATGTTTCTTTATAAGAACATTTCACATTTCTTTATGAGACTGAAAAGCTGAAGCCAGGATTGCTTCAAAACAGAAGCTTCAGATCCACTTTGGCTTCAGTATCTCACCATGGGAAAGTCAGGAGCTACAAACACATAATCAAACCGAGGGCAGTAATAAAGAAGCCTTGGACTGAGTTTCCCCCAAGGCTGAGGTATTGCAAATTCTTTGCCTCTTCAGGGCCCTGTAAGGTCCCAAAAGTATCCTTTCTTCTCCAGCCTGATGCTTCCTTCTCTGGGTTTATGAGAATTGTGTTCCCTGTCTCCTCATCCCTCCTGCAATGAGTAGACATGGCAGCTCCTAGCTGTGATCCTGACATTGCTAGGGGCTCATGTATGCAGGTCTGTCAGAATGAGGGGGATGAAGGTGAGTTAGAAGGAGAGGGAACACCTGCAATCAATGGGAAAACTACAAAAGAAAATAATGATGGTGTGGCCAGAACTGCTAGTAAGGTGTAACGAAACCCAAGAATAAGGAGGTACCTAGCAAGAGCCTGCTGCCGGCACGTAGCAAACAGATGGTGCAGACAATCTGAACAGCAAGGGTGTCAGCTTCACCAGGGCTCCCTGGATCAACTAAAATGTGCTGCGAGGCCACAGAAAATAGTGGGGTCATTAGTCACTTCCAGAGGTGTACAGCTCTGCCCCCCCAGCACGCCATGGAGTCCAGCCCAGTCTCAACCTCATGGTAGGGAAGGAGTCAAGGTGTTGTAGAGAAATGATGGATGCAGGCCTTTGCTTTGCTAGCATGAGTTCATTCACAACTTTTTTCTGGGGAGGCAGAGGGACTTCATGAATGAAAGCATGGCTGGTGCAACGATGCTGAAAAGGCCGTACAGAAAACTGCTTTTGCATCCAGCACATAGAACTCAAGAAGGGCCGTGCCTAGGTGAGCAAAATGTGCATTTTCCTGTTGGCTATTGTTTAATTAGGCTGTTGCTGATGCTGACACTGTGTGTATTTTCTTTTCTCTATCTCCTTTCCTTCTTTATTATTTCCTACTTTGGTTTGATGTTGTTGGTATATAAAATTTAAAGAGCTCTAAATTTTTTTAAAGGCCCCTAAAGGGAGCGGTGCTTTTTTGTGTTAAAGTCATTACATGAACACCTGTGAACTGTTGAGTTTAATTGGGCTACAGCTGTTGGGGAGCGAGTGGGGATTTATTGGTTTGATTGGCTGTCTTCAGATTGTGGTGTATTGTCATGCATTGCCCTTCTAACTTCTCTCTTTAAACAGAAGCACACGTGCATATCAGGTAGTTATAGGGACTGGGATCTGAGGGATGAAGCTGTCAAAGCAGAGTGGATCATGTGGCCATGTGAGGATGCAAAGGCAGCCAGCAGAGAGCATGGGAAAGCTGTGTCAGCTGGGAGAGCACCAGCTGGCGATGGCCGGCCGGCCAGCCTGCTCTGCAGCCCTTGTGGAGCATGCCGAGCTCGCAGAGACATTTCCGAGCAGTGACTGATTGTGCCGCGGGGTTCCTGGGCAGTGCTGGAGAGGAAAGGATGCTTCCCAGTGTGAAAGCAAGGTCCTGTCTGGAACATCACATGTCTGCATGGACATCAGCAGAGGTCACATAAAAAAAAAAACTCTCTTAACGAAGCAGCCAGTGGGAAAGACAACAATAAACCAAAACACCTCTGGGAGAACAAGTTTTCTTGTTAAGAAGCTGGATCTCATGTACAGCTAGCTAGTCATGTCAGCTCTGCAGAGTAGAAAGGCTCCATATGTACAGCAGAGATAGGTAGGAACAATGAGGAGGCTTCCACTGTACCACTGACAGATCTCAGTTGCGACTAAGTACCACCGCGGCAGCCTGTGTTCAGTTCATTCTTCCCTACAGAGCTTGGCATAGTGAAGAGCACCTCTCTCCTCTCCCCGAGAGCGTGTGGGGTGGGGTGGGGAGGCTGATGCAGGGCGTCCAGAGCCCAGCTGTGCTCTGCTCAGGACCACAGAGGAGGCAGCTGCTGGCATCTCGATGCTGGAGAATGCTGGGTGCAGTGCTCACCCAGCTGGGTGGCACCATCGGCTGTGGTATCGGAGAACCTTCTCTCCTCTGGCAGAGCCCACCAGGCAGTTGGTGCCTGTGCCCATTCCCTGCCGATGGGAGTGCTTCCCTTCTCAATTTAATGAGCTGAAAGGATGCTCCTGCTCTCACTACAAATCTGTAACTTGTACCTTTGTGCAAGTGTCCAGACCCTCGTGGGGCTCAGTGGGACCCCAGTTACCAGCGCATGCCTCTGCTCTATTGTTCTGAGTCATTTTACTGTATGTGTCTGTGAAGGATATGGACAGAGATGTCTCTTTGCTGCGCCTCAGGGTTGGGGGGAGGGTAAGAAAATTCCTTTTGATTCCTTTTTTTTCTGTTGTTTTCACACCATTAGGAAATAATTAACCTCCTTAGTGAAAGCATGTCTCCTTTTCACCTGAGTAGGAAAACCTTAAAATATACATACAATATTTTTAACACTAAGCTTAAATTATGCAGTTGCTGCATTTTGATGATAAATATGCAGATGAGAAGATTTCTGCCTCTTTTATCTTGTGGTTCTAACTCTGTCTAAAAACAGATTGTCGCAGTCACCCTAATCCTGAGAAAAACAGCCTTTTGTGCATTGAAAAGCCAAAACAAGCAAGTCTGATGATCAGATCTTCTCTTCCTAGCTGGCATATGTCTGCCATGCTAGTGAAGGAATCACTTATTTCTCATGGTGACGGCAGTTGGTGCCATCAATTCCTGTCAGCTGGGGAAAGGGATGGGAAGCCAAATTCATACACTGGTGATTAATTCTGGAAGCTCACACGAAGAAAGACACTGTGAATACCACTGGAGAGCTCTGAGATAGCCCATTCTGCTGCAGATATTTTCTGTCCAGATGTGATTAGATAATTCTTGTCTTTCTGCATCCTGGGGACAGCCCTGAGTGGGAATCCTCTCAGGGGGGTTCTGACCTATAGGTGTCCAGGCCAGGACAAGATAAGATGGGTGGATTGCAGGTGTTGAGGACGGCTGTAGAGCTCAATCAGCAGCAGATCTCATTCTTCATCTGTGCTTACCTCTTTCCTTCAGCTTTTAAGCTGACGTTTTCATTGGTGGCCAGGACTGCTTTGGGCAGTTTGAGGAGGGGGGTGGCCCACTGCCCTGTCTGTGGAAGGCAAGGCATTTGAGAAATTGCCTGGTGGTCCCACCACTTCTTCTCCCCCTTCTTTCTCTCTTAACTATTATATATATGTGCATGCAATCATTTTGTCTACAGAGCATAACTGCCTATTGCCCTGGCTGTTGCAAATAGGCTGCCACATTGAGCATTGTGCCCTTTACAGTGTTTGCTGAATACACGAGGTTGGGAAACAAAGATCCTATTGGAGTCAGGCTAGCCTCTCAGTCACCCAGAGACAATAAAACCTTGGGCTTGCCTAGCAATCCAGAGCTTGTCTCTGCCAAGCAGCTCTTGAGCTTGGGTTAAAAATAATGAAAGATAATTCCAGAGTTCATCTCTTCAGGCAGGGGTTGGGAGCAAGCTGCTACGGATTCTGAACATACAATGGTGCCTGCAGTGTCCAAAGTCTGTGTACCCAGGGTCTTCTTGCTCACCTGCTTTCTGAAGTAGCCATCATGAAAAGATCTGTTTTTTCTAAGTTTTGTCCTTCTTCTGACTGCAGCATTTGGACAGTCACTGCCTCTGAAATGCATGTTCTGAAACTCTGGAATTCTGGATCATTACTGAGCATAGCAGTAAGTACATGGAAGCAGTTTCTGGTCAGACAGATTCTGTGGTTTTATGCTTTTTGGTCTTTCTGGACTTAATAGCATCCTTTTGGGTGCTACTAATCACAAGCAAGAGCAAGTTGCTATGTTCGTCATTGTCCATTTGCCTTCTCATGAGCGAACTCTGTTGTTACTGTCTGTTCTTGGACTGGCCACTCAGACCAGCACTGAGCTGTGAGCTGGAGGCCGCTGCAGAGGGTGGTGGTGGCAGGGCTGGCAGTCTTACCTTCGCTGCATGATGCTGAGCACAAGCCATAGCAGATAATGCCTGCAAGAGCCAATCAATCATGTACATCCTCCTCCTTCCCCGTCCAGTAAATTCACTGCATGTCTCTGACAGATTGTAAATGAGGGTAGGAAATTTGGCAAAGCATAATTAACAATACTGAGCAGATCTGGAGTTTAAGGGTCCTGGCTCCTAATCCCCTCCTTCGAGCACTGCGTAGCCTAATGCATTTCTCTGGACACCTGTCAGATTAGTGCTGAAAACACTACTTCAAACCTTACGTTTAATCAATCAGTTAGCAGAGAAGCTACAAAGTTTGGACATACTAGAATTTACATAGAAGGTGGCCTCTGGTGAAAGCTAATTGGCCTTGAATTACCTTTACAGAAAAAAACTCCATAAACTAGCGGTTTCCAAGTGAACGGTATTAAATCAAAGAACTGTAAAAAGAAATAACACTGTCTGCAAGGATTGTGAAACTTTGTTCCCAGACAGTATAACTTCTCATTTGACCTGTACATATCCCAGAGTCAAACATGAAGGGCTTTGGAGTCTAATACCATCTGTGGGAATGTGATCCCTTGGCTAGTTTGCAGCTGTTCAGCACTCTCTCAAGATACACTGGAATTTCTAAGTTCAATTGAACTAGGCAGTGAAAATAAGTGTGAAGGGTTTTAATATCGATCTATGAAGATTATGGTGTTCATAGGCAAATAAACACTCTTGTGTTATGTTTTCTTGCACAAAGGGCACAGCATAACATGCTTTTATTTTGGGCTGAGGAAAACTGTAGTGAGAAAGAACAGAAGGCAAGTCCCCATGACAGCCCGGTGTGTGTCTGCGCATGCATGTCTCTCAGTCTTTTGCAAATGGTTGCAGACACTCTGAAAACAAAAGTAGTTGTTGAGCTCTGCACACGGGAGAGTTCTTGCAATCATACAGATGGAAAATAATGGGTGCTTGCGGCTTGGGCTGCATAATCTGCACAGACTTACACCTTAAGACATCTAGAAATATATTTTCTGATCTCCTCAGAAGACACCCCCCCCATCTTAGGCTGTTGGGTAATGAGGGTGAGTCAGCCACATTAGGGCTTCCATTCATCCTATTTCATTGTGCTTAAGCAGGCAATAGCTACTGGAATTGTACAGCCCATCTCTACACTAACTCAATAGCACTGCTTATTTCTCCATCTCTTTTTAAAGTCTGTGCAAGAGTAAACCTGCTGGGGTTGTACTTTAGTTTTCTTTTCACTCCATAAGCTGTTCCTTTTTCAAGAAGTCCAGCACCTTGCTGCTAATCGGCTCACATATACAGTATAAAGTAGAACTGTAGGAGATAACCGTAGAGAATCTGCCATTAGGTTTTTTATGGTTTTCTAGTATTTTCTTGATTAAAGAGTTCTGTCAGAAGAGCAGTGGTCCTAAAGGCATCTTTCCTCAGGGGCCTGTGAATAGTAATTGCTCTTCTTAGCACCCGGATCTGGTATCTCCTTTTCTGTATCATGAGTCCCACATGTTTAGCACATTAGAAGTTCTGTTTGAATTGAATTGGTATTTCTGCAGCTGCATCATGTGATCATCAACATTAAAATGGTTGTTCTAGGATTAATAGTTCTTTCTCTACCTTTTGGACTGTAGCTTCCTTTTCCAGGAGGGGCAGGAAATCACGTCCTGTGCTTTACATTTGCAGCCTTGGCTCCTTCCCAAAAGAGAGCAGAATTTAGTGCTGCTGGTGCCTGCAGCTTGGTGAGATTGTTCAGAGAAATGGAAAATGTGCTGTCCCCCAGTGGGAGGGGGTGTGAGTCGCTGTGATGACGGGAGAAGTGGCATTTCGACTGAGCTCTGCTGTCTTCAGTGCAGCAGTCTCCTGAGCAGGGGCAGTGTTTCCTAAATTCCCGTCAGGGTGGAGTGCAGCCAGCTGGGCCATAGCCAGGGGTATGGCTCTCACACGGCCCTGGCCCGACAGAAATGTAAGTGCATGTGGGGCACAATGCAGGTGCAGAAAGTGCAATGCTGCCAATCAAATGCACTGTGCCCCTGCAGAGAGCTTACTACAGCGACTCTTGGTGCAGGATTTCTGGATGGCAAGAACCTGTTCAGAGTTGAGAAAATCTGCAGATAGTGGGGCTGCCTGACAGACTGGGTTATACATACACATTAGCATCCTTCTGACACTAAGCTTGACATGTATTCGTGTCTCGTTGGCCTCCAAAGTTGAAACTGAGAAGAACTAAAGAGGCTTCTCTTGGTATTCGGAGGTCAAGAGATTGTGAATGTTTCTTCACTCTCACCATTGCTACTTAGCATGTTAGTGAGGCCCCACAGGATCCTTCAGTAAAGCATTGAGGACACAAACTCTCCCCTTGTGAAGCACATGTTTCTGTACAGCACAGCCTCTGCCTTTCCAAGGTTGCTTCCTAGCTATAGTTCTCTCTGCTTTTCTCAAAATCTGCTGTTGACACAAGCCTTTATCTCAGTAGTTGTGGATGAGCTAGATATTCTGTGTTTGTTTGGCAGCCTGATAGTGTGGTATGAGATAGCTCCTTTACTGTTGCTGGGAGCATCTAAAGTAACTTTCTGCTCCAAACCAAGTCACTGTTTTCTGTGCACATCTATAACTGGTCTCGTTGCTACATGCTTCAAGTGATGCAGTGAGGCTGCTGGAGAGGAGGGACAGGACTGCAGAGGGAACCCAGCCTTGTTGGTTCCTCAGAGAGGCAGAGACGATAGTTCTTGGGTGCAGAGGGAAGCCATTTAATGGCTCCGTCTCTGGCAGGACCCAACATGGTGGGCCTGTCTGTGCCGTATCCCTCTGTCACATGGCTCCCACATGGGAATGTGGATGAGGTCTCCTTCACTGAATTCACTGTGGAGCAGCATCCAGTGCCAGTTTTGACTGTTCATCATGTTGGGGTTTTAGAGTGGGCTGTTGATTCTTGAAACTCGGAGTCCCAACTAGGGATCAAAGGGCTGTATTTTAACCAGCATTTCATTTTGATCAACGCTTCATCTTGTATTGCTTTTTATCTTTAGTGGCACCAATGTTCATTTGATTAATTGTCCCCAGTATTTGGAACAATTCCTACTGAGATGGAGGGGGAGCAGAAGTAGACAGGAAGCCATGATGAACTCCAGGCTGTGCAGCATGTCAGCAGAGTAACAGCGAGCTAAGCCTTGTTCCCAGTGCTTTGGCCAATGAGTGGCCCTGTCTCTCTCCAACCTCGGTGGATACTTTCAAAGTTCTTTGCTGGTTTTCCTTAGCTAGCCTGCTGTGGGGAACAGATGACAAGAAACTGGGCAGGACAGACAACATTGGAAGTGCCATCAGAAGACGTTGTAGCCCCTTGCTGTCCTTAGCCCCGATGCAGGCAGTACAGCTCTGCTGAAGCTCCTGCTCTGCGTGAAGCTGTGTGCCCTCTGCAAAACAGAACAGAGCACACAGAACACTACAGTCTGGCTTTTGGATGCTGGTGTGTGCTTTTAGTTTAACCTGATGAAATGCAACAGGATAGAGAGGAAATGAAGGAGTTTGTACAAACTATAGGGGCAACATATGGCAGACTGGGGATGGGGAGACCTTGGAGAGCAGTTTGTGGCCTCAAAGATACTCAGGCTGTTTTACAGCACAGCTGCTCAGAACAAAAGAGTCTGTCTGGATCGCTCGCGTGTTAGCTAATGCTGGTGACAGGAAGTTTGGAAAATGTCTAAAATATTGCTCATTAAATGGGCAAGTGCAGTGCTCAGGTTCGAAACATACTGATCAAATATGTTGGTCATAACGGACACACTTATGAGATGTGTCAACAATTTAAAGGAGTGGGTGTGAAAGCAGGGCAACAGCAGAGCCAGACTAGCAAAAGGGAGCAATGTGTTGTTGCTTAAGGTTGCACAGTACCCTTTCAGGAGAAATTTCTCCAGCTTGTGTAAATCCGTGGAATTGAAAAAGGCAGAGCAGAGAGAGTGTATATGTATGAGCCATATGAATGGACCTCAGAGTACCTCAGTTTGGATTCCGGGGAAGTGGGTCAATGAAAATATCTTTTGCTGGAGCTGAGGTTAACAGTTGCAAAGAGCAAATGGTTATTGGGAGTTTCATGAGCAAGATACACCCTGACTTTGGTGATCCAGAGATCTAATAGAGTTACTGTAATTCAGAACTGATGGTGCAAAATTTATTGATAAGTTGTATGAAAGTGTAATCTGGGAAACGAGTTCTTCTGTCAAATGGCTCTGCACATAAGAAAACAGGGATCAGTTAGATCCAGTATATTTGTTTGCTGAGGGGCATGAAATAGTATCATCAGTTGAGGCAAATATTTTCAGTAATGCTTGCAGGCTTGTGAGTTTATTCTTTCCTGACATTCCTTAAGTAATTGTGGATGAAAGGAGTATTTGAGTCTGGGTACACAGCACTGCTGCTACTTCGAGTGTAGCAAACAACCCTACTATTGGGGAAAAAGAACTTCTGAAATTGGTGTAAAAATGAAAATTGTTTTGATCAACTCTTTGTTACAGTCATACAAGGGAAGTTAGCTGCCTGAGAGTTTGTCTTGCCCTGTACAGTAGCATGGTAAAATCACTGGTGATTTGTACATTTGAACACTAAATAAAAATGTATCTATTTCTTATTATTCCTGAAGTAAGGGATGTTTCCCCTTGTAGCTAAATAATAAGTTTAGAGCTTTCTGTAAAATTGCTATCACATTGCTGCCCTTACATTTTTACAGATGCACAGCAATGTCGACCATCCAGTTTCTCTGGATGTGGAGGCAGGCAGCCGCTCTCAGCAGCTTTGCTGAAATTTTGGCTCAGTGTGACCCAGCTTTTTTGAAGACTCCATGCACATAACAGTGCCCATTGCTGTGACTCCAGCTCCTGGAAAGGACTCCTACTTAGAAAAATTATCAGCGTGTAATGAGTGAGGACTGCCTTACCCAGACTAGCTTTGATCTTTGCTCAAGAACTGATTCAGGATAATAACAGGCTGACATAAAATACAAATGGCCACTTTGCAAGACAAAGATGATTGCTTGTGTAGAGGTTTGGCTACCATGCAATTCATTTCTTTTCATAGATATGCAGCTAATATGTAAGAGTCATTTGCAAGATATTTCTGATTTACATAGTGGCCCCACCTTTCCTGCAGCCCACACTGAAAAAGCTAGATTGGCTGGAGGCTTACAATGATGATAGCAATGAATAATACATAATCTGCAATCTGGGCTCCTTTGGCCATGTTATTTGCAGGCTGCAGGTTTTTTCTGGCTTAAGCAATATGTTTTTTAGTGGATGTGTTGGAATTTTGTTTTGTCCCTTCTGCCATAACTGTGCCTGGGATGTTTGGAACTGCACATTAATACCAGGAGATGGTTTATGCAGTTGACAGCACACTGTTTATGGCTCATCTTTGTGCAGTATAATGATGGGACAGCAATACACAAAGTAACGGAACCTGGGGAAGGAACTAGCACTTTGGTGTGTGTTGTCGCCTCTGTTCCCCCTTTCCCGTTGGCTTTCTGCACCCTTGATTTTACAACATTTGAGGAGTCTGTTAGGGTCAGTATTCCGTTTTGGCTGTGAGTTTGCCATCTAGTGGCTACTGTGTTTGTTAATAAAGTCCGAATAAGGCCCTTGTTAAAATTGGCTGTGGTTTAGGTGCTCCTGTTGTTCAGGCTGGACAGTAAAAGCTGACAGACATCTCCCTGACTTCACCCTCTGTGGCGCTGGGTGCAGCTCACAGCTCTGCTGTCCTTTGGCTTAGCAGCCGTTTGACATTTAAGCATTGAGGTGAAGCATGCCGTCAGGCCCAAGAGGTCCCAGGCTGAAGGCTGGAGTTTGGAAGCATTTGTGTCAGGTTCAGCCCTCAAGAAATAGGAGCCATCTCCATACAGAGTCCTGCTGTGCAAGGGCTGAAGCACTGAGGTTTCCTTCCTGGCCTGAGCAGCATCTCAGCCTGGCTGCACTTTACTGAAGCTGAACCAAATTCTCCACATCATTGTACGTATTCAGCAGGTTAGGGTTCAGATTATTTTTCTCTGGTTTGACCTGGCTTCGTGAATGAAAGTAAAGCTGTTGTGTTGATGCCACTACCTAAGTTTCTTGCCCCAAGGAAATACTTCTCAGGCTGGTGCTTTGGTGTGTGCTTGTGTTTACAGACAAGTGAGAAAGGCTCTATCTCTAGTCCCTTCTTAAGGGGGAGGTAACATGAGATTCTTTATTTGAATCAGCCATTGCACTGGAGATATCATCACACAGTGTAGTGTGTATACTTGGGTGGGAATAGGGAGGAGCATATGGGCAAAGGATAGATATTAATTTGGGTAGAAAAAAGAAAAGCATTGACTTATCTCCTCTGTCTCTCTCCCCACTGAGGTTTTACAGAAGTTGCACTTGCTTGTGTTTGCTGTCCCAGGTACCAGGAGAAATTAGCGGCTACTCTCTCGTGCATGTCTGCTTTGTGCCTGACTTTCTCTTCCATGATCTCATGTATGAATCAAAGCTTGCCTACAGGTGGTGATCGAGCCCAAAAAGGCTTATCACTTACCAAGCAACCGTCTGCAATTATTTGTTTGTCCTCTGTAGCCAGTTTAGTTACTTATTGATATCTAATGTTTGTCTCACCATGTTATAATGAAAAGGAAGAGATAAAAGCTCCGTTCTTGCTTGAAGTGCCAAATTAGCTAAGAATGGTGACACTCTGCTACTGTTCTCTTGTGTGCTCAGATAGAAAGGCATAAACCGTTGCTCTTTATAGGCAGGGGTAGCTTGTTATCCTGGGACAAGGCTGTTTCTAATACTTGAACTGTGAGCCAGAAGCATTTAAAATATGTACTAGACAGTTAAAATACAGGGGATGCTGCCTTGCTGTATCAGGCATCACACCAGGAATCATCATGAAGGAAACATTTCCTCCAGCGTACCTGCAGTGGAGCCTAAAGCAAGCAGCAAGGCTGAGGGTTTGCTTTTGGGAGACTAGTCCCAAAGCACTCATAAAATC
The DNA here is from genome assembly GCF_963924245.1 of Chroicocephalus ridibundus. Taxonomy (NCBI): domain Eukaryota; kingdom Metazoa; phylum Chordata; class Aves; order Charadriiformes; family Laridae; genus Chroicocephalus; species Chroicocephalus ridibundus. The sequence continues at coordinate 8,539,870 of NC_086298.1, read as the reverse complement.
TCCTGAAAGGACAAATCCCCATTGTTTGATCTGAGGCAGCGTGGGTTTTGTGGAGTGAGTACAGAGGCCCAAAGGGCACCTCTGGGCACAGAGATGTCAGTGCCTGCTCTTGCCAGGAGCCTACATGGTGGTGCAGCAACTGCCATGTGAGTGGGCCCTTCATCTCAGCACCTTCTGGGAGTTGGGGGCAGGGGCTCCATCAGGCCTAGTCTAAGACTCTGGACCTTCCCTCCTGGTTGTGCCTTTTCCGTAATAGTTGTGCTTTGGAGGATGAGAAAAAAACCTGCCGTGAACTACTAATTCGGCTGTTATGTTGGACAGTGAAATACATGTTCATGTGCCCTCGAAGTTTCTGTCATGAGATGGCTGCTTGAGAATTAGTCGTAGGTGGGAGGGGGAACTTGCCAGTGTTCAGTCCACAGCAGGACATAGATTTTTGACTATATAGTTAATGTCTGTTCCTTTTAGTAACAACAAGGCGAGTATCCTTGAGATAATAACTTGGGCCATGTGCTTCCCTTTCCCTGCCTTCCCCTGCAGCAAAAAGAAACAGCTGTTGAAATATTTTTAGTTATAATCTGATGGACATGAAAAAATCCATGTGTCTGTGCACACATTTTTACTGTCTTTCTGGTTGTGTTTGTGCCTACAGCCAGACCACCTAGTGCTGGGAGCCCATCAGATGGCAGCAAGGTAGGGCTGACTGGGGTAAGCACTGGTGTGGGAGGCTTCCAAGAGACATTTAGCTCATGCAGGCATGAGGTGGAAGTGGCTTGGCCATTTCTGCTGTGTGCAAATTCCCAGGACAGCAAGGACAAAGCCCCCCAAAAGCTACAACTGTGAGAGGTGGTGGAATCTGCACCCTGTTCCAGCGGCACCCCTCTGTCCTGTCTTGTCCAGCCACTAAAGCTGTCATTGCAGAGATGCCTACTTGTCTCTGGCAGTCTGGTTACACAAGTTTCTAGTTTGGGTCCTGCTGCAAATGAGGGTTTAAAACCCCTGGGGATTTGTTCTTGTGTGAGTGTGTGTTGTAAAGTGATGTCCACAGAAATTCTAAAGCAGACCACAGAATTTTGATGGAAGCCAGGGTTTGAATCAAAACCACTTCATTTCCCTCCAAACCCTGTCTCCCCATCAGACTTGTCTGGATCCCATTAGAAATGTGTTAATCAGAGAAAAATGACATATGCCTCTACTCTGAAGTACGTATAAATTTAGTTTGACATTGAGAGAGACCCAATGCTCCCTTTTTCAGCAGAAGGCCTGTGTTCCTGCTGTAAATTCAGGGAGATTTGAGATTCTCTTTAATTACCAGGACTCTGATGATAACCTCCAGCAATGGCTAGCATAGTTTCCTAGCCCTATAGCTGTCGCTTTAGTTCTTACGTTGTTATGTTTCTTTTACTTGGCTTTGTTACATGAAAACAATAGTTAATACTTCCATTAGGAGGAATAGCTTAACTTTTTTTTCCCCTGACAAGAGGAAGAGCGATGTTGGAAAGAAGCTTTCTAAGCTGTTCCTGATGTACGGTATGGTCACAAACCAAGGACCGTTTGGTATACAAAGCATCACCAGCTGGTACAATTACATGTAACATTTGAAATATTTTCCTATAGGTGTGAGAGAACTGTCAGTCTTGAAAAGACACACCTCCGTTCTTCAGGGTTTTGGGTAGAGGTAGCAGTGAGAGCAGGAGGAATGTTTGCTCTCGGACTTTGCCTAATTATTCCTGAGGCAGAACTGTTCTTGGGAACAAGGCATTCAAATCAGGCTGTGATTACTGGAAGAGGGCTCACTGGTGTCCTGTTGGTAGTGTGACTAATTCCTGTAGTATTTGGTGGGACTTTTTCTTCCAGATGCTGAAAGAAATGGATTTTTGTGCAATTTGAGCTCTCATTTTAGGAAAGATATTTCTAATCTTTGTGGTTATGTGAGAACTTTTTAAAACATGAAATGAATGCAGCCTAACGGATCAGAAACCAGAATGCAAAGAAAGAGAAACCAAAGTATATCTCTCCTCTTTATCACATGATCCGTTTGGGGAGGAAGAGTGAGTCATTATTTTTTAGCACATGAAATTGGCAACACATGCTGTGATTAGCCCTGTTCCAAGCCTGCCTATATGCACAGATAAAACAAGCTATGCTTAGTACTTGCCCAGGCTCCACTGGGAGGCTGAAGACACTGGCAGTTTTTTGGTGAGATGTGGGAGAAGAGACCATAGGAACTGCACTGGCTGTGGTGCTTGTCCCTGGGGCTGGAGTTAGGTGGACACTCCCCATCTGTGGAACGGTGCTAAACGCTCTGCATCGCCTCCATGTGCCTATATATGCACAAGCTGAACCCCACAGGCTGCTTGTGCTCAGTTTTCAAGCCCCCTTCCCAATGTGTCTAATCTATTTAGGAAATCAGTAACTTGGAAGACGTTTTAGTGTTGGTACTTTAAGACTCAGGTCTCTAATTACTCTGTGTTAGTCAAAATTATCTTGCCTTCTGAGGCAGATAAAATCAGAACAAAGACAGATAACATGGGAAGAGCAAGCTTTTAAAGTTAGAGCACAAGTCGTTTGTTCAGTACAAGCTCCCCCTAGAACTCAAAGATGGAAAAATCCTGCTGGGCTGGAAAGCACTGTAGTTCATCAAGATAACTACACAGATGGTGAGAAGATGGAGGTGGAGGCTTCATATCTGCTCTGTTTACAGCCAGGGTCAGGAGCAGAATGTTTTTCCCTCTCCTTGGAATTTAGTGGCTGTATAGGCTGCACGTACCCCCCTTTTCTAGCAAGGGGCCTTGTTTTTCAAGGCGGCAGGAACCCTTGGAGGACTCTTTCTTGGACTCAGAGAAAGGTCCCAGACAGCCCAGAGCTGAAGCAGTGTTTTCGATTGTAGTTTCTAGATTCATCAACTTCTGCTTTAATTCTTGGTGCTCACAGTTTTAACTTTTAAAACTGTGGCACTTTATGATCTCCACCTCTGAGATCCCTCTTATCCCTGTTGTGCAATTACTGTGGATCAGAGTTGAATCTATTTTTACCCTCTTGTTTTTCCCTTTGGTTTGTAATGCCTCTGGGAGTGAGTTCTGGGAAGAATCTGCTTTGGTTTTAAGCTGTATGGTGCCGCCTCCTCCCCCATTATCACTCTCTGGTTTCAATGGCCCCATTGTGCTGTCTTGTACTGGCGCTTTGCTTGGTTTGAAGTGTGGGTAAGAAGTTGCTCCGTCCCTCTAGTTTTATTCTGTCACTCACAGCACTGACCTTCTACCCAGGAGCTCTTTGAATGGAGTGGCTATTTCTCCTGCCTGCACACCTGACAGCACTCGAAGTGGCAGGTACAAACTGCCACGAAGCTTTCCTGCAGTCCTGCTAACACCTGCTCTTGGACGGCTGTGCCTGCTTTGCCTTACTCTAGTGCTTCCTTCTTGGCTGAGAGCAATTGTGGATCCTGCAGATCCTGTGTCTTTAGTACTTTGGCACATGAGATTTATTTCAGGACTTTTTCCTTGCGAAATTTTGGCTTCTGCCACTGATTGAGAGAGAAGACGAAAAAAATTCTGATGATGCAAAAAATGCTGTAAAGTAGAATTATTCTAATGTAATTACTTTCTGACTGCATTAAACCCTTTCCATTGTGCATTTCTCAGGCTTTATTGAATCCCAGCCAATTTCCTTCAGCTTTGTCTCATTTCCCTTCAAAGTCGTCTTTTCTCAGCTCCAAGATATTTGTGTTGCTGCCCTTTCTGCAGACCCTCATCTGCATTTCAAACCTGGTGAGAGATTACCATCCCCGTATCTTAGGTATCTCTGTAGTCATTTAGTACACCTGGCTCACATCCAGCCCTTGGATGCAGAATTGTCTCTGATCTGGCTGACAGTGTAAAGCAGCTGCTCTCCTGTACTATCCCCAGGAGCACAGTCCCTTCCGTAAGTGTCCCGTTGTTTCCCAAATGAAGTAAAATCCCCTCTGGACCACACTGCTTGCCCCATTGACAGACCTCCCAGGTCTTTTCCCCTTCCTTTCTTTTTCTTGCCCAACTTTCAATCGTGTTGTTTCATCCTTTCTTCAGATACTGAAAATCTGTGCCCATATGCTAGCTGCAGCCGCGGGTAGTCACGTAAGTCACACAGTGGCATGTGCTTGCTGGTGGGGCAGTGCATGCACGGAGACAGGCCAGATTCTGAATCTTTGTATAATCAGACAGTTGGATGCACTTCGGATGAATATTTAAGATCTCAACGTGAGCACTGGGCTAATGAATTCTAGCATTCACTGCAGAAGTGTCACAAACATAATGGGGACAAAATTTGCTTAAAATTTGTTTTGAACATGTATGGCATTTTTCTCTTGGTTTACTCGGTTTTTTTCTGTGTCTTATTTACTTTGGACTTTGAAACTATACTAGTTATTTTCACTTTTTTTTGGTTTTGAATAAATTTCATTTTACTATTCTGCAGACAGAATGATACCACAGACTGTTTTCTTTTGCTATAATGGAGACATTATATTATTAATGCTTTCTAAAACTTTTACTTTTTATTGGTTTTATATCTACAAAAGCTTGGACTTGAACCCTACAGCCACCGTTCAAAAGTGGGGTATTAATTGTTACCAATGTGCACTATGCAGAAATTAAGAGTGGGATTAGATGGGCAGAGTTTTCAGTATACTCAGAGTGCACGGGTCCTGCTGAACTCTTACAGTGCTGATCTCTTCCTGGACGTCTCCCTGGAAGAATTTCTCTCAGCCTCCCTTGAAGCACGGTTCCTGAGTTAGTCAGATCTGTGCCCCGCATTCACGCTGTTTCAAATGGCAGCATCCCATCCCCCTGAAGTTGTCTTATAAAGCTATTCTCAACCTAGCAGCGTTAGCCCATGTGATGGGTGAATCCAGGTCAGAGAGCATGGTCCCTTCACATCTGCTCGATGCTTGCTGCTGACATTTTCATTCAGCCTGCCTGTACTGGGCAGTGATGGAGGTCTATAAAGGGGGGACAGAAACATCTTTCTGCTGGGGAAGGACAATGGCAGGACCTCCCAGTAACTGCAGCTGTGTCGGGGCTCTGAATACAACGGGCCACTCTTGGCAGTGCTACTGAGGTCTGGCTCTTGGAAAGCAGCGCTGTGATTCAGCTGTCACTCAGCTCCCAGCAAAGGGAGCTTTGAAAAGGCGCCTCTGCTGCTCTCCTGGAGTAGGAAATATTTCCTAGGCCTCTGCTGCTGAATGGGAGAGATTGCCATTGTCCTCCTTCCCCTCTCAGGCTTGCTGGGCTTGCTATAAATGGGCCTTTTGCAAGGGAACAATAAGCCCAGCGAAGGGTCCAGGTTGCACATGTCTGAGCAGTGAGAACACTCGAGCACTTTTTCATTGGCTCCTGTGATGTGAAAAGCTGTGCTGCCGACAGGGCAGGTTTATTTTCCAGCCACAGCTGTGGGTTTGTTTTCTCTCTCAGGTTGCGCTGCTCTGGGTGTACATCTGCATCTTTCAACTAATTTCCTAGAGAATATTTTCACTCCAAGATTTCCTTTGGCCTCAGAAATCTGTTTCCTTTTGCAACTCAAGCTCTGTGATGTGCTTGCAGTGAAACCCGCAAACCAGGTGGGACCAGCCTGCTTCAACATTTCTCTGCTGTGATAAACTTTGGCTTAGGTTTGATAGAATATCCCCAAACATGTATTGCCTTGTGGTTTGTGGCAAAATCACATGCACCTCTCGATTCAAACCTGGCTGCAAAGCCATGGCTTGGGCTGAGGTTGACAATGAACTTTGGGGTTAATTCAGCTAGAACATGTTCCTCAGTAATCTGTATGGAGGCAAAAGGTACAACTTTCTGCCTGGACCACCAGGGACCACAGAACACTTTCTAGTTTTCCTCTGACTGTCACATGAAACTTTCAGCATCACAGAATTACCTGCTGCTTTTTGAATACGACTGATACTATTCCTGCCCTCTTCCTTCCACAGCTGAAATAATGATTTTTGTGAGTACAGCATCGATTTGCAGGCATGTGTAAGTATACCGAAGCTTTTATTCATTGCGAAGAAGGACTAGGTCCTACCAAGGAAGAAGTGGGTTTCATAGCCTGTTGGAAGAAGTATGCTGTACAGTGAAATACAATAAAGACTCTTATCACAGAGAGACAAATACGAACATGTCATGTTACAATCATCTCATCTGAAAACCACAGATATAGTCATAATGATCTTTGGGACACTTTGAAGAACATCTTTTAGTTTTTAAACGCCACCCAGATCCCAAATATAAAATAATGTATTCACTTCCTCCACCTGCAATATTGACTTTTTAGGGCGTCTTGTAGCAATGACCTGTCTACAAATGATGTAAGACAAAGCAACAGCATTCGGTGACTCACAGTATTCTTACTCCCCTAGAGTGTGGCTGACATGATTTGCTTTGTTTCCCGACATGGCATGTATAGATGCTTGAATGAATAGAAAACTTCTCTGTATATATAATCTCTGCTTACATACGCCTACAAATCAATGTCAGCTTTTATTTTAAAATACTATCAGAAAAATTAATTCTTTGTTCTTTTCAGGTATTCAATAGTCTGATTTTCCTCCTGTGCTAGTCTTACTCTAGTGCGTTTTGCGCTGGTGCTTTTCTTCATTTAGGGCTGTCTGAGTGAACAGAGAATCAATGCTTCCTCTGCAAAGTGGCTCAGGCTGCAGCCTGGCCACACTACCCCTGTCATCAAGAAGTTTGCAAAATTGAGGTGACCGCACCCTGGCTGCAAGTCCAGGAATTTTGCGCTGCGGCTTGTTCTCCAAATGCCAGTGAGGAAAATCTCTTTGGAAGTTTCTGCCTTGCTCATCCCATTTACTGAAACTAAATTTCAAGAAGCTAATCGGGCAGAGAGTGCAAAGGATGAAATGTTAGAAATCAAATTAATGAAGCTGAATCACCAATTTGTGACCTAGAAGACTATTAGGAGTGATCAGAATTAATTAACTCTCCTTTGCAATGCTTCAGAGGAAGCCGGCAAGCTAGGCATGGAGACACAAAGGACATCAATGGGATCTGACTACCTGGACTGTGTGAAGCAATGCAGCAAGGCTGCGCTCTGGCCCTAGCCTGGGCTCCAGGGGCTACTCGTGGAGGGCAATTAGCAGAAGCAGAAGGGAGAGTTGCCATGGTCCCTTCTTGTGTTCTGCTCTTCCATGCTTGTTCAGGGACAAGCGGATGTAGCTGTGAACATGCTGTCTATGAAGAAGCAGCAGTCCTACTACCTGTGATGGAAGTGTAGGGGAGTCTAAGGGACTGAGTTATTGGTGGGATTTCAGATTTTCTAGTGGAATGATACTGACAATTCACAGGAAAGGTCTCATCACAGCTCCTAGTCTATGAATTTGTTTCTTTGACTTAAGGTCTGTTTGCATTACCCTGCTTGCTCCTCTTTCTAGTGATCAGCATTGAATTTAAAAAATCTTACAGCAGTATGAATGTTCAGGAAGGGACACAGAAGCCCCTGCACTTCCTCTGCACTTGCTTTTCTGAGTTGCAGTGACATAATGACACACCGGTGCTTTGTGTCAGGATGCCCTAGTGAGTGAGCCCAGGAAGGACTCCTGCCTGTCTGAGAGGCAAGGATCTGTCCATATTAAAAAATGATTAATAGCTTGATTTTGGATTGTTAACTGGCATGTGGTACTCCCAAGTTGCCCTTCCCAGCCGATGAAGATAATGCAGGAAGCTGTGCAGCTCCTGCCGTCCACAGGACGTGCATCTCTCCATGGACTCTGTGCTGAGATGTTCCCTTGGAGCAGCGTTGGGGAGAGGCTGCAGGACTGGGCCCTGTCGCTCTGTGCTGCACCGTGGATTTGTTGCCTTATTTCCATCCTGTCCTGTGATTTTTTATGTTAGCTGTTAGCATCAGCCATGAAAAAAGGAAGGTTTGAGGTATCCAATTGAAAGTGGCACTCACAATAGGGACCACCTCACACTACATCTCAAAAGCCTGGCAGCAATCACCAGAAGCAGAGAAACCATGACACAGTATCTTGCTCCTATTTTGCTAATTTAATCAAAACCAGGATTGAGTCCTAAACACTTCCAGCGAAAAATGATACATGTATCAAGCTGTAGCTTCTGTTCTTTCAAAGGTCAGAGTTTTAGACCGCTCTGGCTAATAGTTGCCGAAATAAATTGGTCATTTGGGATAGTGATATAAAGTCAACTTACCAATTGATTTGAAGTAAATGTGAAAGGCAATACCTACTTTTAGGAATTCTTGAGAATTTTAAAGAAAATTACTATTTTCCTCACCATTCTTTTTGGGGCAAATATGAAGAAAGAAGATATCTAATCATAATTATTTTCATTAACCAGAACTGCAGTGTTTCTTCTTGAGTTGATAAACTCTTTTTATACACTAAACAGCCCATGGGAGAGAGAAAGAGGAGGGAAAGCTTGGTGAAGAAATGGCTTCAGTTTCTTGAATAATGCATTGTTCAGTAAATTGACTGTCCTATCAGGAAATAGTCCACTGTATATGATCAACATCGACATTGCTAGCTGGACAACTTACAAAGAAGCATTTTGGAATTAATTTGATGATTATGAAAATGTCTTGGATCCTTTGCTGAAGGCTAAATAAACACAATTAAAATATTCTTAGTTTTCAATGTGCTTTGTTCAGTTCATTAAGTGTAACTAGAGCTTCCAGTTATCTGCATTTAGTTTTTCAAAAAATTGGAGGGTATTTTTAGAGCAATGTAAAGCTTATTGCTAATTACACCTGGGGGGAAATCTCATTAGATATTCATTTGCTTTCAGAGTTTAAAACAATTCTAATGAGCTGCATTAGTTGTGATAACACTGACTGACTCTCTCTTGTCTGCTCCCCCCGGCTTGTCTGAAACAAACAAAGCTTCTTTGGAGCCTGGAACTCAGCAAATGTGACCTTGGCTACCTTTGGGGTGGAGGGGGAGGGAAGTGCAGTCCAGAGGATGAGGGGAGTTTGCTGCAGTCAGGGCCTGGAGCTGGAAGTGGCAGATGACATCGCAGCCAGAACGCCGGACCAGGTGAGATGTGCTGTCCTGCCCCGACTGCACCATGTGCTGCCAGCGCCATGCTGGGCAGTGCCGGGCAGTGCCAGTCTGCCTTTCTGGCATTTCCTGCCACTTTTGCTGGACTAATGCGTTAAGCTCTTGGTGACGCCATAAGAGGCAGACAAGCAAGCACCTGGAGAGGCCTGACCTACTTTCTTCTCATACAGAATGAGCCTTCCCATAGGCCACATCTGTCCAGGTGGGTGCAGCTGGGGCTGGGGAGCCCTTGGACTCAGAGGAATTGAGGAAAACCCAGAGGAGGAGCTGTTTCCTCTTGATGTAGCTGCAGCTCATAGCAACCTCCAGCATAGGACTTTGTCAGCTGGCATGTCTGCCTGGGACAATGCCATGAAGAGCTATCAGCTTGATTCTCAGCCTCTGCTCCACCAACTGCCAGACCAACTATTTATCCAGAAAATTGGAAGGGTTTCTGGTGAGGAACTGTCACTGCCTTGGATGACCTAAAACCAGGACAATGAAACAGCTCAAGCTGAAGTGAAGAGTTGGCTTGGCTTATCTAGTGCGAAGAACAGTGAAGTAGGACAGATAGAGCAGAATAATTTTTATTTCTCCCTACATTGGTACATTGTGGATGAACTGGACAGCTTGTGAGGAATTCAGTCTTTAGACTGGACACATAATTGTCTAGGGCTGATCTTTTTATCCTTCCCCACTAAGCCCCAACAATGACTCAAACCCAAGAACTTCTGCCCAAAATAAGTTTTGATCTTGCTCCTTTCCATTTTACAAACACAGCACCTTTGTCCAGGGCAATATGAATATACAGAGGATAAAAATTACAACCACTCCACACAAGGTACTGTAACTAACCCATGCAATCATCTGAATTGTTTAAGTCAGTTTTTAAGTCATCTCTTTCTAATCATGCAAAACAACATAGTGGCCTGGCGAAATACCTGTTTATGTGGCTACATAAGCAACATAGGATATTCATCTCCTCATCTGGCATGCAAGGAAGGAAGCAGCGTGTGCACACACATATCTCTATAAATGGCATAGCAGAAAGGTGACTGTGAGCCAAGACACTCCTCTGGAGACCAAGGAGACTCAATGTGGATGTAAAGTGGCACATTGAGACAGGTTTACTGCTGCTTCTAGGCAGAGGCTATGAATTGAGCGGCAAGATAATGGTGTAGGAGTGATCACACACAGAGCAGGATATATGGGATTCTTTGGTAATTGGGGACATTTTGGCATTGGAGCTGAGCAGGGTGAGAACAAGCTCGCAGAGTCTGCATGTCAGCAGGAAGAAAAGGGCTGGCTGCAAAGATGGAAGCTAATTTTGTTTTAATCTATTGGTTGTGGAGTAGAGAAGAGGCAAGTAGAAATTTCAGGCTTGGCTACTGGCAGAGAGAATACACCTGAATCAGAGAGGAGCCGCCTGGACCAAAGTTGTAAGTAGAAAGGTGGAAACCAGACTTTATTCCTCAAAGGAAAAGAGAGCACAGAAAAAGAAGCTTTCAGGGAGCTGGAGGGTGTGAAGTGGATGGTTGGTACCAAACCCCCTACTCTATGGTTCTCTTATTAAAGAGGTTAAAGGAACTGTGGGTCTAAATTGGAAAGGTTTTCACAGGCACTTCACAGAGCTGAAGTGTTTTGCAGGAGATTCCTCAAAGGTGGAAGGCGGACAGCCTCCCACCATTATTTAAGGAACGACCCACATGTGCACCAGGGTCTTGCAGGGAAGTTCGTTTCCCTTCAGGTGAAGACAAGTCTTAGAAAATGTTTTAATAGATGAAAGGTGGCCTGTTGAGAAACGCACAGCTTGACCAAAGATAGCCAGTGTGGTTTCCGGAAAGGACCTTTTCTGCCTCGCTAACTTTTGGAAATTTCTTTTTTTAGAACATACACTCCTGTCGGCATAGACAAGAGGCTAAGCAGCAGTCAGGAGAGGCTTGGATCTTCAGACAGTGTTTGACAGGGTCCCACGTCGGAGGTTAATGTCTAAAGGTGGGGAGTTGGAAAGGGGAAGAATTGGCTCACTGATTGAAAATTGGCCAGAGGACAGGAGCAGAGTGGGGAAAGGAGGCATAAATAGAATCCTTTTAAGATGAAAGACAAGTTAATAAAGGAGCATGTACTGTAGGAGACTGCACTGGCGGATCCTGGTCTTTCTGATAGTTACAGTGTATGAAAGACTTGGCTGAGGACATAGAAAGCAAGATTTCCTAGTTTGCAGATCACATCAGATTTGGGAGGAGTGGTGAATAATGAAGAATTCCAATACAGGCAAATTGGAGACCACTTCTAGGCTTTGATATGATGGCAAACACAGACCCAGACAGAGCAATACGTTTTACGGCAACATATTTGGTTACTGGTATCTAACTTCTTTTTAAACAGTCTGGGATGGTCATTGGTTTTAATACATCCCAGTAGGCTTTATTCTGGGAAGAGCCTCTTCTGCTAGAAGAGCCTCAGAGAGTATGCTTATGTAGATTGTAAATTTTATTGTCTCTTTAGGTTGGGGGTAGAACAACTGGACATGTTTCAAAGGGCAAAAGCATCTGAATGGAAAAGGGCAGAAAGTAGGAATGAATTAACTGGTTTAGAAGAAATAGAGAGCTGTTCCTTTCAGGTTCAGTCTGAAGTTCAGAACAGCTCAACTGACTTGGAGAACAAACGAAACCCACCAAACCCACATATGTAGTGAAACTCATCTGCCTCAAAATTGAAGTGGCATCTTTTCCATATGCCCCATTCCTGCAGTGGTGAACAGCACTAGCCAAGATGAAGCCTTTTAGGAGTAAGATGATTATTTCTCAGTCACACTGCACAGCTGGGAAGGTAATTCACATGGCTATACATAACCTAAGGGAGCATGGTTGACTGTGAGGGAGCAGATCTGTCAACTGGTCTGTTATAGCTCTCTTGACTTCAAAGGATCGATGACATTTTCCACTGTCTCAGGATGAATACTGTGGTGGTGGAAGGAAGAGATATCTGTGGTAGTGCTTAAGTGATATTTCTCTAAGTCAGCTTCAGGTGCTTGGAATGAACCATCAAAAGAAGGAGAGTCTTAGAAACAAAGTACTGCGATGAAAGGCAGCCGTATTCAGACAGGCTGAATGTCACTTCGGAGCTTCCACCGAGTCAATGGAAAAAATGATTCCCAAGCCTGAGCTGTGTCCTGTTTGGAGATCTGCTGACACCAACTAGATAAAAGCACTCAGCTTGTGGAACGAGGTGGAGTTTAACTGCCTGAATATGGCACAGAGGCTGTCCTTGAGATGCTTCTGAGCTTCTCCCAAACTGTCTGTTTTGAAAGTTAAACCTCTGAGTATTTTACATCAATAGTGAAAATGCCCTCACTGGGGATTTTCCCCAGGCCTGCTCCTCAGTGATTTATTTCTTGTCCTCCAACTAGGCTTGTGTAAATTTCTTAGGTTATTTTTTGGGTACTAATTAACCGTGCAGTAGAAATTATATTATACAACTGGTAATGAGCAAAATCTCAGATATACACCAACCAAACTGTGGCAAATTGTAATTAGCTCAGTATTTGATACTTCCTTATTCTGCATTTCTTTTTTTTTTTCCTGAGAAAAAAAAAGCCATACATAATGATCCCTTTGAACCTAAATCAAACAACATTTTCAGTGGGGATAGGTAATGAAATGTTAGTCAAACCCATTGCAATGGGCAGATCAGTCACTGCCTTGTAAGATCTTAAAAGGAACTCTGAGATAACGGTGGCAGAATGGCTCTCGCTGCAAATCTTCCAGGCCAAGCCTTTGTGGGTTGCACAGGTATGTAGTGGAGAGCTCTTTCTTTCAATCCCAGCACACTCGGAAAAATGAGTTGCCACTTTGCTGAAAGCAATGGGATTGAGACAAGAAAAGCTGCTTTCACTTTTGGATCAAGCCAGCAAATTCTCTGTGCCAAGAGGGAACCTGGAATGAGTATTAAGTCTTGCAGGAATGCTGAGAGAACTGAATATGTGTGCTTGGCCTCATGGCAACAACAAGGGAGCGTATAAAGCAAACAGTTGTGAGCTACTGAGCTCAGTGGTTCACCAGGGAGATGAACGGTTTGCTGGAGCTCTAGTTTCCATATTAGCATCATACAACAGCCTCATCTGTTAGTACAGTGTACTCTCATGTCTGAGATGCTGCTGCAGCACTGAATCACTTATCAAGACACTAACTTTTTAGTTCCTCAGCAATAAGGCTTTTCGGAAAACAAAATATTGGTCCCCCAAGAAATTCTGATATTTCAGAATTTGTTTTTTTTTGGTCCTAAATTGTGATAAAAATCAAAATGTTGAAATGCTACATTGGACAAAGCATCTGAAATATTTCATCTGGGAAAAAAACCCTGCAAAATAGCATTATCAAAACATTACCTTTCTCTAATACTGAAGCATTTCTGTGCAATAATTTCAAAGTGTCAGAGATGATATATAACAATAAAGTGTATAGGGATATAGACTTCAGAATGTAGGAACAAATTGTTCAGAAATATTCCCATTTCAAGCTTTGTTGAACTGCCCATGTTCCCAGGGAGCACTTCAGTTCTTGATGAAACAGCATTCTCTGATTTTTGACATTCGGTCAAAAGCATTCTGAGCATCTCTGCTCAGCGAAAGTGGCTGCAGCGAGGATGGGCACAGCTCTTGTCACCCAATTTATTTAATGTTTGTTTTTGCTTCAGCTGTAGCCCTGTAAGTCTCTTACACTTGCTCTACCTTTTCCATTATCTCTCTCTGTGTTATTACTGCATGATTTGGAAATTAAATCTAGGCTGTGATCTTCTGTCATGCATGTTGGAGGACTTGCTTTCAGATTAGACAATAGCACTAATGGGATCAATAGCTATTTCAGCCAGTGCACTGATTTTTTTTACTGGCAGGCACTTTTCACATGTGTATGTGCTACTTCATCTCCTCTAGGTCCACGAGGACACTTAACCTATCTGCCTTTTTTGAAAACCTGTTCTGGTGGAGTCTTGAGAGACAAATCTGGTGATGCCTAATTGTTTGTTCAGCCATCAGCAGGTTTACCCAGTCAGTCCCCATCCCAGGAATGTATCTACCACACCAAACTCCTCAACCTGCAGGTGATGGTGATCGAGATTTCACATCACCCAAAATGGCAAGTGCACAGCAAGACTGTGTGGTGTGCTCTTTTCAAAATCTTTCCAGCAAACTCTTTCACTTAGTTACAAAAAAGCATGCCAGCATGGTCCGAGGCTGTGCTGTACATGCTCTTCAGCTAGGGATTTATGTACACGCTTGGCAGAAGACCTCTTCCACTCTACTCAAACTCTGATAGGATTTGCATGGGAAAAGCTACAATGAAACTGTGATATAGAGGTGGCAGGACAATCATCCTGACAGATGCACAAACTCTTAGGAATGCTCCAGAAGTTCCCTGGGCAGGGCCTTTGGAAGAGGGAAGGGAAGGTGCTCCAGCCAGCTCTGCCAGCTGGCAGCGTTGGCTCCACATATCCTCTAACAGGACTGCAGAGCATTTGTGCCTGCTGAGCACACCACGTGGGTAACACCATTCATCACCTGTTACCTACCTGTTACTTCTGCTTTGAATTACTTGAAATACATAAATGTGCTGCTGGAAATTTGCTTTTGCTGAGCATTTCCCTAGGGGTCAGATCACTGCTGCTGAAGGTGCCTGTTCCCTGAGGATGAAAGAAGGAGCACCACCCCAAAGCACCCTTTAAGGTTTTGTACCTCTGCTCTACCTCCCTTCTTGGTCAGGGATCCTGGTGCAGGTTAATCCTTGAGTTGGGCAGCTTCTCCCCTCGTATTTTATTGCCTGCTATACATTTTGCAAGCCAAACTTATTAGCATTCACCAAGGCAGGAGCCCAAGTTGCTTGGCCTCTGCAACAGGCCTTCACTGACATTCAGACAGCCTCAGGGCCTTTACTATCTTTCTAAACACTTTCCTTCTCTCCTGTAGAGCTGCCTTATTACAGCAATAAAAATAACAAGGTCCCTGCAGACCTCTTTATAAAGAACAATTTAGGGCCAGGAGTAAGTGTGAGGATCAGGATGAAAATAGGCTATCACAGTGCTAATGTGATATACAGATACGATTCATGTATTATAGTGGGGCAGGAAAGTTGTGTGTCTTGAGAAAGCAGGGACTCAGTGTGGGACTAGTCTAGGGGACTGTAGACAGACAGAAATAGGGGGGTTGATACCCACTGTACAGGAAGGGCCTGTGATAGCCTAGAGTGACTGTGACACTAGTGAATGCAAACACCAAATATCCAATAAATCTGTCCAAGGACAACATTAATGTTTAGGTATGTTAGAATGGAACTACAAACACAAAATTACAACCCTGATCCCATGCTATCCACTCACTTCTGTGGGCATTTTCAAGTCCTTCTCATGGCCTCTGAAAGTAGCAGCTGAGCTGAAGAGAGACATACGAAACAAAGGCAAAAATGTAAAACCACTCCAGATCCCAGTTCCTACCTGAAGTTTTGCTGTGTGTCTGCCGCTCTGATCTGTGGCACTGCAGGTATCTGAGGAGACTACAGGCACAAAGCAATGGCAAATTAGTTACTGAGCTTGCCCGGGGCTAAGAGGGTTAAATGGCTTGCAAGGGTAGTAAGAAAAGGTAATTGAACCTTTTGCTGGTGGTTTGGGGAAAGAGGAAAGGAGAATGGAGTGGTATCCCCCATGGAAGAAGTATTTGTGAACCGAGAACCTGCTGGTGGTGGAACTGCTATTTTCTTCCAAAGGTCAAAAATCCCAACTGGAACGTGCAGCAAAAGAATCTGCTCAGCTGCAGCCAGAGCAAGGCCAGCCACATCACGGACACAAAAGGCAAGACACTGAAGAAAAGGAAAGGGTTTTTTTCCCATCTTCTGCTTCTGTTCAAATGGAGGGTAAATAGGAAACAGGCTAGGATTCCTAAGGAGGTTTTCAGGCATGTACATTACATGCACTTCCGTCAGGAGGGCAGCATTTTGAAGGATGACTTGCGTTACTGGCACATGCACAATATTAATGTATTATCTTTAATTTTTTTTTCAAATAAACCATATGCATTGGGAGACATACGAAAGCACAACAGCTCCTGACACCAGTGAGGTGGAGTAGGCAGAATTAAAAAGGTTTATCAATAAGGTTGAGGTATTAATCACAGCCACATGTTTTTCCCCTCCTGCTCTACAGACAATTTTCTTTTCTCTCTTTTTTTTTTTTTCTCAGAGAAAATGAGGTGTTCTCTGCTTAGACAGACATTTTGAGTACCTGCTGCACTGCAGTTTTATTTTCTGACCCTTTCTTCCAGGGTGGTTGCCTTCTAATATCTCTCAGTCCGAAAGGCTCATGCTCTGCCTTGTAGCTGGAGCAGTGAGTGCACCAAGCATGGGAGCCCTGACAAGGGGGCTCTTCTACTGACTTCCACTGAGGTGTGCTAGATTCCAGTATTTGCTCTGTGCAACTCAGGAGAGCAAGGCTCTGCTGCTGCAGGATCGTTAGCTGCCCAGTGGTGTTATTTCCTGTGTGACACCTGCCCTGATGGTAGTTTTAAATAGAGCAAGATGAAGATCCTAGAAAACCCAGAATGTCTTTACTTGGAAACCTCATTAAATAGAAATGAAATTGCTTTCGCTCTAACCACACTTCGTGATAACTGTAGCAGGTTGGACTGTTCACTTCCTGTAGCTATACCGCTATTAGGAGCTCGGCTTAGCTAAAAAGTTTGTATTGCTGCATCTCAATTTGTGAGACTGCACCAAGAACCATTAAGATTTATCAGTCCCATATCTTCTATATCCCGGTGATTCAAAAGCAAATTCTAGTGATGCAGCTGCATGAACATAGGAGAGGGATGAATGCATGTTGCTTTAATTTTTAAAGTATGATGAGAAATCACTATACAAATGAAGGAATTAAAAGATGAAGCTGCACTTTTCAAGTGGGGCCTAAATCCCTAGTGATCACAGAAGTAACTCTTTTCCCAGCATAACAACAACCAGGATCTCAAATGGACCTTGAAGGTATTGCACAACTTTATATTAAATAGATTGATGTGAAAAAGACTATTTGTCCCTCACTATAGCTGAGAGAGAAAAATTCACACAGAGGAGGTGCAATTTACCATTCTCTGGTGGGATTCACAGAGCCATTGGTGAATATCTGGCCTGGAGGCCGTTGCAGGGATGGAGAAGAGAGCGGGTGAGAGTGAGAAGTGAAATGGGACAGCAGGGGAAGGATATGTCTGAAGACCTTGAGCTATGGGTGTTCATAATGGTGAAAGAGGAGAATGCTAACCTATTTCATGGCTTTTTTGATGTCTAACTTAGCTGTCATTTTTGGTGGGAACTTTGTAGATAGCTATTTTAGAACAGAAGATATGTTATTTGCACTGTCCTGCCTGTGCTCTGACTGGAAAGCTTCTGGAGACACCTCCAGCTTAATGGCAAGAGGGCTTGCTTGGACCATCCTGTCTAAAAAAGCAGAGGCCCTTATCTCACCCAGTGACCCCAGCACCAGCCTCAGAAGTTAGAGCTGAGTTACAGCCCTTCTTTCAGCAGCAGGCTTCTGTGTCTCTGAGACCTGCCACTTAGAAGTGCCCCAAGAGGCTGAACTGCAACTGGATGGTCAGAGGGACATTTTAGGTGAAGTGCTTGGCTGTGTATGGCGCCACTGGCGCTGAGCTCAGCTGTGGCAACAGGCTCTGCCCTGCCGTCTGCACCTCTGCCACATGAGCACAGGGAAAGCAGGATGGCCAGAGCTGTTCACACTCTGTGCTATCCTGGTCAGCTGAACACAGGCGGAAGAGAGTCCTGGTTTTGTTTGGCTCTGTAGTACTCCATTGCATCCTCTTGTTTTTGTCCTGGCTCATTCCTTGGCTCCCCTAAGAGGTAACTTGGCAGGAGCACAATGCCCAGTTCACACACTTGGCGGCCCAGCTCTTGCTCTATGGCTTGAGTGTTGCTAAATGAATGATGCAACTAACTTCTGATTCCAGGCCTCTCTTGCATATTACGTTACTGCTGCCTCCTCAATATGTTTTTCTGTACTACAGGCAAGTCCCTGTAGTCTTTCTTTCTGCTTCAATGAGGATTATTATCTGGCCCATATAAAAAGCCCACCAGAGCTGTCCAACATTTGGGCTGGTCCCAAAGAAACTTAACGACCCTCAGGGAAATGTTTCAAAAATACAAAACAATGTCTTTCTATACTATCCTCCGCAAAGCTTCCTTCTGCTGACCAGCTGACATATGCTAATGGCAGTCACTGTACAACCCCCCACCTTTCCAATCCCTCCTCAACCCAACATGTAACACGCTAGGCTGTGTCCAGCAACACTTCATTTTTTGATTGCTCTGGGTGACTGTCAGGTTTTGCTCCATGCCTGCCCTGGGAAGAGGGGAGGACGGCTGTGAGCCCTGCTGGCAGTCTCCTCCTCAAGTCGTACAAGGCTTGCGAGCACGAGATTGCTATAATATTGAGCAAGGTTTTCCAACACATGCTTTTCTCTGGCAAATCGCCACCCACAGCGCAGTGTGCCAACATAACACTTTGACTTAAAGAGGGAAAACTGCCAGATAAATGTTTTAGTTGCAGGCCTGTTTCATTGTTGAATTCTAAAATCTTGGCGAAAGCCTTTGCCAGTGGATGGGGAAGCAGCCGTGCTGTTGACGCTGGTGAATAGGGACTAAAGCAAATGTGTTCAGGAATGACATTTGGTGGACATCACCCGCCAGCTAATTACGCTACATTCCTTGCTTTCTGTACCAAAGGCATGCAGAGCAGATCAATGACAATGGAGTGGGGGACCCTTTAATTGTCTAGTGGTCAGGAAGCAATAGGATTTCTTGTGATTTTGAGGAGTGTATCAGTGATTTCTGATCGCTGATATATTTTGAACCTCCAGCTTCCTTATTCTTTGAGATGCTGGCCTTTCATGGTTATGGTGATAAGTCCCTGGCACCAAGCAGCATTTCAATAGTGCAGAACAGTACTAGACTAAAGGAAAATTTACATTGCATGTGAGTCCCTGGAATAAGGGTAGAACACAGCTCTGCTCCCTGCCACGCCTGGAATTCATCCTTTGGGGTATTGCCATTTCTGTGCTCTGCTAGCTGCATGCAACCTCTGCAGCTACCCTGAACACACAGTGAAAATTGTGTGTGTGCACAACCCAGGCATACTGTCGTCTAGCAGATCCTTCCGAAACAATGGAGATTAACACTCCTCTGCTTTGCTCTGCCTGGATCTACAAGCAGAGAGGTGTCAGAAGGACATTCTGTACTCTTCTGTCCCAGACCCAGAGCATTAGCAAAATGTCAAAGAGTTAGGCAATAGTAAGGAAAAGGCTGAACGTCCCTGTCAAAGCACCACTTGCAATAGAAAAAAATAGACTACCGTAATTGTTCATTTTCTAAAGAAACCCTTGTTTGCATGGCCTATATCTTCCAGGGTAGCCACCTACACAGCTTTTCTTCATCGGGGATCATTTATTTTATTCTCAGATCATTGTCTACACTAATTGTCTTAAACAAGACTAACTTCCTTTCTCTTAATTCCCTGGTGGTCTTGATAGGTTTTAATTACCTTTAGGTGGTTCCCCGTATAATTGCACATCAAGTTCATTAATGATCACAATATGTTCACCTAATAGGTTTCCATTAAAATCCAATGGTTCCCATCAAATTGAGTTATGGGAACTGACAGAAAACTCACTAAAATTCCAGTATCTTTAGTTACAGTGAATTAAACATCGTGTCTGTTAAGAAAGATAAAAAACAAACACCAAGATGAAAAAAATAATCTCAGAAATCAATAAATTTATATCTACAGAGCTCTGCAGAAACTAGGAAGAGGGCCCTTACTTCTTTGAGCCCAGTTAAACAATGAAGTTTTGCCACCTTGACCTGGTGGAGTGAATTCTGTGACCAAGAGCATATCATTAAAGTTCATCAGATAAATCATCAGAAAACAAAAAGCTAATTTCATTCCAGTGCACTGAAATTTTGGAGGAACAGAGAAGTCTGAATTCCTTGCTGGTCCCATTTCAGTTCTTGTCACAGCATCCTAAGGTAGAAGACAGTATTAAACTCAGTAGGTTTAATAGGAGCAGCATCCGCTGTTCTGCTCCTCATATTCCCTACACCCCGTAGTCTGGGTGTAAAAGGAATCTAATGAGAACAATCCCTCAGCTCTTCTCAGGTGCAAACCACACTGCCAGACTCTGACCTACCCCATCACTTTGTTTTATGACAGGACACAAGGAAGAACATCTCAGGCAGTTCTCCTAAATCTCATACTCCCTCTTAATGATCATCCTGGCAAATTATCTTTTACTTGCTTCCAAACCAGGCAACACTCAGTCTTTCTTTCTCAAGTCTTTCCTCCAGACTCTTTCCTGAAGTTCCTACTTTGTCCTGGGGCACCTGATATTTAGGGATCCTGCACCCCTGGCTGCAGGTTTGAGGCTACACGCCTTTTCCACGTGCCTCATTTCATTGTTTGTTATATGATGTGCACATGTGTTTTATAGCAGCTATCAATTGTTCAGTACAAATCCACACAGTATGTTTGCTGAGGAGCAAAGGAGAGAGCATAGGGCTGGGTTTTCAGGGAGTGATGCCAGGAGCCTTCTTGGAGTGCTGTGGGCGATGACTGAGTGCAGGCGAGTGGCAGCAGGTGTAAGAGAACAAAGGGCAAGGCCAGAGTGGAGGGACAAAGTCGTTCCTGGCCTTTCTTCTCTCTCTGCACCTTCCACTACGAGCAGATCCTCCCTCTCTCTTTTGCTCTATCCCCTCTCACTTTCCTGTCTTTCACTCCCAACTGCAATAATCTCCTGAGGTCCTGCAGCAAACTGGAGGGAGGTATTTTTTCGCTCTGCTCTCTTGACCCTTGATCTCTTCAGGCAGCCCAGGTGCTGTCCAGGGATGGTTGGAAAGGAGAGGTCATTCTTATGTTTTCAGTGCTAAGATAAGCCCAAGTTAAGTAGGAATGTCTCGAGGCTGTGAGGTGATGTCAGCCCTGGGGCTGTTTGTACCCTCTCATCCCCTCTGGATCTTGTAGGCAAAGAGCATCTTTGAGCTGACAAAGTGCCCAGGACAAACCTTTTCATCTGTACCTAGGCTGCCCCTGCAGTGTTGAGCCCCATTGAGTGGTTCTGCTGCTACGTACTGGCTTCTGTTACAACAAGCAGGACTTCAGAGAAAAAATCAAACTACTCTAAATTCCAGTAAGCGAATCTGTGACTCTTCATGGCAACTCCACATTATTCCCAGGTTGTTTGCTATTTTCTCTGTTCTTCCTTTCCTGCTGCCTTCATTATCATGCTGAATAGCACCAGGGCAGCATGACAAGAATCTAGAGACACACATTATTAGGACAGCCTTGTTCATACCTCTGAACCGTAGCGTTTGTTAACATTTCTGAGCTTGAAAGGGTGGGGGAGGATGGCAAAATCTGCTTTTCCAAATTAGAAAGATGTATTTTAACAGTGTGTCTGAGTGAGATATGTACTTCACAGTTGCTAATAGTGACCATTCAGGATCCTCCCTATTGCTCTGCCACACAGCAAGCCCCTTGGAGTGACACCGTCTTGGCAGAGGGTCGTCCAGATCCTGCCCCTCCAGGTGCACTGAGCATGGGATCTAGAGAGTAATCCTTGCCTACTCTTTGCACTGTAGGTCCCATTACATGTGCCGAAGCGGCTCTGACCCTATGCAGTGCAGTTATGGTGCATCATAAAGCTCTCTGGAATAAGAGGCAGTTCGATGACTTGCAGACAGCATTGCAGCAGCAGTAAGCGATGGACTTCTTAAAAGAAGGGGGAAGTTTAGTATGCGGCAGACCCTGCTCTGGGCCTGTGGCCACCTTTGCAGACCATGGGCAGTACGGGAACAGCAGTGGCTGGAACTTCAGGCAGGGGTGATCAAGGCTGGGATGTGGACACTATAATGTGACCTTATGTGTGCTGCCAGAGGCCACATTTTCCAATGAGTAGAGATTTCATATTGTTGCCACAGGTGTCTGCCTTTTAATGTTAGTTTGCAAGCAGGCTGCCCATGAATGCAGAGCAAAGTACTCGTGTGGATAGGTTTGGTCTAGGATCACTGTCTTACTCTGGTCCTGGAGTAAGATTGTCTGCATTGCCCTGTGTGAAACAAAGCTTACAAGAGGAAATTGGGGCATTACTTTTCCTCTTTTAATTCCCTTGTGTGTCTAAGTTAAGAGTGCAGAACTGCAGGACGCAGACCTTCACTTTCCTGTTTCAGCCAAGTGCCAGGCAGCCTTTCAGGGGTTCCCAGTAACTTCAGCAGGAGACAGAAAGTGAACAGAACTGGCTTCCTGCCACAGCAAAGGTTTTGTGCCTGTTTCAGCTTCCTAAAGTTCTTTTAGTGCCAAGAGAGGAACTGAGGAAGTTCCTACAGACAGAATGTGTTATTACCATATCCTGTTATGAAAACCCACTAAAGCATCAAATCTTAGTGGTTTCATTTGTTTATCTCGAACTAAGAAACGTAAAAGTTATTCTCACAAGTAATTAAATTATGATTTTTCTCTGCAGTTGCTGGAGGTAATTTACCATTTTAATTAGCTCTAAGCTATAAGCAGATGCCTGACCTGAAAAAGAAACAAAAATTGTTTTCTGGTCTCTGGCGTTTACAAGTAAATAAAATAGTCCCCTTCTCCTCTTGCCACCAACTTTTATCTATTGCTGCTAAAAGATACCAGAATGTCATCCTGGGAGACTAATTCTTCCTTCTAGACAGGAGACCATGTCTGTTGATAAGGAAGAGAGCTATTGCTGGAAGTGCACCAGGTCTCAATTCAGTGCTGGCCTTATCTGGCTGTTACGCTCAGTTGCATGTAAATAAGCATCTGTAAGAGAAGGCAGTGAGTGGAGGACATCGAGGATAGCCTGAGATTTGCAGAGAGCTGGCCTCTCCCCTCCTCCTTCCTTCTTTTCCCCGTGCCCTTTCCTCCTTCTCTGGCTGCAGATGTTTCAAAGCCATCCTGATTGCACTGTTCTCCAGTTGGTCACATTTTTGTTGACCGGCCTTTTTTTTCTTTCCAGGAACACATGTGCTTTGCTTTCTCTCCAATTCTGTCACTTTTTATTAACTCAAACGAAATTTAGGGAAGCAAACACCTCTTTTGAAAATACTTTCAGTAATCTGATATGATACTGTCTGAGAAATGCTGAAACCATTCCAGGGCTGCAAGAGAGCAGGCTGTGGTGGTGTCAGGGAGAGTTTTACAGCACATGCAGCTGGGTCCACAGCTCCTGTTACAGCCTGTCAAGACTGGTCTGTTCCAGCCCCACTCTGCTCATTACCACTGACGGACCAGTTGGGTGTTTGAACAGGAATATGAAGTGAAGTGGCTGGTGCTGTGTTTCAGGGTATGGGACAAGGCGTGCACATCACGCAATTGCTTGCCCAGTCTGGCTTCCTGATAATCCCTATCCCATTCAAGAAATTCATCTCAACTTGCATGCAGTATTTTATATATCTGAAGCACTAATATGGGCCAGGCAGTGGCTACACACGTAAACAACCCCACAGCACCCTTGGCAAAGGTGGACTCAGAGTGCCAGTGCAAGTCTGTGTGGTCCAGCTGACTTCAGTGGAATATAGGTAATTTACATTATCTGAGAGTACTGGAGTACTTGGGAAGACAGTGGGTTTGACTTCAGTACTGGGGAATAGGGACATGGGAAGCTGTACTTGCAGGGCTTGTGGTTTATGGGAACATGAAGCACCTCCTAACTGCCATAGGAGTTGTGAGTGCTCAGCGCTTCTAAAAACTGGACCTGGTATCTGGCTTAACAGACACACTTATACAGTACTGTGTCCTGCTCTGTGGGAAACTGCACTCACCTTTGACATGGCTGAAGAGAGCCAAAATATTTAACAGTAGGAAGAAAACTGCATCTTCAAGAGAGACCACTTTGCAGCACAGGACAAGCTATGTAGGAGTGAAAGCAGCATGAAGGGTGGCTGTTAGACTCAAGCAGAGGCCAAGGCATGGACTGCTGCTTTACACTTACATATACTGAGGATTCAACTACTACCTATATTACCTTAACAGGCCCAGGGCAATTTCCCTGCTTGCTTACTTCCAAAGCCAGCTCTGGCAGTAGGAAATCACAAAAGCTATTATTTCAGATACTTATAGATACATTTGAAATAATCATGATTACTTCAGTGGATGGAATGAGTTGGAAAATGGGCTGGAAGGATGAAAACAGCCAAGGATTTGTTTTTAAAAAATGTGTGCTTCTGGAAGAGGGAACAGGCAGCCGACTGAGCTGTGCTGCAGTGCCTGGCTGCTCCTGACATTACTCGAGAAGAAAGGAGACCTGTACCACACGTATGTGGAGCCCCAGCTCTGCACCATTTTGTATGAAAAAGCTCAGGTGTTGCCCAAGATCAGATGTGAGATATTGTTTGACACATGTGACTGCCAGACCAGAGAGGAAAGATTAAGTTTTCATATTAACAGTTCTTGGCAAGCTCCAGCTTTTTCAGCTTTTCATAGTTTGCAGAGGTGCCAAGAACGGAGGCAAACAAAGGGTGAAAAATATTTCATTCATCCTGTAAACAGTGAGTTCAGGGACACCCATTATTAACTGAGTCAAGTGCAGAGCTCTGGGTCCAACCCTGGGCAGGAATGCTCTCTTCTGAGACTTGTCTTCTTTGGATCTTTGAAAAGGAGAAGAATGCTTTCTGCATTTGAAAGCAGCAAGTGGGATGGAGCAAATGCAAGGACAATTCAGTGAAACTCTGCTTTCATGTCAAATTGAGCATAAGATGTAAGTTTGTACATACCATAACCGAAAGGCACTTGCTCTTCAGAAAACAGTTCATAAATTTCCTTGTGCTCCACACCCTGTACATAACGTCCACAGTAGATAACCTCTTTTTCAATGCCAAAGGAGACATACACCAAAGAAAAGCTTTAAAGAATCACTGCTACCTGCCGCATCTTTCTTAACGTTTCACCATTTCAGCACTAGGGCAATTTCTGCTACTGTGACAAGTCTTGCAGAGAGACCATGCACTGCAAAGCAGGAATCCTAAGATTAACAAAAAAAAAGAGAGTCTTTTTTTAATACAAATTATACTTTAAATTCAGTGTAGCAAATTATTGTCTGGGTCAAAAACTTATGAGGGTAAAAAAGGTATTGTCATTTCTCTCTGGGTTGTCTCATTCCTCATATGTAATAATGAGTTTATAAACAGAACATCATTCTGGACTGGATATCTAAACCTTGCTACTGCAGAGCACAAATTGCTCTTCGGCTGGAGGGGGTCAGAGAGGAACTTGCACTGTGGGCAGCACATTTTGCACTTTTCTCTCTAACAGCTGCGGCTGGCGATTGTGGGAGGCAGGACCCTGGGGCAGACTGACCACTCGGCTCATCTGGTGCAGCAGTCCCTGTGCTCCTGGACCCGTTCCTGGGAGGCTGATATTTTATCTTTTGTGGTGAGTCACGCTGCTTCTCAAACTTCGTGCTTCTGTGCTTGATGCTTTTGAAAATGCCCCATGCTAGAGGATCAGGGAAGGATTCCTCTGCCATACAAGCTCCAGCACACTCATTCCCCAGTGGAAACAAGGTGCACATGTTCCTAATAAATTATACATCACCTAAGATAGATTTGTGTAAAAATAAACTCATCAACTTACTTTACAAGCTGAAAACTTATTCCAGGTTCACTGAGAGGTTCCCAAACCCTCTGCTTAGACCTGTCTGTTTGGTGCTTAGGGGAAGCAATGATACTCAACACTTCAGCAACACTTTACATTGCTGTTGTGACATCGAGCAATACCAGCTGAGCCTTGTTTGGTTTGAAAGTCAGAGGTGCAAATTGACGGGGATTTCAAACCTTTGTGAGCAAAATACTTTTTCCTCTCCTAGACTTGATATATCAGACAAATTCCAACCTTCAAAAGCAAAGGGTATCAACAGTCAGGAACTGCATCTAGGCACAGGAAAACTGGCTTTACTGGAGAAAAGTGTATTTCAGTGTACTGATTTAGGGAATCTATGTACAACTTGTGAACTCTGGCTAAGGTTACAGAACTGCTGCATGAATGTTTCAAAGTATGTTGTTTCCACGTGTCACATAGCTTTAAGATCAAGCATAATGGAGGTCCCTTACGTGTGAATAGGTCCTACTAATATGAGAATAAAGGAGGGTGGCAGCCTAGGCAATGTCTCAGATGATTCTGTCTGAGAGCTGGGAGGGCTGGAGAGCCACACAGGATGTAATGCTGGGGCTTAAATGCAGCAGAGTCTGAGAAGTTAAGGAAGAATTCAGACTCTCCCCTGCACAGACAAAGCGTGGTAAGGAACACAGAAAAGAGATCATACTTTCATCTGGTGGAGAAGGTGTGTCCTCTATCACTCTAGGACCAGCCACATTAAAGGATAACATTTACATAGGAGGGGAAGAGAGAACCACAGACACTTTGCTGTCCTTTGGAATGAAGAGCTATTTTCTGCTGTCTCCAAACACTATTCCTCAAGCATACCTCTTGATGGCTTTCAACAAGCCATGGAGTTATTTTATACACTTAAAAAGCATTCCTGAAAACCACTTTTCAGTTGCACACCGTTTTTGAGTCGATTTAGTTTCTGTAGGCTTGTGATAGTCTGCTATGGGCAGAGAGAGCTTCAAGTAGCAGGGTGCTGAAGAAGCAGACTAGCTTCTGTGAAGGAAACACAGTCCTTGAAGTACTTCAGTTCTGAAAGCCTCTCTTATCCAGTGGTAAGTACCGCTGGGAGTAATCAGCAGAGCTAATAGCATGTGCTCAGAGGAAAGATTCTGCCTGAGTTTCCATATGTCTGTGTAAATCCAGATCCAACTGATAACAGAAGATGGACACAGTAAATGGAATGAGCTCCCCAGGTGCAAATGGCACAATACAATATGGTGTTCCCAGAACAGGTGACACTCACACAAAATGAAGGTGAGTACAGACATCCAGGGCTCTTTGGAGAGCTCCTTTCCAGAAAACGGACCCATCTGATTTCAATTATGGGAAGGATACCAGATGGCAAGAGTTCAACTGGTCACTAGAGAATTACGGGGCATGGCCAGTATGCATAGGCAAAATGGCTTTGCAGCGTCCAGGAAGGCAGCCAGGGGGATTCAGTTTGGGATGCCAGCACTGGGAATCAGCACCTCACAGGGAGTGGCCTGACACTGCCAGATATGTGTCACACAGGGCTTAATGCGGAGTCATCTCTGAATGTGTTCTCATAGGAGCTGCAGCTCCGACTTCAGCTTTAAACCTCTTCTTTGTGTACTGCTAACTGTAGTGCTGCAACAGTGCAGAGCTCAGCAAGGGCCAGAAACCCAGCCCAAAGAGCTGGGTAAATACCTGGGGCTAAGCACTAACGCTACTGTTAGTCACAGCAGCGGCACTGCATGCAGAGCCAGATCAGGGCTGCTTAAATCCTGCCCAGTACTTCTGTCACTTAGTCCACTTAGTCACTGCGGTGACTGCAGTGTAGACAAGCCCCATTAGAAATAATGCATAAAGGTTAATGAAATACTTGTAGCTATTTTAATAAGTGATTAATCTTTTATTACATACTGTTACCCAGTCCAGCAGAGCAATAGATTGCTTTTAATTGTAGCTTATAATTATCTATGGTAACTTCCACTGATGTGCTGGTAACCATTTTGGACGCATGCTGCTTCTATATATAACAGGCCAACAACATCAATTCATTATTTATTAATGCCTTTTAAGCTGCATAAAACTGGTACAATAACATGAAGCATAATCAGGACAGGTTTGCAACGTATCTGTGATATTGCAGGACTGGCTGGGAATGCCCAGAAGGATAACTGTGCTTAGCAGGAACTCAGACGGCTGACCGCAAGGGAGTGTAAGCAGTGGGACTGTGGTTTTTGTGTCACTTCAGGAAACTGGGAATGCTGACATGCTTATGTGGGAAATGCCCAGCTCAACCTGGTGCATCTTTCCCCAGATGACTTCATAAATGAACAGCTAAACTGGGTCAACCCTAACAGACAGTGGCCTAAGTGTAAAACTCTGCCCTACGCGTCTACCTTTGGCCACTGATGGAGACAGGACACTGCCTAGATCAACCTCTGCTCTGGTCCAGTATGGCTCTGTACCTGTACCAACACTTGCTAGCTCAACAAGTGAGTGTCTGTCTAGGCATTTCTACAGCACTAATCCTCTGCGCGCCCTGCCCAGTGTCTGTGTGACTGCTTGCTGCCTGTTTCCAAATGAAATGGCAGTTCAAGGATGTGTGATACAGAAGGAGTCCATCTGTCGGTGAGATAACTTAGGGACTCTCCCTTATGTTCATGGTTGGATGCAGGATCCCACCCTTCTGCTTTCAGTGGTGCCGATGATTTGCCTGGCAGCCCCTTTGGTTTTAAAATGTAGACCAGTGATTTGGGTTTACGCACAGCCTGAGGTTTTTGCGGCTGTTATGCAGTGCTGCCATGTGCGTTCAGTTTTTAGGTATCTGTGCACGGAGAGCAGCTTTTCTCATTGTTAACTCTGATTAAATAAAAGCTGGTGAAGAAACCTCTGAGCGTGACTCACTATCTCACTCCCTGGTCTTGAAGTCACTTCTTAGAAAATGAAATGGGAAGATACTGTTGCATCCCTCTGATAATTGTCTGCAAAGAGGGTGATGTGAGTAATGATCTAATTTTATCATCTTGTGGTTTGAAGAAGCATCAGGACTGGTTGCAGATCTGTAATTAGTGTATGGCTGGCAAAGGGTATCTGACGCAGTCATTACCAGTTCTGAGGCAATATGGAAAACAGAGAATATGAAGGGGAAACTCAGCTCAGTGTGCTTATTCATTCATCAGGCAAATGCTGGTGTCTTCTTGGGACTGATTATCAATCCGGTTCCTCTGTGATTTCACTGGGCCACAAAAAAAAACAATGGTGGTCATTAGCTCTTCCAAAAACTCCCAGCCCCACTGCCCCTTCCCTTAGCAGTGCTCCAGTTGCTGTGTGTGAAGTGTTGCTCTGAGTGGTTCCTTTCCCTGTATGAGCTTGGGGGTCCACGGACAGCTGAGTCTGACTGTGGCTCCACTTACCCAGTTATTCTCCACTTTCGGCATTGCACTCTCACCTGGCTGCATGGTCTGGAATTTGCCACATGATCTTACAAGCATTGAAGAAATGACACAGAGGGCAGGATTCATGCCAGTTTATCCCTTAGGAGTACTTTCATGTGTTTGTTCCAAGGCCAGTTCCTGCTGCTTTGCAAATCCAAGGGGTTGTGTGGATGAGGTTTCCTATGAGTGGGTAATCTTTGTCCTGTTGAAGAGCATGTCTGTTTTAACAGCAAAAAACTTCTGCATTTAGCTAAAGCAGTAGACAAAAAACATACAAGAGATTTGCTTTGGTGCCACTTTCCTGAGGAACAAGGGCACGAGTCAGGTGTAAATAAAAGACTTGTAGGGGCACTCACCCTGGGGCAGATGTCCTGCCTTCAGTCCAATACCTAAGAAAGCTGAGCTGGGGCAGGCAGAGACAGCAGAGTGAGGAACAAGGACACTGGAACCTATAAAACCAAATGACAGATCTGCCTTGAGAGTAGCCTTATAAAACACTTCCTTTTCCTTCACACTGATCCCAGGTCAAACAACCCTTCTGCTTCTGGACCAGTCCGATAAGTGTATTTCTTACTAATCCTATTTTAGCTTTTTTATTTTCTTATGTCATTCTGCAGTTTACTGCTTTTGAGGAATCCCTGACTGATGTGGTGCTAAAAACAAGGGCAACACCTTAAATGGCAAGAGTGCCAAGAAAAGGATCCCCTTTTGTTCCAGAGCTGGGGATAAAGCAGCCCCAGTTCAGCAGACAATGGATGCTCCGGGTCTAGGAGAATGAAGTGCAAAACAATTTTTTTTTGTTTCAGGATCATGGACCCAGTTCTAGACCTTGTCTTAGCATCCTCGGAGTCCTGAGATTATTTTAGGAAGCCTTTTGTGTTAATCCTGGGTCCCATCAAGCAGTTTTCACAGATTCCCCAAGCATCGTTGTTCAATGTTTCATTAAATATTGGTGCTTAGGTCTCATTTTCATACTGGAAGAAGCCACACGGAGGACAAAAAATGGAAGCATGCACAGAGAAAGTGACCTCTTAAACATGCACCTTCCGCTTCTCTCAGCTGGGCCTCAGGGTTTAGGTGCAA
Source organism: Chroicocephalus ridibundus (assembly GCF_963924245.1). Classification (NCBI taxonomy): domain Eukaryota; kingdom Metazoa; phylum Chordata; class Aves; order Charadriiformes; family Laridae; genus Chroicocephalus; species Chroicocephalus ridibundus. Next base: position 8,509,621 of record NC_086298.1, on the reverse strand, counting down.
ATGAGAAGCACCATGGTCTCACCACCCCCTCCAAGTAGCATTAAGTATCAGTAATGGAAGTGCTTACAGATACCCTGTACAATTCAACCCTTATCTTTTATTTATAGCTGACAAAGCTCAGAGAAGGAAAAAATATCATCATACTTTAAATAATAGAAGGTAGAGGTATTAAAACTACCCAGGCAGTTACAGTAGTTGCAGAAATGTCTCCCAGCAGACCTGAGTGTGCATACACTGACTGCATTTTTAATTTTTAAAACATATTTCTTTCAAAATTATTCTGCAATACAAGAAAGCCACTTTTATGGGGTGATAAATTACTGTAATAAAGTGTCTTTTGTCCAAGCATACAGAAAGAAAGCCATTGCAGGCAGCAAAGACAGGCGTTAGCCCCCAGAGAGCCAAGACCCATAAGCAGAGGAGCATGTTGATTTGTCTCACATGATTTTAATTATTTTTAGAGCATCCTCTCTGGTTTTTAACTGCAATTTTGCTTTCAGTTAACATTTATTTGAGGGTTTTATTTCTCTGTGAGTTTTGAATGCAGTGTTAGACCTTTGCACTGGCTCTGGAGAACTCTGCTGCCCCTTCCCTGCAGCCCAAGCTAAATGACACTGTACCTGTCATTTACGTGCAATTAGAAATACTTTGATAAGATTTATATTCCTTTGAAACTTTAGAAACTTCTTGCAAGTATTAACTGAACAAGGAATCATGAGTGATAATTAGGGGTCTGATCCAGCTCCCTTCAGGGCCAGTGTGTTTTTATCACAGCTACATCCATCATTTTAGCAGTCTGGTATGTGATTACACATGCAAATGCAGTCCCTCAGTTCTCAGTGGACCAAGCGCCAGTGGACACAGGGCTTTTTCATTGTCCCTCTGGACAGGAGTGTCACACTTCCACCCTTTGCTTCTCTGTTAATCATCAGCGTTGTTGTTTTGTAAACCCAAGCAGATTATCTTTAACTCCAGTCCTATATATACCTATATCCCTGTTCTGCATGTAATTCTTGCCCCCAAAGCTATGGCGTTTGAACTTCAGAGAATAAAGTACATTTAATTGGACCTATTATTTTCTTGCAAAGGCAAAGCCTTTCAGATCAGGCTTCATCCTCTCTGTGCCAATGAAAATACACGTGCCTAATTATTTCCATTTTTCAAAGAACCTCAAAGGCAGCTGATGAAAGGAACCTTTTGCAAAAGCTCACAGCAAACAGAGTGAAGTCACCTAATATGCAGAGAGAGAAAGCAGTGATCTCCTCCTGTGTGCATGGGGCCAGTGACGCTTTGCATTGCCTTGAAAGAGGGTGTCTCGCTGTTGCTCTGGGAAAGGAGATTGTTGGGAAATGGTTGAATTCATGTCACCAAATAGTTTTTGGGGGGTTTAGAGCTTTTGGGGCATCAGGCCTTTTGGAATATCACAAAATGGTTTTCCCTGCTGCCGACGCATCACAGGATGCACAGCCCATGGTCTAGATTATTCAGGTGTGTTTCTTCCTCAATTTGAGAACAATTCCTTTTGATTGCAATTTTTATGCTAACATCTTGGCTTCACTGACAATGTACTTTTCCTTCTCTAGACGTTGTATACATATTGGGTAAGAATTTGTTGTTGCCCTGGGAAGCTCATTGTCTTAACGAGCAGTTCTGCTTATTATCAGCAGAGGGTCAGTCTGAGTGGTGGTGCTGCAGAGTTACCCCCTCTTCTCCCATTATTGCCCACTGCAGTCCAGCGGCCCCAGAACACCCTCTCAAGGGAGTCCAAGAGTCTGTTTAGCATCAGTTAGCATCTGGTAGCCTCCTGCATGTCTGTGAGCTGAGACTCCTTTCTTTTCTGTTTGGGTGCCAGGTGCTGTTATTTGAAGGGTAACACGGGCTTTCCTCCACTTCACAGTGGTTGAAAACCATTCCCTATTGTTTTTTATCTTATTCTGCTTTTAACATACTCATGCCTTGTCCAAGCCTGGCAGTATTGCTTTGCATTCTTTGCTGTGGCTATGAGTGATGCTTTCACCAAGATAAGTCACAAACCCCTTCTCTGTTTTCATGGGCTGACACCTGAACTGGATGCCGACTCAGACTCACACAAGTGCTGAGGGACGGGCAGAGAGAAGAGCCCTCTCTCACTTCTCCCCGTTACGCAGTTCAGCCATGGCTTCATTGCCGTGATGATCTGTAACAGCGCTGTCACTGATCAGTGAGGTGGGAAATCTGAGAGCAGTCTGACAAGACACTGCCGATTCTCGGAGGGAGCCACAACAGCCTGCCGTGTCAATGATCTGCATACGCAGTGCCCACAACCACCTTTGCATCAGCATCTGTCACAGAAAATCACCTCCTGCAAAGTGAGTGCTTTCCCCATAGAATGTAGGGGAGGAAGACAGCTCTCTGCCACCTGCAGTTTGTGTGAGTCCTTCCGCTAGCCCTGACACCAGGCCTTCCTTTGCATGGGAGAGATGGAGACCTTTCTCCACATCTCCCAGCGATGACAGCGTACCCCCAGCCAGGAGGATGGGAGGGAATCTGATACTACACAACTCTGGATGGCTGCCCAGCTCAGGAGGGAGAAGGGAGCAGGTGGGAACTCACGGCCCCTTGCATTTTTTCACACAAAACGGAGTAAGAACCATGTCCTGTTCAGCTCTCTACATACACCAGTACACTCCACTTGGCTTCTGCTGGTGTTACCTGTAGCTGCTCCATCTATCTATTCTGTGATCTCTTTTGCTGCCAATGGAAGATTAATGCAGTCTGGAGGCTTTTGTCCTGCATCCTTCAAGGACAGTATTTATTATGAATTTATTAGCCTCAGAGGACTTGGTTTAGGCCTGGATAAAGAGATTTGTAACAACAGAACACACTTAAAACAAAGACTGAACTCAGATAAAAACTATTCTGGATTTTTTGGTCAGCCTGCAATTGTTTGTTCAACTTTTATTGGCTTTTTCTTGACTGTCAAAGGACTTCTCTTCATCTGGACTTAAGCCCAGCTGGACTTAAGCACATGCTTAAAGCTAAATATGAGTTAAATTACTGTGCTGAATCAGTGCTTTTCTTCTTTCTGAGTTATTTTGCTGTGAATGCATTTTTGGTGCACATGAATATAAACTGAAGCTGTTATGCTAATAAAGTTGAACCTCCTGATTTTAATATTCTACATTTCTTTTCATTCTACATGGAGATGGTGATGACTTCTTTTGTATCTGAGATTTACATGCAGTCCCATATTTTAACAGTGACACATAATTTACATGTGATTAGATCAAAGTATTTACTTCCACGAGTTTTAAAACAACAAAACCTGATATTGAATATGCCTATTTTCCACACCTTTTAAGTGAATACAGAATAGAAATAGCAGCTTGAAGCAGCAGAAATTTCAAGAGATCTGAGTTTAAGAGAGAGGTTTCACCGCACTATCCTTCTTTCAACTGCTACTGTCATGGCTGGGGACTGAAAGTGGCAATGTTTTTAGAAATGTTTCATGAAATATTTTATAAGCGCAGTTTAAATTACTTTTTAAGTTGGGTAATCTGCCAAAGCTTTACATTGTTAACAGAGAAGGAGAAATTGCTTCAAAACTGACTGGTGTGCTCAGGAGATGGGAAAGCAATTCCTGCTGTGAATTCACTGTGCTTCACACAGAGTGTATTCCTGCATCTCCCAGCTATGACAAGAAGCATCCTTACCTGGAAAAGATAAGCGTGTTTTCCAAGTTGCATGGAAATGCAAGTATATCTGCATGGAAATGAACCTAGACAACATGCCCTCCTCCACATTCCTTTGATAAAAATTACTATTGAGAGATGGGTGTCTTGTGCTGTCCATTTCAGATTAAATACAATTGGAGAATTTCAGCATTCTTGAACCTGCTTTTTCTGATACTCTCTGCTTAAAACTCTTTCTGCCTGATGGTTTGTATGAAGTCCTCTGTGCATCTTTCATTCAGTTCTCACTTACTGAGTCCCACTGGAATCCCAGTTGGGTGCCCTGGCAGCTGCCCCACGTAATCCCCATGTTGTGCACTCACAGCTCCACCGCGTCCTAGTTGCTGGGCTGCAGGCTTCAGTTATTGAATGCTAGCCTTTTTGCTCCGTTTTGGTTAGGACAGAGCTATGGAGAGCTAAGTACTGCTGCCTACTTTACAGGGTCTGTCATTGTTGGGTGTTGTGAAACCCGTACCTTCACCGCAGGGCTAAAAGCAGCTGTCACTCCAGGCATTCGTAGTCACGTTGCTGGTCCCCTGGACTGCAGAGCATGGCTAATGCCATGAGGGTTTTGTTCTGTAGACCTTAGCTGATTGATAGGATTGTCTGAGCAGTCTCAGACCCTTGCAGGAGAAATCCTTCCTTGCTTCAACACAGCTCTGTGTGCATGGACATACACAGGACTCTCTATATCAGGCACGGCCTGTTGTGCAGACCTGAGCTGTTCCAGGCTGGGCTGTAATTGACTTTGAACACTGAGCGAGACCTAATTCATCTGTCTCACAATTCCTCTCATAACACAAAGGAATCATCTCTCTCCACTCTCCGTCCAGGCACAAGGAGCAGATAATTAATTCTCCGGGGTAGGGATGAGGCTCTGGGGAGGTTCCAGAGGCAGAGTCCTGCCCTTGGAGAAGCAGGAACATCTGCGCTGGCCCTCCTGGTTGGGGATTTTTTTTTTCAGCTTACCCGGATAATAAGATCCTTTCTCCTCTTAACCTCTTACCTAGAGTGCAATTAGGGGTAAACAGAGCCAGCTGCTCTGTAAAGAAAGATGTGTCCTTAACCTGGCAAGAACAACTTCTTAATTATTAAGCCAACAGTGGGGAGAGCGGTCTGAGTCTGTCTGAGCCAGGTGAGCAGGAGAGACTGCAAGACTCACCTGGCTCAGTGTGAATGCCACACAGTGCTTTGATGAGATTTCATCTGCTGAACAGGCTCTGTGAAGCAACAAGCTCACTGAGATTAGTCCTGGCTGGAGTACAGTGCCCATCCCTCCCCCCAGACATGCTCACAGAGACTATTAGTGATGTCCGTGCTGGTCCCAGCAGCCTGCTGCCAGGGTCACACGTTCTGCCCTGCCCTGCCCTGCCAAAGGGTTCCTGTGTGCAAGTGTGTTCTGCCATGTGTGTGTGCATGGTCATGCTGGTTTGCCAAATCCAGTAGTCTCTGTGGTGTTCCCATGGGAGCAGACACAGTTAAATGGATCACAGGACACTTTTCACCTCTATTATCTGATTTTCCCTGACTGCATTTGTTCAGTCTCTGCTACGCTGTTGTTTGGTGACAGCTGTGCTCAGTGAACCATTTGCTAAAAGCAGAGCGCATCCAGTTAACCACTTAACCTGGTATAGCAACGGTAAGAGTTTAGCTGGGCTCCCCCTTGAGCTGCTTCTGCCTCTGTGGGAATTACTATGGGAGCAAGAAGTAAGACTGGTGCTGAGGGATCAGATGGACTTTTCAGCAACATCTTTCCAGTGCTGTGGTCCTGGGGCTTTTCTGTGCAGGCCTTTTGTGAGTTTTTTTTCCCACAGGCAAACAGCAGACAAGATAAGCTGCTACTGCAGCAGATGACTTACCTAAATGTTAATGAGCATCCAATGTGTACATCATTTTCCTGCAAGAGGTGATCAAAAGTAGGAGAGTTTTGACAGGCAGCAAAGTGAGCCAATCTCAGCCCAGAGGCCAGAGCTCAGCACTGGAAATGGCGACTCCAAACGCAGCTTGCATCCTGGCTCTATTTACCTCTTTCAGGCACCTGTTTTAATCTCTGCTTCAGCTGCCTTTCAAGTGAGCAGGTTTTTTTTTCCCCCATGAAAGAAATATTACTCTCAGGCTCATTTTTGCAGTGTATGGCTGCTACAGCAGCAGTGGCCGATTCCCGTCTCACGCTGCACCACCCACCTGCCTGGATGCCGTGAGGACAAGCAGCACGTAGGCAGATCTGGAGACATGCACGCCCCTGCGCATGTAATCCTTCCCTCCTGAGGCAAGCTGGCTTTGCGGTCAGATGGAGCACAGGGAAGATGTGGGACACATCCCTGATTTTTGTGAGGGAGTGGAGGTGTCTTCAGCACAGCATCCTGCTATTCCCACTGACAGTCACTGTTTTGTTGTGGGTAGTGTCAGCACGGCCAAGGACTAGCGAGGCTTTAGATGCTGAGCTCCTCTGGCTCTCTCGGCACCTTGCAGGGCAAGGTTAATGCCTGACTTGGCTTCTCTAAACCCTCTCGGTGCCCTGTCTGCTCTGCCTGACTCCTCCCCATCCTGCTAGGCTGCAAGCTTGCCTGAGACATGCTCCCTGGTTACTGATTTTACACCCGTCTTTTCTGGGTGTCTTCTTTATTCATCAGTGTAGCTGAAACTTCCTCACACTCACCCTGTGGTAAACCCCAGAGCTTGTGGGCTTAGTTTGATGGCATTTTGGTTTAGGGCTACAACCTCCATGCTGAATTACTCCTATGTTGATAAATGCTATTTGAACTGATGTCTGTAAAGGCTTTACAGCACCTTCCATTAACTGAAAGCAGGGCAGGGCTTTTCCTCCTGAGTTGCAGCATCCTGGTCCCTGGAAGGAAAGGGGACTAAGGTCTCTGGCTGGTCCCCGGGTGGGAGCGCACGAGCCCTGCCTGTCCTCTCTGGACCCACCAGACTCCGGGCGGGAGGCCCTGAGTCACCTCGGCTGGTGCAGATGATTAAAGGGACACAAATGATTTAAACATCCCATTTCCCATTTCAAGACGTCCATGACCCTGTAAGGCAAGATCTGGGAGATTAATTATTGCAAATACTGTTGTCAGCAAATTATGCCTCTTTCTCTGTTGTCCCTGATCAGATCATGATAATTACATTTACGCTTTGAAATGACTGAGGTAGTAATGAGGAGTTCTTGGTCTGCAGTTTGTTTGTGACAGGAAACTGCCAGCGGGTACAATTGAAGTTTGCGTTGCTCTGGTTTGACATGCAGTGCACACGGTAGCATTTCACTCCCCGAATTGGGTGAGTGTGACTCATGGCATCAAGTGCAAAAGTTGGTTTATGAGCACATAATTCCCTTTATGGAATATTCTTTCAGGGTGGTTTAGGATTTGCTGGTTTGTGATCGTTCCTACCAGTAAACTGGTGTTCCTTGGGATGTTCACTGCAGGCTAATGTCAGAGGAACATTTTATCCCACAAATAACAGCTTCTGCGTGGTTTAAAAACCTTTCTCTATAATGAAAAAATAAGAGTGAAAATTTGAAGCATTAGGCCTGTTTCTTAAAAAAAATACTTGGAACATTTCCACTAAAAACATTCCCTAAGAAAATGAACATTTTCATTCCAGCCCTTTGATAAGCACATTTTGCACGGACAATACTTCTCATTTCCTGCTCACTTTATGGCCAGTCCTGTGTCTGACTCATTCCTGTCCATACCACCTGGCCACTAGTTTCTGGTAAGAAAACAGGCCAATAGATGTGGGAGTGACCAATTTTTCTCTCAAGAAGACATGGGTCTCTTGTTCTTTTCTGTGGTTGTATTTCCACTGCTTTTTATTGAAACATAAATAGCCATGAACAGCACTGCTCTGCTGGAGGCTGACAGTTGACTGTGGAGGGGCAATTTTATTGTTTCTCCTCAGGTAGCTGAGCAGATTCCTTCCAGCTGGAGCAAAAAAGACGATACGGGGGTATGTGTGAGCACGGGCATTTCAGTCATCTCTGCTGTTAGGTCTGGGATTGCGTTCTGGCAGGAGAACAGGAATGTATGACTAAAGAGAAGGAAGTTGTATCTGATCAAAGGCCAGGCCTGGGAGATGGCAATACTTCATTATTCTGCTCTGGCTTAGCTCTTTCCATGCTCCCTGGGTACATATCACCCACCAGTGCCATGACACAACTTCCAACACTGCTGTCGTAGCTTAGCAGCTCCTCCGGTGTGCTGTGTGCTTGCTTAGCTCTTCTTTGGAAGGGAGCTGCTGTGGGGAGCGGGTGCAGACCCAGATCCAGCGCTGCTCTGCAGCTGATCAGTCCCCAAGGGGAGCTGTGTGGCCAGGCTGAGAGCGTGGCAGGGAGCACCACGGTGGCAGTCCCTCCTGGCAGCGAGGAGAGGCAGAGGACAGGTGCAACCCAGTTATCCACCACGCACCAGACCCCAAGGTTAAGACCAGGGCAAACTCTTCAACTCTCCTGTTTCACTAGGTCTGCAGGGACCAGGCCTGACTTTCTTCCCTCTTTGCTCAGCTGGTCTCTGACTCTGGAGGACACTGACATCCCTTGTCAATGCCATGGGGTGAAATATGTCCATGGCTGGCCCCAAAAGGGACTAGATGACCTGCCTGGCCTCTTCAACACTAGATCCTCTCTGGCCAGAGTGGCTGTGAGGGCTGCTCACAGTGGCAGTCAGTGAGATGTGGCTCCTGCCTTGGAAGGGGGACAGCCGGTGGAGAGCAGAGTTGGGGAGGCAATTGCTGGGGGGTTTCCCTGCCCTGCAAAGCCTGACAAGCCTCTACCCACAGCTAGTGTGCCAGGCCCTAACAGCCTCCAGGAGACGTTGGCACAAACTTCAGTTGCGCTGGGATTTTATGTCTAATTCTGGAGGTGTCAGAGCCCTTCCCGGAAGCAAAGCAGGGGGTTTTCGGTGAGGAGACAGCCCTTGCGTTTTCCTGCCTCCAACAGCAACCCCCTCTGCTCCCCATCTAAGCTGGGGTAGAGCTGCACCCTCCTACCCATCTTGTATTCAGAGGCAGCAGATTGGTTTGCCTCCTGGTGCTTCCTAAAGGAGTTCTAATGTGGCAGGCTGCCTCTTGCAAATGAGCTGAGCTGCAGCTGGGTAACTAAAATAGATCCCAGTTTCCTCCGACAGACCAGATCTGGCTTGCAGGTGGCCTGCACCGAGTGCCAGCATGCTGGAAACTCCTACCAGGAACAGGGTGGCAGCCGGAGCTCACTGGACTAGTAGTAGCAGCTCCATTATCTGGCACATTGGAGCCAACTCTTAGCCTCTCAGTTCTCAGGCACTGTGACATATGCTGTCTTAATGCCTCCAGCAAATTGGAATCAGCTTGGCTTTTTCAAAAGCCCTTTCATACAAAGGGCTGACATTTTCTATGCTTTATTCTGGAGCTGGTTTGGGCTGTTAAAAATTATACCCAGTGGGTAGAAGTTGCCATACCTTCAATTGCCTGTGAGGCTACTCTGTATTTTATCAGCCTTTTTTTTTTTTTTTTTTTTAATATTTTGGTGTAAGGAGAGGGGACCATTGTTTAGAAACTGTAAGAAGGCTTTCCAATAGATCTGGAAATGTGCTAGTGGTAAATACCTATCTGAAGAACAAGTTACCCCCCAGCACCTCAAGGACAAGGCCTCCAGCTGATCAGTTATTCAGCCTGGATCATGGGCTCCAGCTGTAATTTCTGTTCTGCTAGCTTAATTCTACACCATTTTTACACTGCCTTTTGAAAAACACATGTTTATTCTCTCTCTGCCTTTCCCCATTAGCTGTAAATGCCTTTCAGCGGGTCACACTCTAAAGTGCACTTGTCTTTATAAAGCTGTTCACAGTGCTGCATTAGGACATGCGTCTGCAGAGAGGAAGGTGCCATGCATGCGCACCATGCATTCCTGGTGGATCTCCCTGAGTCCCCTCATGGTGCTCAGCCAAAATGGAGCAACCAGTGGGAAGAGCAGATCTCTCTTGTCCTGTCTGAATGTCAGTACGCATACAGGCACAGATGTACGTACAGTAGCAGCAAATGCATTGCAGGCCTTCCTACTCCTCTTGCGAGACACCCTGGGAATGCTGGATGTGCTGGCCTGCCTTCTCCTTGGATCTTCATCTGATAATGTTTTTTCTCACTTACTTAGTGGAGCAACTCCTCTTCATTTACGTTGCAGCAAGGCCAGTGTGGTCATTTTCACAGCAGGGGCAGAGAAACCAAGCAAGGTTATAGAAAGAGACGTGGGAGAAAAGCATGAACTGAATCCGCTGGCAAGTCAGGACAGGTGTCTTTACAGGACAAGGGACATAGTATTTAAATAATGGTAGAAATACAGTGGAATTAAGAGACACCAAATTGGACTGGGAAGTGGGGTGTGCATTAGACTTCTGAATCATTTTTCACAGGAAATGGCATGGTTTCAGCTCTGTGACTCCATGCTGGCCAGAGCACGAGGTCAGAGCAGTGACTAATCTCTACAGCTCATTTTGCTTCTGTGCCTGTTCCAGGAACAAGCTGATGTGTTGAAGCACGACTTTCACTTCTGTTCTACAATGACTATTTCAGACTCTCTGACTCTATATATTGATCACAGATATTCCAGACAGCAGCTCTGCTCTTTTGGGGTGAGCGGTGAGATCAGACACAGACTTGTTTCTGGTGCCTAGACTGGAAGAGCCTGTAAGCAGTTCTGGTCTAAGTGCTTGTGTGGGTGAAGGACAGGTTGGGCTTGTGAATGAAGCTGACTCAGGTGACTTTGAAAATTTCTTTTCCTGATCACTTATGCCAGGGAGTGCTCCCAGAAGTCAGTCAAAGCTGCCCCACAGGGACGAGTCAAAGGGAATTTGGACTGCTCTAACTGGTGAATGTATTGTGGAAGACAGCACAGAGCAACCTGGGGCTGGGCTATGGGGCCATCTCTCAACCCACGTGTCCCCGGCCTGGCAGCCTGGACACCTACAGCCTCAGCTGAAAATGCAGCCCCTCCGTTCCCAGCACCTGGGCCAGGGAAACAGTATCACGGGCTCCTCAAACTCCTTTCCTATAAGATGTGATGTGGAAAATCCCCTTCCCCTGCTACCTTCACCACAAAGCCCCCCTAATTGTGGATCTGCCACCATGTATCCGCCCAGTGTCCCTCTGTCTTGCTTTCAGGGAAGCATTCTGTCCCTCAGGGAAGGCAGCTCCTGTCATTAAGGGACTGAATGTTTGGTTTTATATTTGGCTAATTCTTGCATTAGCTAAATCCCATGGGCTATGTAGAGGACCTGAAGCTAAAAAGGGCTGATTTGTCTTATTCCTCCATTGCCTAATGGCTGTTGCCCATTTATACCATGCTCTAGAGCTTTAGTGAGTCCACTCCAGTCCATTAGATCACCCCACTGAAGTGGAGAAAATGAAACATGTCCTTTCTTTGCCAGTGACTCTGTAAACAGTAAGAAAAGAAGAGAATTAAACCCTCCCCAGTAGAGAGATTGCTCTAACAATTATTTACTTTGAGCAGGCATATCTATATTAATTTGCTTTGGGTTGGCTTGATTTTCTTGATGAAGATTACAGTAGACGAGTTTTAGAGGAAAGTGAATTGCTTAATTGCCATTCAGTACTGGGGGTATGTCTTGCCTTTCTGCATTTGTAGAGATTTTTAATAGAAACACTTAGTTTGGGATGAATGAAATATGAATGGAAATGTGTGTGTATCTGTGGGTATGTAACTAAGCAATAGCTTATATTTAAGCACATTGTTAAGTAAGTTAGTGAGGAGGGGAGTGTTGCTCAGCTGGCCTGCTCTTCACTTTCATAGACACACACACAAACACACAGAATCACAGAATGGTTTGGGTTGGAAGGGACCTTACAGATCATCTAGTTCCAACCCCCCTGCCCTGGGCAGGGACACCTCCCACTAGACCAGGCTGCTCAAAGTCTCATCCAGCCTGGCCTTGAATACTTCCAGGGATGGGGCATTGACAGCTTCCCTGGGCAACCTGTTCCAGTGCCTCACCACACTTACAGTAAAGAATTTCTTCCTGATATCCAATCTAAATCTACCCTCTTTCAGTTTGAGATGTACAAGTACGTGTTTTCAAGGTTCTTGTTGCAATTTCCTAATGAACAGTAGGAAAGAAATTATCACAGCACTGTGGAAATGGCATATATTCTACCTGAAGCAATCTGTAGGATTACAGTAGTTCAGATTCACATTTAAAGACAATGGATTTTTGTATTCCCTCTTTTGATTTGTCATACAAAAAACCTTAAGTGAAATATTTTCCAGTGATTGTTTGTGTCAAAGTGTGATTCTGACATTGCCCTCCCAGATTTCTGTGGTCTTGGTTTTTCCTTTTCATTGCTCAACTGCTGAGCATACAAATCAATAACTTGTTATTAACTCCTTTGGGAAATGTAATAGCTATTAATGAGATTCAACTAGATGTTTACAGGGTTTCATTTTAACGTTCAAATAAGACTTCAAAAGTAACGTTATGTTAAGCTTCAGTTTCAGACTGTCCTTCAAACTCTGATTTTCATTGGTGAAAAGTTGAAACAGGGGGAGGTGAAACAGGGGGAGGTAAAACAGGAGCCTTAGCTGGTCTCACAGCCCTGCATGGATATAGACATACGGAAGAGCAAGCAAACAGATTTCATCGTGGGTTTCCATTCTTTGATACTTTGATACAGAGCAAAGTAAACAGCATGAGCAGAAAGGCAGCCATGTGTCTGTCCTGGCTTCTGGAGCTCTCAGCTCCATGTCTCTGCAATTGGAGATGAGACAGAGTTAGCTTTTTCCACTCCTCAGTGGGAGCCCAGCTGCCCTTCTGGCTAACGTGGATGTCAGCAGCCATGACTGGTGCTACCTCTGCAGTACCTCTGACTTGACTAAAAATAGGCAGTCTTGGTAATCTTCTGAAGAGACCTGGCTTTCCTGGAGTCTCTCATCTAGCTCCGCAGACCAGGGACATTTTTGTTAAAAATCTTCAAGTGGAAAGAACTACCTTGAACCTGTGGGATTTTTCCTGTCAGTGTCCAGGGAAACATCTCCTGTCCCCTGTCACCCCTGGCTTGCTCGGTAGAATGGGGATCTTGCAGAGCTTCCTTGTCTGGGGCCACGTGGCAGTTCTTGCAGCTTAAGTTGTTAACACTGAGCATAGCAGAACAGGGGATCCCACTGTGCCATGGCCCCGGGGCTCACCAGAAGAGCTGTCAGCACATGTCTCACTCTGCACAAGGCTGTGCGACTCAGCCTCCCTTGGTCCTGCTCCCACCCCAATAGATCAGCTTTGAAAAAGGCCTAAATAGATGTTTCAAAGCTTGATAACAAGGTGATTGGTGTCTTATAAACACCAAATTGAACCCTTTTAAGTTCATTTTGCCCTGTAAACTGGTATTGACCAAGATAATTTCAGCATTTCATTGTGTCATTTTCAGTTTAATACACAAATTACTTAATGTGGAGTTGTGACTGCAGGAACACATTGCTGTTTCCTGTCCTGGTCTTAGCAATATTGAATTTCCCCAGCCCTACCAGGACTCAGCTCCTCATGCCAATCACAGAGACTGGTCATTAAAAAAGGGAGAGAAGAAAAAAAGGGAGCTGTTCCTGTAAGCCCTGTGCTCCAGCTGACGGGGAAGGCAGGAAGGAGGAGATGGGCTTTGCTCCTAATCATCCAGAGACATTGCACACTGCAGAGACAAACCCCGCTCTGCTCGAGACAGGCCTGAACCACCTCCCAGCTCCAAGAGACCTTGTTTAAACTGCACTGGACCTGGCTTACTGGTCTGGGTGTCTCTGCTGTAAACAGGTCTTTGCTCAGGAGCTGTCCTGACATATTGTTGACATATTCTTCTTCTCTCCCCACAGTTCTCCCACTCCCTGAGGTGGCTGGGCAAGATATGCTTTCATCTTATATCAAAGACAAGGACTGTGCTGTAAAAAGCCATTGGTACTGGGGAAGAGAAGAACAAGCTAGCATCGTGTTCTGGGCGAGATGCCTAGGGAGAAAACAGGCTATGACCTGGAAAGCAGATCTTAGCCCTGGCCTGGACTTAGCAGCCCGTACAGCCAGTGGACATGAGGCCATGTACTGATATATTTTTTCCTCTTTTTTCTTCTTATTTGCTGAACGGGAAGAAAATGAACCAAAGAGTGAGAATGTAAGAGAAGAGAGAGAGGTTTGAAGTTTGGAGCAGGAGAGCACTGCTATCGTGTGAGCAGCAGCCGGCAGAGGCTCACTCTCCTGTACCAGGCATGGGGACCTCAGCTTACTGGGTGCTGGGCTGGAGGCACAGTAAAGGCCAGACATGTATATGTGTGTCAGAGTATGGGAGACACCAGACTGACCCCAGGGATGATGAAAGATGTTTTATCTGGAATTTAAGGAAAGCTTTTTGTTCTCTAGCAAACAAGCCAGCCGTGTGCTGCTCCCTATGCCATACAGTCTGCCAGGGCCACGCTCCCCTGCTGATGTGGGGGCTCTCAGGGTGTGCTGCACTCCAAAGTGCCATAAAGCAGCTATACAGTAGCAGTAGAAACACTCAGCCTGGGGCCCCTATAGCAGGTTGCGGGAGCACAGCAGGCACTGCTCCAATTTGACAAGCACAGTGAGTGATTAATGAGCCAGGGAAAACAGGGTGACACATGCAAATACTAGAGATCTACAGAGGAAATTCTGAGGATCAAGTCCACCTTTGTAAACAGAAATATCTCTATTATTGGGGAAGACAAGAAGGGAGCAGAGAAGCTCTGTGACTTCCCCAGACAGTCTCTAATGATACTTTCTGCAGTTTGCATCAATCCAGATTAAGCTTTGGGCTGACACAGACGGATCTTAACTAGGCTCTCGTCCAATGGAGTTGCATGTTCCCCTGTCCCCTGCTTTCTCTGTTGCTGAGCTAGGCTCCACGCCTGACACAGAGTATCTGCACATCCCTTTGAGTAGCTAACCCTGCTCCCCTGATTGCTCTGCCAAATGAGGCTCTCGTTTCACTGTGATGAGGAGTGCTGCATTGATGAGGACAGTCCATGTGCAGGAGGAAGTGGTTTTGGTCTGTGACTTTAGTTGTTCCAGGGAGAAATTGGAGCAGCTCAGAGAACTGCTGAAGGAGGCATTCTTAGTCTCCCAGGGTGCCTCTGCCAGTGTAAGGCCACTTACACTGCCGGCCCCTGAGAAAAACCGCTTCAGTGACAGGCTGGGCCTTAAAATAACTCTCCAAGTTTGGGCAACAATGTCAGAGTTGTGGTCAGTAGGAAATGCCATTGTGGTGGCCTGGGATGGTGATGTGCTGATTGGGGCAGGATGAATGGTGCAAGGCAATGCGCCTCACACCTCTGTGCTGAGAGCAGGGAATGTGGCTCCTAGACTCTTTCAACCCTGAAAAATGCATGTCAGTTTCTGCAGGAGCTGCGCACACCACCGACCAGCCCAGTTACTGCAAACCTGTGCAAGTGGAAGTCTGCAGCAGTGCTCCGGAGGTACCACTAACTAACAACAGCAGCTTTTCAATGAATCGCGTAGGACTGTATTCTCTTTCAGAAAAAATTTTCATTGTGGCCTCTAAAGAGGAGATCAGTAATTAATTCTCTGCTGTCCATCTGGGGAAGAAAGCCTTGACCTTCTGGCACATGGTTAGATACTGAAAACTGTTCCCTGCCAAAAAAAAATTTTTTAAATTTCCCATGTCGCACAAGAGGGGAGAAGTTTTAGTATGAGATTTTCAGAGCTGTCTTGGAGTCCATTTTCTTTAGATAGCAAATGGCGATTTGAAAATCTGTACTTTGGTGTAAGTAAGGTTGAATAATGTGAAACTCCTTGAGCCATACTGCAGTTTTACTGGGACTCATCCACAGGCAGTTGTGGATTCACTTGCATCAGCTTGAGTCTTCATCCTGTGCCTTCTGCTCATAAAAGTGATCCCAGGGGTCTGTGGTGCCCTTTCCACCACGGTACAGTACAAAAGCAGGAGCTCAGCACAGCCTGGTAAACATGGAGTAATTATTCTGGGGCAAGTGAGGACATGAGAAGCATGATGGAGCATGTCATGTGTCAGTCAGGGATGCCCATACCTTTAGCAGATAAGGGAGCAAGGTAATTGACTTTTCAAGGCTTGTGTTATCTGGAAACTTTCTCCCAGTTGGTGTGAGTCTACAGTAACACAAAAGTGGTTGGTAATTGCGATCTGCACGATGCACATGCTGCTAAGGTGAAGCCTTCTACTTCTTGAGAAGGCGAGAGCTTGGAAGGGTTCTGGGCTTGATTGTCATTCTAGACAAGTGTATCCTGACATCCTTTCCTTTTTACTATAAATCAGAAGCAAAATGAATAAATTAGTTATTGAAGTTCCTTGTGGGCTTCATTGATGCAATTGCAGGTGGAAAAGACAGGTAACATAACCAGAGGGAATTGGTGTCAAGGCTGCTCCTTACAGACCCAGATTATGTCACCAATCAGCTGGTGAAATAAAGAGATTTCCCGCGTATATTTAGTAAATCAACATGACAATGTCATATACAATCGGAGTTAATTAGGCAAACCTTCTTGCTGTGTATAGCATACCTCATGCCTTAAAGGTAGAGAGGCTTCTGTCATTACTGCAGCTTTGCAAGTGTCAGGGGGAGCTGGTTGGTTGCAACTCTGTGTTGAAAGGCACCTACAGCATCCTCCTCCCCGGGCTGCTGCTCAGAGCAGAGCTCAGTGAGCTCTGGGCTGGGCGGTTTCATGCCACCAACCCCAAGAAAGCTGAGGCCTGGCCTATGGCACAGGGCTCTACTGTGAGGGGACACTGCTGTGGTTTGAGATAAAGGGGAGACAGGAATCATTTATGGGAAGCCTCATGTTTCCCATTTAATCTCTGCGCTCCCCGTATTTCCTTACCCCCCTGTGAACGTGACCTGCTGTATTGCCAAAAGTCACACTTGTCCCCCAACAGCGCCCACTGCGGGATGCTGTTCCTGACATACATGTGAGATTTGCTTCTCAGGTCAAAGAGGGACAGAAGTGACAATAACCCCTGCCCCTGCTCGAGCTGCACACAGCTTCCTGGCGTGTCTAGGGCAAAAGGCATTTGATCTCTGAAGGCCTATCCCTCGCCTCTGCCCCAGGGAGGAGAGGCCAAGTGTAGGGCAATGGAGTGACTTGTCCAAGGTCAACCCATGTCAGAGCCAGGAGCCCTCCACCATTTCCTCACTCTGACCGTGGGACTCCCATCTGGTTTGATTCAGCTGTCAACCCTGGAGCAGAGAGTGGCAATAACAAAAGGCTTTTTCAGACATAATCCCACTAAACGGAGACAATCCTGTTATGTTTCCAGGCGACAGGAATTGAGACTTTAGTGCCAGAGTATGCGGACTCTGCCCTAAGGGCTTTGTTTCAGGACTTCATGTCAGGTGATCTCAGGGCCAGCCTGGTCTTTGTGCCCTAGAGCAGCACAGATTAAGCCCTAAACATGTATTTTTAAACTGAGGAAAGCCCAAGAGGTGTGATACACAATCTGGGATGGGGAAGAAAAACCAGACCAGCATCCCAGTAAGAGGGATTAGTCTGGCCAAGACAATAGCAGCCGTGAATCTCCAAGGGGCATGGCCTGACATGCCAGCTGAGGGCTGGGCTGCCCTCCCCATGCCAGCTACACCAGCCTGCCAAAGTTCAAATGTCTGACAAGCATCACACTGCAGCTCCTGTATTCCCAGCCCATGTGTCCCCGATCCCCAGCAGAGGCTAGTTAATACCCAATTAACAGGACTCTTTCTAATGAACTGAGCCTTAACCGCCAGCTACTCCATCCTTTAATCTCTCCCAGCCGGAGTGGAAGAGCTTGGCAGGTGTCACTTCAGGCTGGGGTGACAGGGCAGATCTACCCTGCCAAAGCACAGCCGCGTGTCTGACAACCCCTCACTGAGCCCTCCCCCCTGAAACATGATTTACCCCAGGGCAAACAGCACACACAGCCCTATTTCCATGTTCATCCCTGCAGGTCTGAGGAGTTCTCTCCCTGTCCCTGCCACCCTGCTGGGCTGGAGCCGGGACACGTTACCTCCCCAGCCAGGACAATATTCCTAAATGACTGTCTTGGCCACTCACACTCTGTCAAAGCTGTTCTTCTGCACCTGCCCACCAGAGCCCCTTTTTCTAGCCATGCTCAGTGTGAGGGACCCACTTCAGGAGGTATGGCCCACCCAGAGACCTCATCAAACAAACCAGGACCGAGTGTCCTCAGCTGTTATTTCTCAGGACACGGGGGAGCCACACACTCCTGTCTCATGGGTCCCCTCAGCACCCCAGAGGGCTGGATCTTGTTGTAGAGAGCTTTAGAGGTAAGCAGTTCAGGAGTTAATTTGGCTTTGGGAGCATCAGAGTGAAGCTGTTTCTGCTGTACAGGGGCGGCTGCCTTGCTTTACAGGGACTATTGTGCAAACTAGACTTTCCCCTCCATGTTGAACTCAAAAGTAGAAATCTGAGATATTATTACAGGCTAGGAAATCCCCCTACACATCATATCTCAGTTCCCCCAGCCTTATCGCCACTTGCAGGAGGCGGTGTGCATGCAACACGTGTGCCAGCGGCCTCGGGCAGAGCAAAGCGTGAAGATGCAGCACAGTGTGGGTGCTGTGGAATTTGAGTTTCAGGCCAAACGAGGCCATGGGGAAAGAACGATCACATGAATAGTAATTCTTAGTGGCTAGAGACATCCCACGCTTCTCCTGTGCCTCTCTGGCTGCAGGTAGCAGCAGTAGAAGCCGGTGGCGGGTTGTGCCAGAGCTAGTCATAACCTGAGCGCCTGGCCTGCCATGAAAATGTCTGACTCGGCCCTTGCCAGCCAGGGAAGTTAATGGTATTTGAGTGGGAGTCAGCCTGAGTGGGAATGACTGTCATTCCCAGAATGACCCCTCCTGCAAGGTGCCCAAAGCCCCACAAACAGCTGTGTTTTTCAACAGTAAGTTTGTGAGAGGCACTGCTTAGCATGCCAAAGTGATACTGTAGCACCCCAAATCCTCATTAAAGATTACTTCATCTTCCGTATGCCGGGCTAGCACAGCGCTTATTTCAGCTCAGCTGTGCTGGTGAGTTGACTTTCTTTTCCTGGTTGCAATTCTTGAGTTTCTGAATTTAGAAAGTGATAGGAGGGATGAGCCCCACACAGTACCTAGATTAATTATGAGGAAAAAATAAGGATTATCCGAGAAAGCACTTAACGCCGCATCCAGGCTACTAGGCAGAGCAGGGGACCCACCCTCAACTTTCTCTGTGTTGTGTGGGGAGGGTGGGAAAGCAGCTTTGAATTACCTTGAGTAAGTCCTACGTTGAGCTGTTTATCAGAAGAGCCAAGGGGCCAGATTAGGCTCCACAAGGAAACAAACTTCCCATCTCTGCACAGCATGGCAGCATGCTGCAGGTGGGAGGGGAACCCCTCTGGGGCTCCAGGGGTGACAGTGATCACTGTGTGATGGGCATTTTCCTCTCCTCAATCTTGCTGCACAATTAGAGAGGGAATTCAGGAGCCTTTGCCCATGTAGTAGGAATTAGGATTTGACAGTCCTGTAGGAATGGAAATATTTAAAGTTGTACTGGGGCTGTCAAGAACGGCAGCTGCTCACCTCTCCAGCGCTCTGATATGGATGTTGCTGACTTTCCCCTCAGTGCTCCAGCTGTTTAACTGGTGTTTCTGGGGATGCCAGGAGCTGCCAAGTCTGGATACAGGGTGAGGGCTGAGCCTCCAAGTCCAACAGATAATCACGCAGTATCATTGCATTATCGTATTCCTTTCATGTGCAGATCTTGGCATGCTCCAAATGTACTAATAAAGACTAACACCATCCCAGGAAGGGCTGAGATAGTATTAACCAAGCTTACAAATGGGGAAAGTAAAGGAATGCACTTAGACACTGGCTCCTGTCTCTGTCAGGTGCCTGCAAGAAGCTGGGCCAAAAAGGATTTGCTTAAAGCCCCAGAGCAAATCGCTGGAGCAGATCTAGGACTCTGTGCCCCAGCCTTTGGCTGCCTTTGCCACAAAATAGTTCCATCCCCTAGACTGGGAGAGGAGACACTGGGAGAAGAATATTGTCTCCTAAATCACAGGGCTTCTTCAGATTTTTGGAGAGCTTGTAAGGAAAAAACCTTTGAAGTACTTTCTTGTAAGTGCTGGCACAGGCCCAGAAGCTGCGACACCAGCCACTCGCACTCCCAGTACAGTCTCTATCCTGGTCTGAATGTATGTTGGTGCCCGTTGCCTTGATGCTACGCGGAGTCAGGCAGCTCCTGCTGTGCATCTCCGCTCTTCCCCCAGCCTGGCAGAGAAAGGTTTGAGCTGTTCAGTCATTGTTTTCTAGAAGCCACTGGCCTAAACCTGAGGAAGCGGACTGGATCCTAAGGGATCACGGAAGAGCAGTAGACAGGATCCTGTGGGATCTGTGCAGACATATTGCCTGAGCAGCTTGTGCAGCTCCCCCCACTTTGCAGCTAACAGTGTATAACAGAAGAATTAAGTGTGAAACAGCTTCCCCACAGACCCCATTAGCCTGAGCTGGCAATTGCCAACATAAGGCCGGGCCACACAGCCCTGGAGAGATGCTCGAGCTAGTGCGGCGCATCTTGTCAGAGCTTCCCAGCACAGGAGGGACCAGAGAGTCAGTGAGCGGACAACTGCACTTTTTTTGCTCTTAGGCGCAGGGCCGCCACTTGCCCATTGCTTCCAAGAACAGCCCCGCTCCCTGGCCCGTGCCAGCAGGAGGATTCTCTGAGAGGGCAGGCTGGACTGAGGGTGTCCTTCTGCCTCTGGTGGGGTGGGGCTTCTCTCAGCCCTAATTTTCTCCCAGATGAATTCCTCCTGTGCCTCTAATTAAGCTTCCCCTTTGGCTTAGGAGTGTGGACAGTGAGCATTTGTAAATTACCCCATCCACCAGACAGGCTTTGTCCAGCTCTCAGACCTCTAATTATTCTGTTCAGCCCCTGGAGATGAGAGAGCTGCTGGAGACAGACTGAGCAAAGAATATCAGGTGCGATAGACCCTGCTTGGACAACAGCCCTGAAAAACATGGCTGCTGCTGCCCAGCAGAAAGAGCTGGGGAAATAGAGCCCGAGCCTGTACCAAGCAGAGCTCTGTGTTTGCACACAAAGGAAAAACTCTTCCCCATTCGTGTGGCCGGGCTGGGCTGTGGTCAGTGTCACTTTGCCACGTGTGTCACAGGCTGGTGCCATCCCATGGCAAGTGCCAGGCACAATTTCCTGCCAAGGTGCAGAGCTGGTGGCAGGTCTCCCTGGGCTGCGCACAGCCGGCTCTGAGCGGAGCCTCTTCCTCCGTGCCACACGCACCACTGTGATGCGCTGATCCCAGGGAAAAGGGGATGACTGTCCCTGCCTGAGGAGGTGACCAGCAGCTAGAAACACCAGAACAGATGACTCCTGTTTGCCATCTTGATGGCTCCCCAGCAGCAGTCGTTCAAGGAGCTCTTTGGGTGGGCAGGGCAGCATCTTGAATGCAGTGCAGCAGGCTGCTTTGGGCGAGTTTAGGCATATTCTGTGATTCTGTGATATTTATTTAACATGGTGTACAAGATTGAGTTCATTTGAAAGAGACATGTTGCAAGTTGCTTGCAATCTCTTCTCTGCAGCTCATTCCCCAGTTTAGCTCGAGCAGCCTTTGCGTGTGCGTGAATATTTGGATTTGTTTACAGGAAGCATTGGTGGAATGCGGCCATTCTGGGGTTTCTGTTTTCTTATAAACAAACATGTAGGCAAAAGAGTTGGTCCCATACACTGCACTGTGCAGGACAAGGAGTAAAGAAACTTTCCCAGCTGGGCTTGACTGGGGAGGCACAGGGAACGCCGAGCCCAGCGACTCCCGCTCTAGGAAACAGAGGTACAGGCAGCCCTGCCCAACGCCTGACAGTCGCTGCCTGGGCACGGCATAGGAAGAGTGCAGCTTTGGGGGAGGAAGGGTGTTTGCCCTCTCCCCTCCAGGGCAGGGCAGCTGCTCCAAGATCACTCTTTATGCAAAGATTAAAAGAAAAAAATGCACCTCTCCAAGCTAGCTGCTTTGTCTAAGTCTTGAATGATTTTCTGTCACTAGGTATCAAACTGTAGTTGAAAGGATTTCCCGTTGACATTTAGCAGTATTAAATTACAAAATAACCACAAGTCAGCCACTCAGTATGATATAAACAGTGGGATTTGACAGAGCTTTTTCTGGCCTTGGGGACCAATTTACTCATTTTTACAGTCCCAACTCCAGTCATCCGCTGGTAATGCACAGCGCCTTTTGGACACCATCTATTTGGAATTAGAGACACATATGGCAGAGTGTAATTACCTATTTATTCTGCTGCTGAATCAGCAAACTGAGGCTAGTTAACATTACAGCTCATAAGCCCCTTTCATAAACATGGGTCAGTGCTGGAACTGGGCAAAATTAATGCAAAAGAGAGAAAGAATTCCTATCAAAAGAGGAGCCAAAAAAATCAGATGATTTAACAGGGAAAAAATGGACTCTCAATGCTTTCTGCGAGGAAGAAATCTGAGGAACCACAGCCAGGCTTCTGGGAGGAGGGGCCTGGACCATCACTTATTCCCACTGGTGTAAATCGGGAGTAGCTGTGGAAATGTCTTGCTGAAAGTCTAAAATAAATGAGAGGGAAATCAGGCACATTGGCCAGAGCTCCAGCTCAGCTCCCCGAGGAAACGGGCAGCTGATCTAAGCTCGGAGCTCTGTGTACTGCCACCCCACGGGCTCCACCTCAGGCCTGGTTTTATGCTGGCTTTTGGGGTTGGACAGCAAGTCACACCTGTTTGCACGGAGAATGGATTTAGCCCCTTGTCACCAGCTGCGACGCTGTGGCTGGATGCACACAGGGCCGCCTGAACTGCGGCTAAGCACACCCCCGGCTTCCTGTCCTATTTTCTGCCACCCCTTGCAGCCCTGCGTGCAGGTTAATAACCAGAAGCAGAAAGTGCTTTGCAACTCTCTGTGAAGCTGAAACATTTCCTGGTGAGTAAATGGCAAAGCAGCCAAGGTGGGGAAAGCTGCTCAGGCAGGAACACTGCAGAGAAGCGCCGCTTGGCTGACACACAGCAGGGGCTTCCCCAGCCCGCCAGCCACGTGGAGAGCCCCAGCCTGCGGGACCCCACCTGCCCAGCCAGCTGTGGAGTGCGACACTAACTGGGATGCAGGTGAAAGGGTTAACTTCCACCAGTATCAGCTGCTCCCAGCAAGAATCAAGGAGCCTCCTGCTGCCTTCTGGGCAGGCCAGCCAAGGGGAATCTGTCCAGTGGGTAACTGGATCTCCCAACCCCCAGGGCTGTTAGAGCTGAGTTTCTGGGGAACTGGACAGGACTTGGGGCCCCTCTTGGTGCTCCCACCCTGCTGTCACCTACCACGGCAGAGCCCGCTCCCCGGTTCCAGCATGTTTCCTTCCACTTCCTCCATGCAGCCTGCTGTGGGACCACATGCTTTTAATAAACCAGGGCTTTGCAAATGAAAAAACCCACCACAGAGAAAGGAAAGTCTCCATCAGCTAATACAGATGGGAGGAGGCAGAAGAGGGATTTGTGGGAGGGGAGAAGTGTCTGTGTCTCTCCCCCCAGCACCCCCAGGCTGGGTGCTGCCATCAGCCTGGGCACTCTGGGCTTCCCCATGTGCTGGAGCTCCTCGCACTGTCAGGAGCTGCCCTGAGTGACACGCAAACCAAGACATGATCCTGACTGAGCGCAGAGCAGCCCAGACCTCCAGCCAGGCGGGGAGGCTTTCCACTGGCCTTGGGTCTGCACAGCCAAGCAGCTGACACGGCCCTGCGGAGCCGAGGGTCAGGGTGAGCAGGGGCACTGGGGGCTGCTCTCTTCCTCTTCAGTGGCGCGTGTGCAGGGCTTTGGGGAATCTCAGCACCCGTCCACTCTTGTCTGCAGGATCTAATGGCTTCTGTCTTCACCCAGGCAGTGGCACGTGGGTGTGGGCATTGCGTCCTTGTTTCTGGGGTTTGCACATTTACAGTCTCTGGATATGAAGCATTGTAAAAGCACAGCTCTGTGGGACTGCCTGTGAGTGGGCATGCACGTGACCATGAATGTCACATAGCAAAAGCCTGTGTGCCCACCAGCCTGGAGTACAGGAGGGGTGTTGTAGGATTAAGTAAAGTTTGCCGTGTTGCAGAGTGCCATGCGGAGGGCTGATGGCTGGAGAGTGGGGAGGAGGGTGAGACGAGGCTTGTCAAACAGGGCATGGAGTCAGGATTGCCGTGCGGCCCAGAACTGGAACGCAGTGTGGGGAAAGGCTGACTGCTCACAGCACTGCCCGGAGGAGCAGAGGCGATGCTGGGCAGAGGCAGCAGGAAAGGCAGACCCTTGGGAGGGCAGGGAGGACAGCTGAACGCCATGGATCTGGAGCTGGGTCTCTGCAAGGGCAGGGCTGAAGCCTCTCTTTTTTTTCTGGTTAGTGCAGTGATGTGCGGGGCAGTGCAAGCAGTGTAACGCTGCAGGCCTGGAGGGAGAGATGGAAACTAGGAGCCTCACAGGAATATTCTACACCCTCTGTGGCAAGGGCTCGGCAGCAGCTTGGCTGGTCGAGGGTAGGGGAAGGAGGCAGCTTACTTTTCTGTCCATATGTAGTAAAGAGGCAAAATAGTAGCAGACACTTAAGCTGCCAGCAGAAGAGCAAGAGACTATTCTGGAAAGCACCAGCTAAAGCTGTAGGAACATGTTTCTCCTCCCACTGACTTTCAAAGCTTTGCAGTGATTAAGACACCCATCACTGCCAGGACTCCTCAGCAAAGCTGCTATTAGGTGGTTTCCCTGTGGGACAGGGTGAGGTACAGGACTTCACAATGATTTGAAGCGAGATAGAAGAGGAGGTGTTGGTTCGTCTCTATCCACAGCTGGTCTTCACTCAGGCTTCTCTCTTGCAGGGGGTTTGTGGGTCCCAGTTTGGAAAGCACCCGTGAGCTGTGCTGTGCACAGGACATTTCGGGGCACGGTGCTACACGTGGCCTAATTAGGAGTCTCACCTGGCTCCTGCTACTCCAAAACGGAAAGGACCAGCTTTCATTTCCTCCCTCTACACTAAATTTGCCACAGTGGCCAGTCACTGCCACAGAGAATGAGGGAACTGAGGTCCTTGGCTGAGCTTTGAAACCTCAAGGACTGCAGCTGACGGGGAAGAGGCTGGCACACCAGGCAGTGCACAGCCACCCTCTGTCTTTGCCCTGACAGACTGCATGATCTGGACAAACAAGTTCCCTGCTCTACCCAGCACCTCAGTTTCTACGTTTATAAAATGGGGATAATAACGACCAGCTTCACTGCAGTGCTGCAAAGGCTGATACTTAAGTCATGCTTTTAAACTCTTCAGGAAAAGGCATTGCCACAAAGTGAGCGTGGCATCCTGGAGTGGGGTCCTGTCCACCTGCATCGCTGGCCGGAGGAGGGAGCAGCCTGCCATCTCCTACAGGTGCACGCACTTGTGCTTGTTCTCTTTTCATTTTTACTCTTCAAAGGGCTGGGCATCTTGTATGAGGGTGCGCGGGGAGCTGGGATTTGAACTCATTAGCTTTGTGCAGCCTGCACCTGCATCTTACTTACGTCTGCAGCCTGTGGGGAAACAGTTTTGTTTTCTTTTTTTTCCCTTTTTTTTTGGTTGTTGTTTAAGAGGGGAGGAGAGGGAAGAGAGAAAATGACAAGCGCTCAGGAGGACCAGCTTGGTTCTGGGCCAGGTGCTGCACAGTAGGAGCCACAAAAACTGCCTTAGAGGTAGCTGGTGAAACTGTTCCAGGGAACGTGACTGAAATACCTGTGCCTCTCGCTGTGCTGAGGCCTCATTTGCCTTGGGATCACATGCAAGAAGGGATCGTGCTGGGGGAGCTTCTCTGTGGTTGCTGGCAAGACGTCTCCTGCCCAATGTGTCCGCAAGACCAACTCAATTTTAAATCTCCAGTTGTGGATGTGCCTTGTTTTTGTTACAAGCAGAAAATAATACACACACAAAATTTCTGACTTTTCACCCCCATCCTCCCTGCAGAGGCAGTGTGTGGAGAAGGAGGCAGCTTAGGATGTAAAGCTGGACAGCAGGACTTGTGTGTCCTTATTCTTCCCTCTGCTATTATTCACTCTGCTAGCATGGATTTTTTTACTTGAAGCATTAGTTTCCCCATCCGTAAAACAGAGATGGAAACTAGGAGCCTCACAGGAATATTCTACACCCTTCAGATGGAGTTTGTCTCATCTGAATTCACATCTACCTGCCTCTTCCCCCCAGCCCTGTATCTTTTTCTTTCTCTGTGATTTCACTTCCATAAATCTTGTTCCAGGCCTAAATTAAATGACTGCTTAGAAGTCAAATCCCATCTGTGGCATGCCCTGTGACCTGGCAGTCTTCCTTTCCATCGCTTAAAGCTGGCAACGTCCCAGGGTCTCAGGGAAGTTCTGCAGAAGGATTGTCAGGCTCCTGGGATTTAGTTTAGATCAGTATTTCCATCCCCAAAACCTGTTTTCGGGGGAAGGGAGAGCAGAAAGCAGTTTGATGCAGAGTTTTAAATTGGCCGTGGAAAGTCCATACGCTTAAAAGTTAAAATATGAAGCAATCTGGTTTATATCTGAATTTGTTGGATCCTCTTAAAGGCTGTGGAAACTTAAATACAAGAAGTCCTGTTTTTCCCACACTTGCTGTTCCTTGG
Organism: Chroicocephalus ridibundus; assembly: GCF_963924245.1. Taxonomy (NCBI): domain Eukaryota; kingdom Metazoa; phylum Chordata; class Aves; order Charadriiformes; family Laridae; genus Chroicocephalus; species Chroicocephalus ridibundus. The sequence continues at coordinate 8,483,281 of NC_086298.1, read as the reverse complement.
CTATGTGCTCTTTCTACTAAACGTCCTGCCCCCGAGTGTCCAGCAGTTCTTGGTACCTGCTCCGCTGGCAGAGGCTGGTAACGGGCTGCAGTTTGCAATTTTTTTGTGAAAACACTGATTTTTATCTTAAATGAGCATTTTTGCTTAATCTAATACCAGCACTTCGCAGTGTCTGAGCACTGCACAAAATGTACCTAATGAATGTGGAGGAACAAAAATAACAACAGGAAGCTGTTACAAAAGCAGCAGAAGGGGTGACCTGCACCGCGGCAGGATCAGGCTCCAGCACCGCCGCGCACGCAGACAGGGTGCCAGCAGCGTCCCTGGGGAGGGAGACGAAGTTGGGACCCACTCCAGAAATTTTCCATGGGAATTCAGCAAGGCCTATTTTCTGATGAAGCCAGAGTTGGCAGGACATGTAGCTGAGCCAAGGAGTTCACTCCAGAACATGGTGATTTTTAATAAAGTCACAATTACTGCTCTGTGCTAAATGAGTCATTTTAAAGTCAGCCCCTCATAAAACAATCCTTTCTCAGATACTGCTTCCTTCTATACATGTTTCACCAGCACAGCATACTTTTATGGTGTAAACACTACCTTAACTTATATTGCTGCTGAACAGTTACTGCTTGTTCTCGCAGATTTCTCAACAGCAAGATCCAGGGCTGTGCACAATGCCAGGGAGTCACGTGCTTGTAGAAAGGGGCGGCAGAATTTTACATCCAAACCCCAGTGGCGTGAGCTGCAGTTATGGTGACAAGTGCATTGAGGTGTGCATGTCACTCAGCCCCCGCTGGGGCACAACAGCCCCCCTTGTTCCCTGGCTGGACGGGGTAAGGGACCGTGCCTTCGCGTGCAGCTGCCCAGCAGGACGGGCAGGGGGGCTGTCGGGCTGCTTTCCTCAGCAAGGACACTCATTTGATCACTTTCTAGTCCACTGATTTTTCATAAACTTTGTCAAACTGAAATCTGTGTTGGAGCCTCCTTCAGCTGCCTGCCAAATTACATAAAATTATTTAAAATTGGCCAGCGAGTCAAAAAGATAGGGGGTGGGAAAGGTGGGGGGAGTTGACAGATGGATGGTGTGAATGCAGAAGTCTTGCGTCCTTGGGAAACCACGCTTAAAACATTCAGAAAACTGGCGAGGTCTCTGATCCATAAGCCCCTTTGTTCCAAGGCACTAATCTACCCAAACCAACCAAGCTGTTGAAGTGCAGGATGATTTAGTTTAGTTGATTTTGTTTATTTGCTTTTTGAGGACATGCGGGCCGAAATCATGTCTGAGAATATGGCATGTCTCGCAGTATTTGACTGCAGATCACAACCTTGTAAAACAGCTTTTCTCTGAAATACACAGTGTGAGTATTTGTAACCTGAATGCAAACTGCCAAACACACATTCACACAACTCTGGTATTTTTGTTTAATATGTATATATTTTCTTTTACAGTTTGGACATAATGAAAAACATGTGGTTTGTGCTGAGTAAAAGGAATAATAGAACTTTGTGACGGCTGTGTCAGTTCCTGCTGGGCATTGCCGACCACGTGTACTCTCTTGCTGGCTCATGACTCCAGATGCTGCAGAATAACTTGAACACGTTCTTCATCCCCACCCAAACCTGAACATTGTGGTTTTCAAAACGCTGTTGTCTTGGCAACCTTCCAGATCCTTTCTGGGCATTTAGAACTCGGCTGAAACTAGTGTAGCAAAAGAACGTTTCAAGTGTTTTCCCAGGCCTCTGGCACAACACCTGACTGCGACCCTGCTTTCTTCCCAATACTTGGACGCTTCAGTTGTCTTTGCTCTTATTTCTGACAACAATGGCACCACTGTGGTACCTCCCTGTTTCTTTCCTGTTTAAAAGAAAGCCCCATATCTGCCCAGCATTTGAACCAAGGGCACCAAAACATTTTTGTTCTGTGGTTATTCACAACTGAGAACTGCAAACAGTGAGGACAGAGATGCTTCACGGGCTCTCTGGAGAGCTGAGTCAGCACTTCCAACTTCCTGAGTGATACAGACTCAAGAGGGCATGAAACAGGGCTGCTGCTTTAGCACTGGCACCGAAACCCAACAAATGCAGAAAACTGCTCAAAGAAATGTAAATTTGAATGAGTGCCTTTGAAACACATATAGGAAAATCCTTCATTGTGAATGTAAATTTAAACAAAATCGCCTACCTCCTGCCTTCCCACACAAAGGAAACCTGCTGCCTCTTCCCTAGGAGAGTGTTTTACCAAGCTCATATGAAAGTCTTTTTACAACATCCCTTTGTCTCTCTTGGAATCTGACCAAGAATTATAAGCCTTTAAAGCGAGCTTTTTGCTTGTTCAGGCCCAAAGGGAGTAGCTGGGTATAAATAATAGATTGGCCTCTACTGTTTCCAGTGTTTCTCTTTTGCTGCTCCTCATAGACACAACCTGGGAAAGGTGTGGTGGTGCCTGTAGCAACAAGAGAGCAGTTATCTGGTCTCTCTCGAAGGAACATGATGATAAAGTGAGGAACAGCTGACAGGACCAGAGCTGGTATGTGCAGCCCAGCAGACGTGACGTTCCAATTTTAGAAAACTACAACTGGGGAGACTTGCTCGCTTGCCGGACCTTGCTGCAGCTTTCCATACAGGGAGACTTGGGAGAGCCATGTCTTATCTGTCCAGCCTACTCAGCAATAACAGCCCCTCATCCAGGCAGCTGATGGTTAACAATTAATACCTTTGGAGCATATACCTAGCTAAGGAAAAATGTTAGGGATTTGCAATATACAACATGAACTCCTTGTTTTCACAAGGTGAACAGCTCTGCCATGTCAGCCTGGAAAGCCACAGTTATTCTTTGTTTCCAGTTTTGCCAGTATTGCATCTTCCATCTCACTTGCATGTGAGCATCAGTGTTGCAACCCCAGTGGTCCAAGGAGTCCTGCTTTCCATCTGCCCCACTCCCACGCAGCCCCGCCTTTCTTCTCCTTTCATCTTGTGCCTTCTAAGCTATTAAAAAACATCTCCCCACCTTTCCTAAAAGATACTCTTCTTTCTTCTCTCCCAGTATCAAATTCTGCCTTGAATTGTCAAGTTCGACACTGGCAATTTGGCAGAATCCCGGTTCCCACCTACCTCTTTCTCCATTGCTGTGGTTTATAAGGAAGGGATTTAGGGACTGTTGCATATTCCCAAAAGCAAAGTCTTGTATTTACCTCTTGGCAAGCAGAATTAGGAACCTGAGCGAGAGTATTCAGGCTTCTGCTCTCTTCTACTCCTCAGTTACCTTCTTGGTCTCTTTGGGCAGATTAAGGCTTTTGTGCTGTTTTTACCAAGGTCAGCGATCTGTTCTTTTGTATTCGCTGTACTCCACTCAATTAGTTGAGGGCATTTAACATGGATTTTTCATATTTGCATCACAAATTCTAAATGATCCATAAAAAGCAGCTGTTCAGAAACTTCTGAATTCATTATCCCCAGTGTCTTGGAGTAATGAAACTTTGCCAGCCATTTGACTGGGGCCCCGTGTAGTCTGTGTGATGGGAAACTGTCAGTCATTTTTAGTCTGCATTGAAGAGGCAATGTGATGCTGTGGCACCTGGCTTCCATTTTACGTTCTCTACAACCTCCTCTTTACCTGGCTTGCTATTTACCAATAGCTGTGTCAACAGGTCACTAGCTAAAGACCTGCACAGCAGCACCACCAAGGACTTCCAGTGTTGGCATGGTCATATGCAGTGGTGTTACATGCCACGAAACCATGTTGATCTCATGCGTTCTCTCTTTTCTTCCCCTAAAGAGAACATGCTTTAGATTTGAGATGGAATTTTTTACTTTGCAGCACAGCATTCCTTGGTCTTATTTGCTGGCTCTTTTGGAAAGACCTAGGAACTTGACAAAAACAATTTGGTGATGTGAATAAAGGACTAGAACAATAAACGCCAGCGTTTCATAACAGACCTCGATGCCCTGGCCTGGAATAATGGGGGTGAGTTTATACTTGGGCAAATTTCAGCACAAGGTTTTAAGGATTGCTTTCCAAGTCAAAAAGGAACTGCAAGAACAGCGGGGGAAATGCAGAACACAGAGCACGCAGTTCCTCTTCCCTAAATAAGCAACAGTGGACTCTCCAGTGAGTGCTCTGGGCTTCAATTCATTTGGGGCTCAGCTTCCTTCTGGTTTCGAGGTTCAGTAGTTAGCTAAAGGAAAATTCACAGTCTCCTAACCTGATCTGTAGCTGTGATATTAGCTCCCCTACCTTTGCTTAATCATTGACAAACTCAAATAATGGCTGTGGAGAAGGGCTGCTCACGTTGCAATGAGCCATGGCCACCCTTTTTGCATTGTCACTTTATTTTCTATGTCCTTTACTTTGTGTCAATTACTTTTTTTTCTACGGGCCTTAGCACAAGAGGCACCTGAGATTATTTCTTAGTGACAGCCTCAGTGTTTTCCTGGCCAGGCATTGCACAGTACACGTTTTTGAGCTCACTAGCCATGCCATTTCCCTGACCTCTAGCTCCTGCTTATGCAGCCCTTCTATGTCTTATTGCTGTGCATCCCCCTGTCCACACACCTCAGCTGCCCAGCACTCCCAGACACACAGGTTTATACCGTGAACACGGGATACAGCTAGAGACAACTTTTTATATACCGCATGATTCTTCTGTCTTACACACACGTGTGCAAACACCACACCAACAATCACATGCACGGGGCCCTCATCAGCCCTTCTGCATTTTCCCCCTGGCCAGTTGCTCAGCGGCCGTTGCATTCTCTCATACAGGAACAGTGTGGCTGAGCGCCAGAGGCTGGTCTTGCTTTCTCCTCTCTTTCCTTCCTTCCTTTCTTCGGCGCACTGGGTGTGACAGTCTGAACGCAGTTGTTTATTGCTTTTGTTTCCACATATAATCAGATCTCTTTCCCTGACATTATGCAGCTCAGCACAAGCACTCCAGGTGGGATGAATCCAGTTCAGTGCCCTCCTCCCACCCTCGGCTGCTCCTATCGCTAATGAACTGCAAACAACCATGTTCCCCATGTTCAACCTTCACCCTGCCCGGTGCATCCATAATCTAAATATAGGCCATAATTATTCCACTGGCATCTGTAGGCCCATTGACAGAACTGACAGTGGCAGAGGTCGGGAGACCCTTTGCACCTTTAATATATTCTCTTAACCATTTCCCTGCCGCTGATGGTTACAGTCTCCCTAACGTCCAATAAATGTCTGGGATTTGTCCTTTGACTGTTCCAGATCTGGTTGTTCCTTAGTCCACTCAGTTCCTGTACCACCAAACCACAGGCTGATTATTTTCTTCCCTCTAATTGGGACACTTCGTTTGTTTATCTGGTTGTGCAATCAAAATGTGAACTCAAAATGCACTTTTCAAGCCAATGACCTGTATCTCCCCGAGATGCAAATCCCAGTGCCTGAGAAAATGAGTGCAGGAATCGATCTCCTGGCCAATGTGCTGCTTCCATGTTGGAATACCCTGGAAGCAGAGGCACTGACTTTCCATATTATTATTTTTATGGCCCTATGGAACAAACAGTTGAATATGGTGCTGTTAGAGTGAATAGCGGGGGGATAAGCTAATCTGTGCTGTAAGTAATTTGATCGCAAATCATTTAGAGAATGTAAATTGTAGGGGAGAGATGTCACTCCTGGCAGGAGGTCGCCTGTGTCACCTGTCAGACAGTCCCCAGTGGCGATCATGAAAATTTCTTTGCGAGATTATTAATAAATAAACATAATGCTCTGCATTTCTGCAGCACCTTTCACTGGAGAGACAGAAAACACTTTAACATTAAGAACTATGCTATGCAATTATTTTAACTTCCTTTCAAAATATTATCTTAAAGGTTAAATTTGTCATGTTTCCTGGGATCATAAAATGGTATTAAATTTAAACGTCATGATTTCCACCTCCACCTCTGCTCATTTTGAGGTAAAGTATAGCCTCCATTTGACATCTTGATAAATTAAATGAAGTGACAAGTCATTAGTTCTAAGACGTATGTGAAGTATTTGTAGTGCAGTAGCTCTTAGAGAGTGTACCAGTGGTCAGAAATCCCATGTGCTACTACAATGGACAAAGTTTTTGTCCCACAGAATTTATAGTTTAGTTCAAAACTAAGAAAAGCAGCAGAAGAGACAGGAGGTTGGATAAGACCGATAGTGGCTGTTTAGACCTCCTGTAAGTGTGCGTCATGTGGGACATGAAGTTATACCCATAAAATTGTAATGCTGTCAATCAGTGTGTAGTGATATATTGCTGCACTTCTAAAGAACTGGATCCTGGCTGCACATCTCGGTATATGCATCACCATAACTGTTAATAAGGTAGAGGAATATATGGAAGAGACAAAGAAAAGATGGAAGAAGAGCTGTTGATATTGTATGGTCCCTGTGTGTTACGCTAACCAATATTGCCTCATTTTTCATTTGCATTCTTTTGTCTCTGTGTATCCATATGGTTAGTCTGAAATGTAAAACTTACCTGCAAGCTTTTTCTGGGCAGGAACCTTCTTTTGTCCTGTATTTTTTGCACAACACCAAGCACAGTTTGGGTCCTGACTTATGAGTAGGACCCAGAAGTCCTACCATGTTAGTAATCTATACTGCTCCCACTGAAGTTTATGGCAAAATTCATCCCACTTTCCTTAGCTGTGAAATTATACAACATTGGCGCAGATCTTAGAAGTAAAGAAGAGAACAAATCACAAAAGAAAAGTATTACCCAGAACAGATTCTTCAGAAACGATCCCCTGTGACAGGGGGCTGAGAATGGGAAGGTGCATGCATGCAGCTTCTGGCAGGGTCACACTTGTAACATCTGGCTGTGAAAGCTGGAAAGCTCTGCCAGCTCCTTTTGAATAACAGGCCGTGCTCACAGAGACCGAGCGTAACTGCATTCCTGCGAAACTCGCCCAGAACACTTGGAAGGGGTCACGAGGAGGAATGTCAGGGAAAATAGGGGAAGGGCCTAGGACTGTTAAAGCCAGAGCTGCTCAGTCTGGCTTCAATTGCTTTTCTCCTTTTTTCTTCTTCCCTTCCCTTCCCTTCCCTTCCCTTCCCTTCCCTTCCCTTCCCTTCCCTTCCCTTCCCTTCCCTTCCCTTCCCTTCCCTTCCCTTCCCTTCCCTTCCCTTCCCTTCCCTTCCCTTCCCTTCCCTTCCCCTTCCCCTTCCCTTTCCCTTCCCTTTCCCTTTCCCTTCCCCTTTCCCTTCCCCTTCCCCTTCCCCTTCCCCTTCCCCTTCCCTTTCCCCTTCCCTTCCCTTTCCCCTTCCCTTTCCCCTTCCCTTCCCTTTCCCCTTCCCTTTCCCCTTCCCTTTCCCTTTCCCTTCCCTTCCCCTTCCCTTTCCCTTTCCCTTTCCCTTTCCCTTCCCTTCCCTTCCCCTTCCCTTTCCCTTTCCCTTTCCCTTTCCCTTTCCCTTTCCCTTTCCCTTTCCCTTTCCCTTTCCCTTTCCCTTTCCCTTTCCCTTTCCCTTTCCCTTTCCCTTCCCTTCCCTTCCCTTCCCTTCCCTTCCCCCTCTCCTCCCCTTTTTTCCTTTTCTTTATTTTTCTCTCATGGAACTCTAAGAAAGAACATGTCTGCAAAAAAAAAAGAGAGAACTCCAGCATGGCTGAGTAAGGGAAGGCATGTGAGTCTCACTAATGACCAGAGACACTATAGAAACAGGGGCCAGCTTAAGACAGTTCATTAAGAAAATAGGGGAGACAGAGCAGTAAAGCTTGTGCCTTTGCTAACACAGTAATGGAGCAGTTAGAATGGTAAACCTTTACTATCAGCTTAACATATGGTTTGAGTTCACACCTGAGCCCAAGCTCTCCAGTTACGTGTGTCAGTGTGCTCTGCGGCTCCAGCCCAGGCAGCCACATTCAAACCCGTCCCAGGGAAGCAAGAGGGAGGCAACTCGTTTGAATGAAGGTGCTTCAAACTCCAGCACAAATGTCAACGTAAGCTGTAACACAAGTAGTGTGGCATGCAGCTTAGAGCTCAGACAGCAACAGAATAGTGCTGCTTCTGATTTTTATTGCTCCATATGTGGTGTGGCCAGTCTTGCTTCTCAAAGCAGGCCTTAGGTTCCTGCTCACTTAGGACTGACATTTCTGCCAACAAGATGGTTAAGAGAAGAGAACTGGTGGAACAGATAGCACACCATGGGACGTACCCCAGAAAGTACCAAAGTGACATGCCTCTGTCTCCCTCTGCTCTGTGCCACACAGCCTGTTTCAGATTTGTGACCCTGAAACGTCTGTGAGACTCCTTCTCCCTATTGTGTGGATCCGCTCTGGGTCTGGCCACAGCCCACATCAATGGTGCAGGACACGGTTCAGGTCTCCTCTTTGGGTTCCTTCCCACCACTGTCCTCCTCCTCTCCACCCTGTTGTTGGAGCCTCTCAGGGTGGTGGCAGCAGCAGTGACCAGCTGGCCTGTGTGTGGTGATGTGAAGTTTAGATAGGTCTCTTTTGACCCCTTTTGCATTGTCCTTAGACTGACACACAGACTGCGTCTCATAGTGCAGCGTGAATCCTAGTTGTTCAGCCTGTTGCTGAGGTCCTGCTCTATCATCAAAGGCAGCCACACCTGTGTTTTCACCAGTAGCTACAACCTTCTAGTGGTGATGAAGGACATTAAGGAGCAGGTGCTGGAGCTGGGGATTACCTTTTTGTGCGACTTTGAAATCTAACTCAAGAAAACCTTTTACTGCTTGGCATTTTTTGTGTGATCTGCTTTCTCCTTCCATATTATGAAGTTCCCAAAAGAGGACCATGGGAGACACCAGCCGCAGGGGAGATCACAGTGACCACATGCTGTCAAGAGCGGAGCTGCCAGACAAGCTCGGGAGCTGTGAGTGGGCAGAGGGTGGTGCAGAGTCTGCAGAGACACCAAAAGGGAGGATGTGCTGGCTTTGGAGCAGAGGGGAAGTTACATGAACGGAGCTGCAGAAAGGAAAATGCATGAGTCAATATTCATCCATATATTCATGATCTGTAGGCTTGAGTGCTGTGATGCTCATTATCTAGGCATGACCTTAAAAACTGCGGTTGATTGAGAACACGGCAGCCCATCTGCTTGGCAACACAGGCTGCTGGGGGCCTCACCCCGGCACTCTGCTCCCTGCACTACTTCTCTGTTCTTTGTTTGAATACAAATTCAAGGGCACAGGCTTCATCTCCAAATCCTTTGCTAGAGGCTGAGACAAGGCATCCACAACTCCTTCTCTCTCAAGAGCACAGTGAGTGAAATCCGTGTGTGTAGGACACACAGCTTACTCGGTGTCCCAGCTCCTGCTCTATACAGCAAACTTCCTTCTCCTCCCTCTCTCCCCAAAATAAGCAGCGACCGCAAGCCTGTGTGCCTGAAAAACTCCATCTTCCGCTTGCCCTCCCACCAAAGCAACAGGAACAGCCATCCCACAGCCCCTGCTACGCAACGTGGAGCTCGTGCCATGAGCTCTCTTTGCTGTTGGGGTGGTGGCAGGTACCACCCGACAGTTCCACGGGGACGGCCCTACAGCCAGCCGGGATGCAACAAGGAGAGTGTTGCGATGGCCGACACTGAGGCATTCCCTCTGCCCCATAGCTACGCGGAGGGGCTCTGCTGGGGCGAAACACCTCTCCCCTGCTGTCCTCTCCACACAGGAGAATGAGAAAATTCATGAATGAAAACTCGCAATTTCCTGCACTGCTAGTAGGGGACAACAGGCCTCTTCTATTTTTTCTGTGCCGCCCCACCCTGTTTTCAACTGACCAAAGAAATGAATGAGAACTGTCCACTGCCACTTAATCATTTAAAATATACAATCACCATAAAAGAGGAGGCAATGTTAAATTTTCTGTCCATGTGAAAAATCCCTCTGCTGCTTCCTCCAGACACCTTCCTGGGCCTGCTTTCTAGCATCCCTTCTTCTTTAAAAGCAAATGTGTCTTTCTTCTAAGCAATTAAACTCTATAAAAAAAGGACATTTTCTCCATCATACTTTCCCATCTCCCCTTTCCTGGATGGCAATCACATACTCCAGATCTCACGCTGCGAAGGATATTCTGCCACTGGTCACATCTGGTTCCCTGATGAGATCCGCAGGCGGCCGAGCTGGAGCGTTCGCTGGGTCACGTGGCGGCTCTAGGTTGCCTTATCTTCCTGAAGACCGGCGCTTTTTAATCTCCTTTGATTCTGTTTCTCTCTTTTTGCAGCATTCTTATCAGTTTGAGAGTAAACTGCTGCACAAATGCTCATGAGATCAATCTACAGATCTTAAATATGGTTAAAAAGAGGTGTTTCTCTGAGCAATCTGTTGGAGAGATTTTGTACTGACTTTTAGACTAGTTCCACACTGGTATGCATTCCTTTAGCATTAATGCTTCCTCTGGGACACGAACCTTACAGAAATATGAGAAGCGAGCATGCAGGCTGCAGACACGCTGTGAAAGTCAGCCCGCGTGTAGTGTGTGTGCGCGGAGAAGACACGCTGCAGCTACGGCTGTGCAAAGAGAAATTCACAGCCCGTCTTCTCCAGCTACTGCTGGAAAACGGACACTCTTTAAACTCTGTAATTTAAGAAGGCTGTTTTGTGGGTTTGGGGTTGTTTTTTTTCCCCGGAAAATAACTTCTAGCAGAGTCTCCTTGGTGTATGCTATTAAGAATGGAAAATAACAAATAAGTCAATAGGCATACATTAAGTCAGTAATGCCAGGATTTTATTGATAATGGACTGAGGATGAAGGATACAGTGACAGTTGCATTTAGCACTCAGAATAAAGTAAATCAATCAAATTGACTGTATGTTGATTTAAAATCCTTAAAGATTTGGGTCAAGATCATTCTAGTTTTCCCAAAACAGACTTGTTACCGGGAATCTTTATACCCACGAGTAACACAGGAATTTTCCTGTTTAATTTTCTCAGCCCCTACTGATATTATGCACTTACTCACTGTGCTTCGTTCTGTTGGGACAATTAAGATGAAGTGGCCTCGCTAGCTATGGGTCAGTACTAAAACATTCAGGCTGTAAATCATGAGGAGGTGGTGGTTGCTCTGCAACCATGTGAGTATTAGCCGTAAAAGCTTTAGAGGCATAAAAGACTGTATCCTCTTATTTTAGATTAAAACTGAGGTTATTTAAAATACTTTTATTTATGTAGTCCTGCATTCCTTACAGGCTGGTCTTCAGGCTTACACTAGCTACCAAGAGTTCCTTTTGACAGGTGGGATTTTAAATATTGGGGATTGAAATGTACATCAGCCCCTACTTGAACTGTATAAGACAATTAAACTGATTAAATGAAAATGGTTAGCTGAGATCTGTGAATGGTGCAACCTTCACTTAGATGGACATGTATAAAATGCACTTATTACACTTCAGGAGACTCTGGGGACACAAAGCCCACCCTTGCCATCGGAGGGCACAGAGCGTCGTGTTCGCAGGGAGGTGTCGCTGCGCTGGGGAGGTGACAGCGCCGGGGGAGCCAGGCCACAGGCACCCCCACAGGGAAGGAGTAAAGTAACCGTCTTCTCAAAGTTCTCGCTTTGGGGGTTGTTTGAAAGAGAATTTCACACAGGACGGTAGCATAGACTATGACAGAAAGTCTATTTCTGTCAAGACTTAATTGAGGAAATTTCATTTTCTTTCCTAACTGAGTTGCTGTTGATAATCTAAAGTAATTCTGTCTGGTCTGTCTAATTTAGCAATGAAAAACCTGGATCTTGAAGCTGTGCACAAGAATGCAGATTTTTAAAACCAGCTTTTCTGATTAGAAAGACGGTAACTTGTGGCAGCGTAACAAAAGATCTTTTTTTGCTCATCATTTTGATGTAAAACACTTAAGTTCTTATACCTCAATGCACTGACACTCTCTTTTTAAGAGAAAGAAATGCATTTTTGCAAATGGTAAATCAACAGACCTTGGGAAAATTGAGTTTGGAGAAAAAAAATTGAATTCATTTTGTTTCTCTAAGCACTTTCCCATGTTTCAGATTTTGTACTGATAGATTGATGATATGATTTGCTTTAAAACCAGGTGGCCTCTTAGTTTCCATCTGTTGTGTCTATTGCTCCGTCTCTAGTGAGAAGCATTGCATAGCTGTGCAGGCATCTGTACCCTTGAGAGAAAACTCTTTACGCTATCAGAAATGCTCAGGGAGAGAGAAGCTGTTCTACAGTATCTTAAATGTGAGACGTATCAGCAACTCGAGCCCCTGGAAGGATCATGTTTATATTCACCCAAACTGAACGCACTGAATTTATATTAGCTTTGTGTAAACAACTTTACAACAAAAACAAAACCTAGTGACATTTCCAGAAGAAACAGTTAAAATCTTACAAAACTACCCGAATGTCCTGCAAACATTTGCTGCAGTCTCTTGTCTCTCTGGGTGCCAGAGGTGGCACTGCTTTAGCAAGAATGTTTGCCTAAAAGTAGGAGTTTTGAAGGATAAACAACGCCATCTGAGCAAAGACCTGCCACGATTTTTCAGGTTCTGCAAAACAGAGACTTACTTTGGAGTTTAAACTATGCGAGTGGAGTCTGCTGGAAAAAGTGACTTGTTTGAACCCAGCTGCCTGGGTGGCGGGTCCCCCGCAGCGCTGGTGTAGGCGTGGGTGACGCAGGCAGTCGAGCGAGGAGATGCAGCAGCCCAGCGTTGCCCTCCCTGGAGGCTGCGGGCCTTTCCCGGGAAGTTGTGTGTTCGTGAACATAAGGCACAGAATGCAGAGCGGGGCCTTTCCCCGCTGCTCCCAGGGAACAGAAATAACAAACGCTCGCTGCTGATGGAAGGGCGTCACCATGCCCAACTGCTGCTGTAGACAGCGACATGCAGCAGCAGGGCACCTGAAGGAATCGGGAAACCGGTGAAAGCCAAGGCACAGGACAAATGAGGTGAAACCGCCAGTCATGTCCCAAGGAACACGTGGTTTTGCTCCAGGAGCCTGGTGTTCATCGTGATGAGCTGGGCTGACTTGAACCCCCTCCCTCGTACCTGCAGCTGCCATCGCTCCACACCCACTGCTCCCAGCAATTCAGCCTGTCTTCCTTACAGGATTGTTTGGTTTTTTTTACAGTGTTATTTTTAAGTGGCAAAGGGCTGAGTAGAAATGAAATTATACTGGCGAAAGGTGCTTTTGCTTGCCCGGCTTGTTTCATTTGCTGAACTGCTCTAAGTGCTGCTGGCACTGGCACTTTCTGCTATGACAGCACTAGGAGTTTCCCAGTTGAACCAGCAAACACCTTCTGATGGAGCCAGGCCTCAGAGTACAAAAGTTGACAAAATATGAGCAATGGCACCTCTCACCAGCGATGCGGCTACCGTGCGCCTTTCGCCCAGGTTAGACAATTCGATGAGACTTGCTAGTTTCATTTTTATTTACTGTGAAATTCACTTTCAGGCTTTTGTTCACTTGTAAAAAAGATCCTGTTGAATTTCAAGTTCAAATTCAACTGAAACATACAGAGTACTAAGGCTTGTCTTCATCTGCAAAACGCAGGGATTTGGGAAAGAGGGATTTTCCATCTGCATTTCAGGGCTGGACCCGTTTAGGCCTCAATTCCTGCGAAACCGCGTCTGTGCTTCGCTGTAGCCATGCGGCCGCGGCGGTGAAACGCTCCAGCTCCATGGGCGAGCCGGGACACGGTCACCGACCCGGGCCGCCCCGGCGCCGCCGCCGGCAGCGGAGCGACGGGGGCTGTGGCCGCTACGCCGTTGTGCAACCGCCCCGCGGCTCGCCCCGCCGGCGGCGGAAGAGGCTAATCCCGGGACGGGAAACCCCGCAAGCGTCCGCCGCGGCGGTTTGTCCGGGCAGGGGAGCGGCGGGCATTTCTCCCGACACCCGGGCCGCGGGGAAACCGTCGTTTCCCGGGGGCGGAAAGGCAACGGCGGGGAGACGGCTTCGCTCTCGCGCTGTTCCCCCGGGGCGGCCGGGCTCCGGCGCTGACGCACGGCGGGACGCGGAAACACCCCCCCCGGTGCCCCCCCTTCTCCCCCGGGACCGGCCCCGCTCCGCGCCGCCGCCGCGCGGGCAGGTGGGCAGAGCGCCGCGCGGCACCGCCCCGCCCGCCGCGCGCTCCCGGCCCGCCCGGCCTGCGTGGCAGCCGGCGGGGCGCGCGCCCAAGCGGCGGCGGGCAGCGCGTGCGCGGGCGGCGAGCGCGCGCGGCGAAGTTGTCTGTGGGACGCGGCCGCCGCTCTCTCGACCGTTCGTTCGCCGCGGGGCTGTGGGGGCCGCGGCCCCTCCGGGACGGGCACCGGCGCTTCTCCGCCGCCTCGCCGGCCGCAGGTGAGCACGACGGGGGCCCCGCGGCCGCGGACGGCCCGCGACGGGGATGTGCCCGCCGCGGGCCCCTCGGGCGGTGCTGCCGCGCCTCCGCCGTTTCCCCCCCCCTCGTCCCGGGCAGCCCCGGCCGGTCCGGGCCGCAGGTCGATCGAGGGGTAGGGGGGCGGGCGGGCGCGATAGCGGGGCTGCCGGGGGGCGGGTGGGCGGCCGTCCCGGCGCGGGGTCCGGGCCGCGGCGCCTCGTGGCCTTCGGTCCGGCGGAGCTGCCGCGCCCCCGGCCCCGCGGCCAGCACGTGCACCGGCAGCAGGGGGACACGAAGGGGAATGTCGCCGAAACGGCGAGGGCCAGCGGGTCGTCATCGGCTCCTGTCGGGGAGGTGGTGTCTGGCAGCGTATAGATTTGAGCAAAGTTTAAACTATTAGAAAAATACGAGTATTTGTGTGGTTTGGTGTCATTGCAGAGCCTTTCTGGAGGGTTTGGGTGTTTTTATGTCAGAAACAGTAGTGCCGCCAGGCGCACGTGAGGGGCCCTGGCAGCGCCCTGCGTGTCCCCCCCGAGGGTCGCTTCCCACCGGCCCGCCCCGGGCTCCTCCGTAACCTCTCCCTCGGTGAGACTCCGGGAGCTCGGGGCTGGCGGAGAGGCCCCGGCCCCCCTGGCGCTGGCCTGAGAGCCCCCAGCTGCGCCCTCCCGCTCTCCCGGGGCTGCGGCTCCGGGCCCCCACCTCGGCCCCTCCTGGGACAGGGCCCAGCCCGTCCAGGGCCCGTGCTCGAACGATGGGAACTCCGGGATAAACCCGGCGCTTTAGGGGTCGCTACATTGCTTTTGAGAGAGCACATGTTCGAGCTGAGCTATGAAATACCATTTTTTTTCCCCCCAACATGTTACTCCCTCCAAAGTGTGATTTTTCCGTGTTTAGAATAATGGTGGCTTTCCAAGCTCCATCTGTTTGTCTGTCTGTTCGCACACACGGAGTATTTCTGCCAATGGTGATTGCCTGTGGCATTATTGCAGTATAAGTAGTTTGATAGGAAATATTGTAGCAATTACAAGTCCAGTGATGCAAGTTCCTGACACGTTATGACTGTCTTGCTGTCATTCCTGTGTCTCCTTTAAAAGTTCATTTTTGTGAATCATTGTAAGCAACCGTTTAACTTCTGCAGCATTTCTACAGTTTCTGCATTTTGAGACATCTCTTGACATTGAGTCAAGCTCTTTCCACTGTTATTTTTTTTCCTGTCGACATTTTTTGTGACAGTCATATTCTTTTAAGCAACAACAGAAAAAAAAAAAGGAACTTCTTTCAGATAAAAGTGTAGCTGCCCCCGTTTCCTATGGCTCTGTGCCTTAGAGAGCTAAAAAAAAATGGGGCCTGGGAGGAACTTTTATTATGGTGGAAAAAGAGCATCTTCTGTGGGAAGTGAGATTTCTAGACGGAGTGTGAGTGACTGCTGTCACCCCAAAGGAATTGTCAGAACAAAATCAACCTTTTGGTTTCTTAACACCTGTGACGTACGCTTTTGCTTGTTTAGTTTCCCCTCCTTCCTCTGGAATTCTGTTTCTTGACAAGAAAATTTTTACAAGAGAGGATGGACGTGTAATTTGACTACAAGTTTTAATTTGCCTTTTCAAATTCTTTAGTATTCATTTCATTCTGAGAAAAGCAGGTGAAGATCGGTAACATGGGCTATAAGCCCGCACTGGGAAACAGATTTTTTTTTTTTTTGGTAGTACTTGCCTTCTGTGTTCCTACCCAAAAAGTTTTATGTCAATATATAGTACTTAAATGTACACTGAAAATATTGAGCCTACACTGGCTTTTCTCATTTCCCATAATAATTAAGGCTGTACTGGAGAAAATAGTGGGAGATTCTGAGATTTACCTTACAGCATCTTTTTTTGGCTTTATTCAGACCTACCTGATGATCTGAAGGCCTCTTTCAATGGCTTGGAAGAGTTTTTTTGCAAACTGAATGATCTATTAATGATTGTTTTTAAAAGAGTATTTTTTTGTATGGGGGATAGGAGCCAGAAATACCTGTGTGGCTTTTCCTCCTCCTCTACCTCTTTTTTCTCAGCTGTAAAATGGGGCTAGTTACCAAGAAGTCTACCTCCTGTGCACCTTCAGAACACGGTTTCGAGATGCGTAGAAGACGAATTAGTAGAAGTACTTTAACATCTTTTCCTACTTTATGTGGTGGCAGATATATTTAACCTCAAGGCTATGAAAAATGTACGCACACCAAACAGCATGGCAGTACAGACTGGACCGTGGGAACTGGAGCAGCCCACATGTGGGGCAGGGGGTAGAAATCAAATGTCTTCATTCTGAATTTAAAGCAAGAAAATTGACCGTAGTTGCTGGAGGAGCAGAGGAAGATTTCGAAGATGGAATGATGAAAGTGGGCATCAGTATAATCCTCTGGGGCCTGACTTTTGCTGTGTCCTAAATGAAAGCGTAGTTGGGATACAGTCCTTACAGAAAATGAGGTTAACAGCCCGACTTGTGTTTTAGTTTTTGTCATTCTAATTTGCCGTTCTAAGCTGCTGTTAGAAGAGATTGCTCATGGTGATCTCCAGCAAATGAGAAAGATAAGTACATGGAACCTCATTTTAGAAGTTGGGCTCATATTTACCATTGAGTGAAAATGTTTTTAATTGCAACTTCTCCAGCATTGGTACAATTCAACACTCATCTAGACGGACAGTGACCATGACAGATGCTCTATGTGGTTGTGTTGTGAATTATGACTAAGGAAGTCGGTAACAGCCATCCTACCTGTGACACACACTCCTGCATTTGTCTTGTAAACTCACTTAACCAGTCTGTTTTACCTTTTATGGGAGTGATGGTGACTAATTCAGTGTACACCTATCCAGGTGCTTGACTGGATTGTTTGGAGGAAATTATGTGATAGATGTCTTAGTATCCAGTATAAATGCAACATGCAAGAAAAACGTTCTTGTAATATTGGAAGGAAACACTAAATATTCATGTGGTTGAACTGTAGTTCACGATTGCCTTGATACCACTCGTCACTGAAGACCCTAAAAATGTGGTTTTTGGCAAGAAACCGGTGACACACTCTGCTCCTGGTTACAGGACAGGCATGGCAGCAGAGGCAGCTCATATGTGTGGCTGTGCCACGTTCTGTGGATTGGGCAAAATGGCCTTTACCAGTATAAAATCACGTGGAAGTTAAAGGTTGTGCGAAATGGACAGAGTTAACACTTTGTCCTGGTAAAGGCAGAGGCCTTGAAAATAGTTTCTTCTGTTACTAAGTCCTGTTCATGCTGTGTTTATTACACTCACCCTTCCCTTTGTAAAGCTTTTAGTACAAGCACATACCAGTATTCAGCAAGTTCCTTGTGCTTTTTCATCAGTAGATCTCTGAGTGCCGTAGAGGATAAGTACGGTTTATCTGAAAGCTGGGGGTAACAGAATGGGGAAGGTTTGGTATGTCTCAGTGTCATGCAGAGCCCCTGCGCGGCCAAGCTAATGTCAAACAGCTTGGGCTCCCAAACCAGATGGTGTCCCCTTGGCATCCCGAGTGACGGGGAGTTGGCTCAACTGGGTAAATTGGCGTAAAACTAAGGAACCAAAAAAGAAGGAGGCAAAATAAGAGAGTTGAACCACTTCACTCACTCTTTGTGGCTGCTGAAAGGGCAATTTGTGTTTTCCCAGACTGTGTCCTTGCCTGTTCCCAGAGGGGACTGGCCCACGGAGGGAAGGGGATGTGCAGCTTGGTCCTTCCGGCCTGATGCTTTTTAGGGAGCAGAGTCTGTCAGCTGCAGAGCACGTCAGGTGTGGTGTAACAGGTCTCTTCCACCTCTGAATTCCATGTTTCGCTGTAGACCTCAGTCTCTAAAGTTAAAAGGAGGAAAAAAAATAGTATCTAAAAAAAGTAGTATCTACAAGATAGAAGAAGAACGTGTTCAAGCTGAGAGGTGACGTTGGCCCAGACAATATTTTTCATTTTGAAGGAGAAAAAAAAAAGAAGCCAAAATATTTGCATGCAAAATCTAGGTTTAAAACGGACTTTAAAATCATAGTGTTTTAGTGTTTTTCCCCAGCAGGTTGAAATTGCTGCAGCGTGTTTAAATTATGTGGAAAATTAAGCTGTATAAAATACTCGTTTAAAAATTTCTTACAGGTTTGAGGGTGTTTGTGTGGGGGTGTGTGCATTATTTTTTTTTTTTTTAAAGCCAGATTGGAAGCTGCTGTCTTCACTTGGCCGAAATGTAGGACAGGGAGAACCAAGGTTCTGTGTGTGACAAAGTGGGCAGTTCCAGAACCTGTAACTAAATTTTGTTTAAAAACAGAAAACCACAGGGAGTTATTTTTAATAGTGGTTTGAATGCAGAAGTCTGTAAAGCTGTCAAATCTTTTTATGGGTACATGGGTCTTCTATCTTGGCCTATTTTTTATATGCATATTGGATTGGATCAAGGTTACTTCAGGTTCTAACCTGTGCTAAGTATTTAAACATCTGGACTTGCCCTAAGCACCATTGCTGTGCATGTGGGAGAAGCTTTTTGGATTGTTTTTTAACATTTTAAAATATTTCAGAAAAAAATATAATTTTTTTGTTCAACTAAAACAGTATATTTAGCTTCCAGTGTTTAGTTGTATGATACAGCTTATCACATGGCACGATGCAATAAATTGCAAATAATTTTACAGTGTCAGTACAATTAAAGAAATTAAATTTCTGAAGTGTTTACTTCAGCATGGTGCTACTTTAAGTGTCTGCTATCATAGATTCCAGGCAGTGAACAGCTGTCTGTCGCAGATGGGAGAGGGGAAAAAAACCTTCCCCTTAGCTTCTTACTTCTAAAAAGGTTTCCATATAAAACCACTAGTAATGTAATACAACCTTTTAGTCAAATTTGAGTTTCCTGTTACACGTTTAAGTGAACTGACAGCAGACTGTATCTATTTGAAACCAAATGGTGTAAGTGAATGAGACTCTAGGAATTTTGTACTCCAAAGCATTCTTGAAACCTCACAAATGCTTGTTTGGCAGTCAGAATGCATTATTTATTACATTTAAAAAATAAAAAAAAGTCTTGCAGGTAGTTTCTGAATTACTTCTTTGGACTCAGCTGTCTTTCAGTAAGATGAGGTGGTATTTCCGTCCTGTTCTTGTACTGTGTTTCACACAACAAAATCAGGTAGATTAGAAACTGTCAAGGAAGCATGTAGCAAATACGTATTTTTAATAGAGTCCAAGTGCAATGAAGTCTGAAAAAGGGCAGGTGAGAAAGATATAGTGATTTTTGTTAGTTGAGTGTTTTCTGCAAAGATCTCAAGATGGCAGAAGTGGAGTTTGTGCACAGAACTA
Organism: Chroicocephalus ridibundus; assembly: GCF_963924245.1. Classification (NCBI taxonomy): domain Eukaryota; kingdom Metazoa; phylum Chordata; class Aves; order Charadriiformes; family Laridae; genus Chroicocephalus; species Chroicocephalus ridibundus. Next base: position 8,463,691 of record NC_086298.1, on the reverse strand, counting down.
CATAAATTTAGTTTTAGATTGTAAACTGGATACGCTGTTTTATTGTTCTATGAGCCAGTACATCCTGGCAATTGTAAAACTTACTAAAATAGTTATGACATGCCTGATCGCAAAATGCAGAAGATGGTAAGATTGTTCTTTTTAAATTAAAAAGCTGCTGCTGCTGGCATAAAGCTTTTTCCTGTATGGTGGTTTCCTCACTTTTTTTTTTTTCTGGACTATTAACGGGTATATTACAATCCCTAGGCACTTCTTAAAGTTTTTGTGTTTATTTGCTTTGAGTAGCTTAGGTCTCCAGTTCTGGACTCCAAACTTTGTGTGTGCTCCACATGATGAATCCAAGTAGGTGCCAAGCCATCCCCTGCCTTTGGACACACCTCGGGCACCAACCCTGACACGTCAATGCATTTGTTGTTTAGGAAGGCAGTTTATTTTGTTGTTTTATCGAAATATTGACTGGTTTTGGTTGTAGTTTCAAGCAGTTGTCATTCTGAAGCTATTCTGATTTTTCTGTCGGGTGGTGCAGGTGCAGTGGTCTGTGTGTGTTTCGTTCACCATGTCTTTAAAATGTGGCTGCACCCCTGGACTGATTTATCTCAATACAATATGTAACATCAGTTGGAAATTGTGTTGAAATGTTGATTTTTTCCAAGTGTGGAGACGCTGCTGAGGCTATTCCAGAAAGCCCCTTTGGAAAGGAAGGAGTCTTCTGGTTCAGGGGAAGAGATGGCTCCCAATCTTGTGCTGCGTGGGGGAGTGCTCCCTGGCACGTCTCAGGCAATGCTGGTTGTGTGATCTTAAACCTCTTATAAACCAACCAAACTAAGGAATCAAGGGTAATAAACCTGAGTGTGGCAATGCTGGAGAACAGGGCAGAGATTCCTCTTTGAGAATGGGGTGATAACGTCTTGCACTGCCACAGCTATTTACAAAATGAGTGGCTGTCAACAGCCTGACTGGGGCGTCCCCAGATAGGCATTTCAGCCTTGCCAGGAGACAGCTGAGGGACCTTCTTGAGGGGGTCTAAGTGTCCCGTTTCATCGCAGCATCCCACCTTTTGGGCCTGAAACATCCTCCGGTATTTGACCTGGGTGGGATTCCCCAGGAGTGGTTATGCTCCCCCTTCGGGGGACGCTTTTGCTATCCTGCTCCTCCATGCGCTACATCCACGTGAATCATGGTGGCCTCACCTAGTGCGCTGGTATTTCAGGGGTCAAAAGCTGAAGTGATAAGGGCTGTGACCCCGCGCCCAGCCGCTGACGGAGCAGGTGCTGCTCCACACCCTGGGGAGGATTTGCAAGTCTCTCATTTTGCAGAGCTCAGTGACAAATCCTGCTCTCCAGTTACTTTTGTCGTTTGGTCTTTGAGAAGCTCACTTGCTACGAGGCGGGAAGTATCCACCGGCCTGCTGAAAACCCACGGTGTGCATGAAGCGGAGCTTTAAGTCCATGCTGACAGGAAAAACGGGTGCTGGATAGTTGGCATTGCTCCCTTAGAGGGCCGGTGTGCTGGGAGGTAACACAGCCTGAGCTCTTCCATCCCTGCTTGGTGCCACTTGCTGCCGACGCAGCCGCTGGCTCAAGTGGCGCAGGATAATAAAAGTTCCAATTTTTCTTCTTTCCTTAGAGCCAACTATCCTCTTTTACGTGGGAGAGTAACTTTTTTCTTAACTTAGTAATTTTTAAACTGTGGAGTTGGAGATCAAAATCGCTGCAGATGGTGCAATAATTGGGGAATGTTGACATACAGGATGGATTGCAACTTCACGGAACACTCAATACGATTCCTTTCAGGAATTTCAGTTTAAGTCTCTGTCCTGTTCTTAACCTTGTGGACACTTGTGTCTGCCGTTGGGAAAAGGAGTGGGTTTTCTCCGTGTTGGAACATTTTGTTTCTTGCGTAGGAACACTCTGAATGTCCAGCCTGTCTTGGAGAGTTTGTGGTGGGTTCTGCTTCTCGGGGCATACATGTGTTGTTACAGTGAGGGGATAGGGAGAAAAGCTGTAGGTATTCTAAGGTTCCTTTCCTCCAAGAGTAGGGACTGAGGGTGGAATAGATTCAACAAACATGGACACAACTATTTCCTCCTCTTTCATTCATGGAAGTTCTGCTTTCCTTCTTTTGTGCTGTCGGTATTTCATTTGCTCTTCTGTCAGAGTTGTGCAAAACTAAATCTCAAAAATGTTAAACTGGAGCAAGAAAACCCGCTAAACGATCTTGAAAAGGGTTTTAAAATACAAGAATATATTCCAAAGAAGCAAATAAGTCACAACTGTCTGTGTCTATGCTACCCTTTAATCAGTTGGTAAATCTAAGTGGTGACTTTCAGCTGTCACTATATTAAGAGCCAGCGCTGCCTTTTGTGGCAGTCTGTATATACTGAACTCAGTACTATGTAGTAAATATTCTTGCTGTGTTTTCATAATCATTCTACTTAGAGTAAGTGCTTCTTGGGTGGGTATTACAAATCTGTTAATCTTTATGGTATTTATAGGGTAATTTTTAACTCTCTTGAGCTCCTTACTTCCTTGCGGGTCAATTACTCAATTTATAACATTATGTCAGTTGTAAGAACTTTACCATCCAAGGGTAAACACTGTTGGGTACAGTTCTTTACCTGTGTTTGCTCTTAGTTCTTTGTATATTAAGGTATGCAATAACTTACTCTGTGACTTATTTATTGGGATTTCTTTTAGTCTCCCTGGTTTGTACTTCAAAGTGACTATGATGACTTATGTTGGCTTTTGTGCTTCATCACTAATGCAGGGAGAGGGAAACCTTGCAGCAGTTCTCTCTGAAGGAAAGGCTGTTAATCAAGTTGCAGCTACTTAAGTCAAAATTGCAAATGGAGTTTAAATATTTTTGATTTTCTGTTGATGAAACTGATTGCTATGAGTCAAACATTTTCTGTGTTGTGAGCATGCAGCTCTGTAGCAGGGAGGGATGGCTGACTTGATTTTATGTTCTCGTGTCCATGTTAAAGTGAAAATCTGCTCTGGCTCTATGGGGTTTGGCTTGGCCTATGGAAAGCAAGAATAAAGTCATCACCCAACACTGGAGTTTTACATCTTGAAATTGCCTTTCCCCTTGCTCCTTTTGCTACTGTCAGCAGTACCACAGCACTGCGACCTGATGGTGCTGATCCTTGTGTAGCAAAGGGGCTCTTTCTGTAGCATTTTACCTGTTAGGAATAAGTTTGGAGCTGTAGTCTGGGGGAGAGGTGTCTGTAGTTAAGAAAACTGATGGTGACTTGGAAACCCTGAGTTTGGGGAGCATCCAGCATTGCTCACGTGGCCGCTAGCTCTTGGAAACAGTAGAATGGCAGGAAATTTTCTGGAAAGTCTAAGGTAGGTAAGGGCAGGTAAGGTAGGTAAGAGATGCTTAAGAGATGCTTCAGACTAGTGCCAAAATCTCCTCCTTTTGTTACCCATGAATGCTCAAGTGTTATCTACTGGCTTTTCTTCTCTTATGCTTTTCTGTTGTATATTTTCAAGATGAGGCTTCTGCTGCAACAGCAGGTTTTGACATCTGTGATGGCTTTTTGAGGAAGTGCCCAAAGGAACCCGTGTTCTAATTGCACTTTTTCTTCCCAGTGGTAAGCAATGATTCACTATCACAATTCTTTAGTAAGCACATCGCACGGCGGTGTTCCTCGGTTTTTTGTTTGTTTTTTTTTTTCCCCATAAAACTCTTCAGTATTCTGTTTACTTACGGATTAGAAAAATGTCATGGGGTAATGGAGGAAACAAGAACTTTGTTTTCAGAATAGGAAGGTCAAATGTTTACTGCCTCAGTATCGTTCATTCCGTCAATAACAAGGCAATGAAAAACAATATTCCAGCACTGCTTGGAGCACCCTCTCCTAATCTCCTTCTGCACATCTAAGCACACCTTCTGGAGGACTTGGCTTTGCATTTTCCTAAAGGCAGCTGTGGGAGAGCTTTGTGCTGGTGTTTTCTCTCCTGCACAGCGTGGCCATGGCATGGGTTTCTGACGTGGCCTCCTGCCTTTTGTCAGCTTTATTTTGGAGTTGGTGGGACTGGCATGAGAAAGTGGTGGTGTCTTTCCTTGGCTGCTGTGGGAGGAGTTGGTCAGCTGGAAAAGCGTAAGTGAAAGCGAAGCCTGGGTTGGCAGGAGATGAGTGTTGTGTATGTCTTATACAACCTGTTCGCATGTAGTGGTCCAAAGGAAGTAAAGTCTGAAATGAATCATTCATCACGAGTCCTGTCAGGCTCTGCTGAAGTTGCCGTGTTATCTTTCCTGTTGTTCCTCTGAAATTGTGGACAGCTGAGTGCCAGCCTGCTCATGTTTTTGGTGACATAGATGGCACTAATGAGTTGCTAAAAGCAGCTAGATGATGTGGGGAATAGAGTTTCCCATTGCGGACTGTCTCTAATTTGTTATAGAGATCCATATTTAAATTTGTATCTCCTCTTAAGTCATTGGGCAGCAGTGATAGCCAGGGTAGCTTTTGTTCACGCATCCAATATGTGGCATTAATTCCCCTCCGGACTCAGTTGCTCTTGTTCGTAGCTTTTCCTTCATGCTGTTGCCATAACGTGAAATACTGGTGCTTGCAAGGACGTGGCTGTGTATTTTTGCTGAGAGCATGTGGCAGTTACGTTCTTCCATAGCCTTAACTATCATTTTACTAGTATGCTTTTGGCTTGATTTAGACTGTAAACTCATCAGGGAATGAGTCATCAGGCAGTGGAGCTGGGGCACTCGCTGCTGTGCCGAAGCACCTCTCCTTGACACTTTCCAGCTTTTAAAGGTTAGGTTTGACCTCTTAAACTGGGCGGTGTAGTCCTGCCTCTGCCTCCCTCCACTGAGGGTCCGCATTTCGGGGACTTTGGATTCACCTCTCTCTTGCCTTGGTTTGATCTGAAATAGTCTGCATCTGTCAACCGACTGGTAGATGTTGCAAATTCATTAATAAATATGTTCTATTTATTTAAATATCTTTTTTTTTTCCTTCCATGCCTTCCCCTTTTCCACACATTTACTCTTTTAAAAGAAGTTGTTACGCAGCTCTTGGTTGTAGTGTGGGAGCTCTGTCCGCTCACAGGAATGTGTGCTACCAAAATGGCTTTGTTGTTTTTATAGAAACCTTGCCCACACACTCCTCTTGCTTTCCAAATATCTATAAATCCCTGCAGGATCCTGCTGACATCACTGTGGGGATCCACATTTATTTTGTGATACTGTGTAGGGGTTAGAGCAAAGTAGAGTGTGGAGTCAGGACAGGCGTGTTTTGGCCCCATCGTTGACTCCAATCAAGTCTGGACATTTAATACAGCAATTCATGTTATTTCCAAATAAATTGCTACATCACTGTTCACTTGTATTTTTGTACTAGCTCTTTAAGCTGGTTTATTTTACATTAGGTCAATTTGATCATTTGCTATCATTGCTCTTTTATTTTTATTTTTCTGGTTTTGCACTTGCTTTGCCGCGTTGCTTGGTGCCTCAAAGGTTGGGGATAACTGTGTGTGGGTTTTGCTGGACTAGAAAAATTATTTCTATTGATGAGTAGTAGCATGTTATTCACAGGTATTAAGGTGTCAGCATAATTTGCGTTGATATTAGTAAAGCATATTGTAGCTTATTTTGAAATACTGTAAATATTTGTGTTTCTTTTCTGAAACAAACCGTTGTATTTGTGCGAGTGTCTGGTGGTAAACAGTTGTCTTTGAATGCTGATGAACTGGTCCATGGTAGATATTTTGAGCTGTGTTCTGCATAATTACTCTTAAAAACGGATAATTTGAGATGGTTGTAAAATTATGTTTTACTGAGTTCACGGATTGCTGAAAGCTAAATTGCATTCTGTGCCTCAGCTGGACTTTTTTGTTCCTTTCTTTTAATTGCATTAGCACTTTAACCCCGGGACTTCTCGTCATGGCTGTGGCTGATTGGGAGGGATCTGGTGGTAGATAGAACAGATGCTGCATTTTGGAAACATAATGTAAAGGCCTTTGCAAATGTCTATTCATTCTTTGGTTTCAAGCTCTCTGGCACAAGTGCTGTTTTATTATTATCTAAATGACCGTGTAGTGTCTGCAAAACAACTGTGAGATGGACCTCGGTTTTAGGGGGATGGAAAGACCAGTGCAGGGCAAGTCTTCCCTAGTCTGCCCATTTCTCGTAGCTGTGTGGGGAGAAACTGCTCAGCCAGGGATCAGTGTATTGCTGTGGAGCCAGGAATGCCTGAAAGGCACCTGGTGGACTATAGCAGAGATTTTTCAGACAAGAAAGTGGAAATGAAGCTGTGGAGCTGTTGTCTTGGAAGGTAAAGTGTATTTTTCCTAGCTCTCTCAAATAGGTGAATTTCTGTTCTAACAGTGTTGTGTTAATCTGAGATCAGTGCGGTATCTTGGCAGCCAGGGGAGGGTGGGAAAGAAATGCAGGGTGGGCAGGAGAGAAGATTTTTGTTTGCGTGAGTAAGCTTATGGCTTTTAATAATATGGTAGTACTGAGTTTATGTTTCAACACTGATGTTTATTAGAATAATAGGAAATTGTTACATGGAGGGCAGAGTATAGTGTGGAATGTGATTTGTCTCTTATACAGAGCTTGCACGTTTAGTTGTAATTTTCTTGAAAGGTTAATTTCCAGTTTCTCTTCAGAACATTCTGTGCAGGCCTTTCTGTAGGGGAAAAAAAAAATTGGACCCAATTTAAATAGACAAGTCTTGTGAATCCTGAAAGAATTTGGGCATTTAGCCCAGGAAAGGGAGAGTTCTCTGCAAGAACTTCATTAACCCTGTCTGTCATCAAAATAAGTAATAAAAGTAGCTATGCAGACTTTATAAAGAACAGATCTTTTTTGTTTTAACTCGTAGCCTTGATCTGCAGGGCACTGGTGAATGAATCTTGTTCTTTAAGGAAAACTGTGCCCATGTGGGAAAGGAGATGGAGATGTGTTACAGAAATGTGACACAGTGATACAGAAATGTGGATATGAACTAAAGAGCTGCATTAACTTTTGGAAAACTGGTGCTCTTAGTTCCAGATACTCAGGAACACGGAGGAAAGCCGATTGTTTTATTTAGTATGGATAAGACACCTTATAGCAATATTCACAATACATTCTTATTTAGCATATTTTGGGGCAGAAAAAATACAAACGTATTTCTAATGTAGCTATTTTTGTAAGTAGAAAGATGTTAAATCTTTTTAAGGGGAGGAGAGTTTCTGCTTCCGTTTGGCTGTTACTTGCAGGATGCAGATGCTGGGAAAGCTCTTCCTGCAATGCTGGCATCTGGCTGCTTGGAAGTTTTGCATAGGGGTTTCTGAGCTGGCTTTGAAGTTGCCTTTGGATTTGAGTCATATGAATCTGTAGATTGGCTGGGCTGCGTAATTCTCGCCATCATTTCCTCTTTCTTCTGATTATGAGAAATGTAAATACTTCAAGCTGCTGTTCTGATTTTTGAAGTTGGGTGAATGTATATCTATATCTTCCTCTATTCCTTTTCCCTGTATTGGAGACAGATCTGTTGGCTGTTGAAGACTCAAATTCATGTCTCTAGAGAGAAACTGCATGAAACAGCAGGCCTCAGGGATTTTGAGCCTGTCTGACATGGGCTTGCTCTTTTACTTTGGTCTGGCTAAGCTTTCCTTAAACGTTTGGGAAATTGCAGCGGTATTTCAGAAGCATCTTTGTGAGGTTTGCTTAATATTTGTCAAGTGCTTGGAAATGTGCTAATTAAAAGTATTTATCAGTGCTAAGTGGTGGTGTTTCTAATCACATATGTATATATGTATTTATAGAAAACTTTGTTAGGATTAAGGTCATATGTTTGTTAAGCTTTCTGAGAACAGACCAGGCTGAACAGTTCCCGCTTTGGGGGTTTGGGCCTGCAGCAGCAGAGCTTAATTAAATTAAATTATTTTTTTTTTGTACTTTGGATGTTACTTCTGGTTTTGTCTTACTGGCTTCCAATGATCTGTTTGCTTGTGCTCTCGTTTGAGATGGCTGGTTGCTAAAGATATCTTGATAGGAACAAACTGTGGAAGTAGTTTGGATTCGTAGTTGTATGTGGTAGAAACTTATTTTAGCAATTGGCTTAAACTGGATGTTTTCGCCATAGGTTGGGAACAATCAGACTTCTCTAATACTTGATTTTTGGCTCTTCTTTTTTACAAGGGCTCTTCAGATGTTGATTGAGAGTGGAAACTGTTTGTATTTCACATGTAGATTGTCAATGAGCCAGTAGTACAGTAAGTTTGCTTACTTATGTGCAAATAGCTGATTGCTGCCTTGATGCGGAAGGGAGAGCGTACAGCCAGCGCGATAATGAAGCTGACATTGCTGGTACAGACAGTGCGCCTTTCATAGCTGTATATGATGTTACTTATTTCAGTTATGATTTAATGATGTGAAAATGTCTGGCAGTTTCTGTGAACATATACGTTATGAATACATTTCCAACCTATACTTAATCTTTCCTTCATCAGAAATGAATGAATTCTGAGAAGGATAACACAAATGTTCTTAAATAATTTGGCTTCAGGCTTGAAAGCTTTATTGCATTATAAATTAAAAGGTGAGCATGTTGTTGCATGCTTAGTAAGCAATACAGTAAAATTCCAGGTAGATTTAGTATGTGTTTATTCTTAACATGTGTTTCGTTAGCACCAGTAGTGGCCTGAGAGGTCTCTCTCTAATGTTTCAAAGGTTGTAAAAATGAGTATAGTGAATACTTTTGGAAGGCACAAAATTGCAACTAGAAGAATATAAATTAAGGTATGTTGGCTTCTTTCTTTATTTGAAACATACATAAGTGAAAACTTGTTGGGGAAAAATGCAACCTGCTGTTGCTCTACTGTGTTTACAGTGTTATCTCTCTTCAAAGGAACTATTGTTACTTTAAATGCCACTGACTGCTATCCATCCTCAATTTTGTATGTGAATGTATATTTTGTATTTAGGTACGTCTTATAAACGTTGTACATAAATATTTACATGTGATGTTGCATCTAGGAAATTCTGCGTGGTGAAATGAGAGAGGAATAGTCCAGTTAGGCTGGTGAAAAGGAACAATTACCTTATCACATTGATTACTTAGTCATAACTATAAATCACCAAGTACTCTTGGCACTGATCCTAGGCCTGGTTAATAGGAGCCCTGTTCAACCATCCCTTGTAATGGATGGATTGAGCTACATAGCATCTAAAGTGTATTCGGAAGACTTTAAAAATAATTACGTCCTTTGATTTGGGACCAAGTTCTAGGGAGCTGATACTACAACATGGGGAGCAGGGGGGAAAGCCCAACCTTTAACTCAAGTTAAACCTTTCGAAACCAAAATCAGAAGTAAGCTAACTACCTTCCTGGTTGGTGGTGAGAACTGATGCAAGCAATGGGCATAAGAAATGGCCTGTCAAAAGTATTGTATAAACTCAAGTAGCCTCTTCAGACATAGTAATACAGTCGGGGAGGGGAGAATACTGTGTCAGACCTTGCCATTTTCAAGTCATTTTACTAGATTTGTCCCCAAACTAGAATACAGAGTATTTGAGCTTACTTAAAATGGGAATATGTACCTGAGCTGAATGTAGAGAGTGATGTGATTTGAAAGAGACGGGGACGTTTGACACAGATACTTAATTATTGGTAGGAAGCATTTGTTTTATTGACATCTACAGTGAGATGGCTCCTAATAGCTTTAAATAGTTGACTTAATGTCATTTTGCTTCTAGGTAAGGAAGAGTGAATTACAGTTTCTGTCACAGCATTTATTTAATGAATATCAGTTGTTGACATAGTATGAAAAAGCTCTAGGGCTTTTCAGCCATTTTTCTGAAAGATTCTCAGCGGATTTGGGGTCTCCGAGAAGCCAGCACTCGGGCACTGGCTGTTGAAAATCTAGTTTGCACAAAGTCTTAACAAAAGATCTGCTCAAACTCTTAACACAAACGCATCTGAACCTGCTTTCAGGGTAATTCCAACGCTTGTAAAATGGAAGTTAAGATTAAAACAACATTTTTATGCTCAGCGTTCAATTTGTTACAAACATCCTCATCCTTGTTAGGGGTTTTTAAATTGCAGGTACAATTTTCACTGAGGGCCATGACTTGCTTTCTGCATTTTGATTGGGCAGCAGCTACTTGTAAAATTTTGAATGTATAAGTACACTTTTTTATTTTCTTATCGTGAGGTCAATTCCGTATTTTCAATATTTGTAACTTATATTAATATATGAGTTATATAAGGAGGGATGAGGATATGCTTCTGAAAGTTTTAAAAAAAATCCATCTGTTAAATGAAATTCAAATAAAGGTTGATTTTAAAAAAACACAGGTAGGGTCCTTAGTACTTACAAACACTGATAAAGAAAAGTTTACTTTGAAACACAGCTATTGTCTTTAACTGCATTTGGTGACTGGTGCTTTTATTACTTGCTGTACTAGATCCAGGGCCTGCCCTTCAAAGCTTTCCTGATTAAAGGCTGGGAAAGTTGATTTCTGCTGGTTTTCATTTGTCCTTTAGATTTTATGTCAATGAGGATGAGAAAAAGTTATATTAGGTAATATATTAGCACTTTGGTCATGGATGGCGTTACTAAATCTAACAAAGTTGGGTAACTGAGCGATCTTAATATATTGTTTTTAAGAGTCTGTTCACGCTTCCATATATTTAGTGCTTTCTCAGGCTTTGCAGGTGTCCGTAACTCATTCTGTGTTAGTTTGTGTGTGTATATCTGTAGGTACAGTTTCATCTTAATGCTAAGCCTCATATTCTAAAACGTTTTACTGGTGATATATCCGCATGCTGTTTATCAGTTCCGGCGTGAGTTCCCTGGTTGGGGCCTGGAGCTGCTGGTGGGACAGAGGGGGCCGGGTTCAGCCCGGTGCCCAGTGCTCCCCCACCTCTGCCTTCCCAGCCAGCTCTTGTATTGTAGTATTTAACTCTGCTCTTCTCTCCCGGCTCATGCATTTCAGTGGCATTCCTCATGTTGTTTCCTTTAACATTAGTATTCATTTATATTTTTTTTTTCAGTGTTGGCAGGTGTGTATTTCACATTAACATGAGGGGTTTTTTGGATGTTAGACTGCTATTTGCTTATGGTAATTTCCAGTCATCATAAGGTGACTGTTGAGAGGGATGAGCAGAGAGGAAAAAATTGTCAAGCATTTACAGTAAATACTCTCTGCTTTTGGAAACGCTGTCAGAAGTTTAATTGTTAGGTTCAAGTAAGTTTGTCATGTGCCAGACAGAATCAGTCTGCTGTAATGAACGGGTTACGCACTTCACCAGCAAAAAGGGAGAGTGAGAAACCAAGGGATGCTCAGGATTTCCTGTCACCTTGCACTGCAGAAGGAATGGGGTAGGCTTTTTAACCTAGCCTGTAATTAGGTTTTGCATGGAAGCATATATTACTGTGCTTGCTTTGCCAAAGCTCTTCAGTATGATGGATGAGATTTAAAGGTTGATCTGACTAAATTGCAATGAGAATACTAACGACAAAGATATTTCTGTTGTGAACTATTCCTACCAGACATCATAGCTGTGACAGAAATGGTGTAAGATAATGGACAATAAAAGTCACTCGAAAATAATACTCTCCTAGGATTGGACTGCCTTCCCCACAGCATGTACCCTGAACCACGGCTATAATGTAATCATAAGCCAAGATCATCATTTAAATATATAGGTAATCTCGTATAGTATCCTGACAGATTTATTTTATGAGCAAGCAAGAGGAAGAATATTATTGGGCAGCAGAGAGGAAGAAGGTGTTACTGATGTGGTTGTGTTTATTTCGTAAAATAGTTTGCCTTGCTGCCATGGATGGGGAGCCTGCAGTGGGGGTGTGTGGGTGGCGTGGGGGCAGCAGAGCCTGCACTCTGTGCACTGGGGGTCTCGTTCACCCTTAATCTCCATTCTTTGTGTATGTTAAAAAATGGACATTTGTGCAGTAGTTTAAGTAACGTACTTGTCTGTGTTTAAGCAGCTCGTGGGTTTCTGGAACTGTGTAAGACTTGCCTTTTTGTTTTGTTTTACACGAGGTACTCAAACAGAGCCTCCCCCCAAGTCCGCGTGTAGCGAGAGGATGTGAGAGGGATATAGTAACGGAGTGGAAAAGCGTGTATATTTATCGCATGATATTTGAGGGCATTGGAGCAGGTCAGAGGTACAAAAAGCCCCGTAACATTTCCAGGAAGGGCACAGCTGCCCCCACTTCACAGCCAGGAAGGCTGAGATTCCTCGGGATGGAGTCATGTGGCTTTTACAGTAGGAAGTGGTGCAAGAGTGGAAAACCTCCTGGTTTATTCTGCAGAATACTGTTGCTGGCAGTACTAGGGAAAGCTGGAATTGCCGTGGCTCGTTCTGTGTTAACAAAGCTGTTTGCTGTGAGGTCTCCAGTATGTGTCACAGGAAGAGCTGCTGTGGCAGTGCCACCCCATGCCGTGTCCCTGGTGTTGAGGAGGGCTTTGGCAGTGCCGGGAGCACTGGGGGGGAGCACTGGCAGCATCGGGCGCAGGGAGCAGTGGGGTGTCTGCAGGAAGGCGAAGAGTGTTGGTACAGAAAATGGTTCTAACACTGAGCACTTGGACTGACGCTTTGCTGTCTGCTTCAGAGGTGGACGGTCCTATCATGTTGATTATACATCTGGGAGCAAATAATTTGGCCTCTAGTTGAGTTTGAGGCACCTGGAGACACATGGTGAGACCCGATTAGGCTGGTCACAGCTGTTTCACCGAGCCGCTGTAGAGAGGAGCTGCACCCGGGGCAGCAGGCTGTGTGAGACTGAGCGCCAAGATGCTGATCAGGTTCTGCTCCTTAATGAGTGTCTCGTAACTAATGATCTTGGCCTTTGCTACCAGGTGCCCTGGGCTGTTCTGCCCTGAGAATCCCACCTGTCAGGTACTGGCGAGGTACCACGGGGTTCAATGGGGGTTTGGGTTTTGTTTTGCTTTCTGCTGATTCAGGCCTCAGAGGGATGGGATGGGGCATGAAGATGGTTAGGTACCCAAAGACGAGCTGCAGCCTGGGACGTGGTAGGGGAGCCAGCTGCATGAGAGGGTTTTTATTTTCTCTTGCTTTGTAAAAACTCCAGGTTACCTGTGAATCCTGCCAGTGTATGCGTTAATAGCTGTACTGCAGGAGGGTGACAGTAAGTGGCAGGATGCCTGATGACTATGATGCCAGTCACTTATGGTACTGTGTGGATGGGGCCTTTTTTTTTTTTTAAGGTGTTTTAGCATAGTTGGACATGAGTTTTGTGTTTCTCCTTTTTGCATTATTCCCCTATGGAGTTGAGAGCACATGGCGACAGACAAACCTTCATCAAGTTGTAGTTTGAGAGAACAAGCTGCTTATCCCACATGGGCTGTGGTCATATTCCCCACTATGTTGTTAAACTTATTCTGAATTCTTGGAGACTAACTGAATTGCCTGCAAAACTATTGAGATACGAACCTGAAGAAAATGAGGTTCCTATTGAACATACTGCAGCTAATATCCAGACTAACTTCAGGATTAGTAAAATGTAGCTCAGAACATGATCATTTCCTCAGGAGAGTGCATGTATCTGGAATGGGGGTGAAAGTCACTGGTTTTAAGCAGTTGTATCAGACACTTGTTGTGTTCTTTGCTCAACGTTTTCATGTTTGAAAAATTAATTGCAATATTGATTCTGTAGTTAGACTTTTTAGAAGAGAGAATCTCAAAAAGCCCGTAGAATTTCTGACATAATAAAGTGCCTTTGTGGTGTTAGCTGCTATTTGAAGGCCCTCCGTGAAGCCCCTTCCCGGGGATCCCCCTTCCAGGCTACCTCTAAGGAGTGCTTGCCAGGAGCCCAGAATAGCCGAGCTGAGGGCCCAGAGCAGGACACGCTGTCCCATAGGTGTCAGCAGCCTCGGAGCTGGTGTCATGTGAGTCGGGCCATATCTCTTTTCAAAGCAGATATTTTGTTCTTACTTCTTCCTTTGCTTCCAGCTGTAGTGCTTTAAACAAACAGGGACCAAACCCAAATTCTCCACCTAGTACATTCTCGTCCCCGCTTGTGGCAGCTGGGCTGTTCTGAGCTGTTCATTGCTTTCCTGTTGTCTAACCCCTCGCGGTAAGTAATTGTACCTTGAGTTTCCTTATGGCAGCTGGAAAATACGGTTCTCTTAGGATTGTCCCAGATTTGTGTATGATCAGGTGACTCAAGTTCTTGTATTCAGAAATGCCTCCCTCTTCTCTTTTTGAGCTCTAGTCCTTTCCAAAGACAGGACGTGGTAGATACGATGTTGGATCCATGTTAGACTACAGATGTTTCAAGTGACACCGCCTGGACGTGCCTTTTATCTTGAGGCTGTAAATGTGAAATTTCTGAATGCCTCTGGAGGGAAATGGTGAGAAGTGAGGCTGTCAGTGGCCTGCAGTCCCCAGCGGTGTTTTCTCTGTGCTTCCGGGCTCAGAAGAGAAAGAATGTGTGTTACGTTCTCCCTCCCAGTAAACAGCCTTTCTTCACGTCATGAATAATAAAATAATTAAGATAATTTTGGCAGTGTAATGTAGAAATTTCATATGACATTTTAATGTTGATATCAAGAGCCATATTGTTATTTTTTAAGTATTCACCTGGTTACTAGTAAACTTACAGATGCCTGGTGCTGAAGGAATCTTAAACTTCTTCACGCTAATAGTGATGATCCTTCTCCCACTGGAGTTTCATAGTACCCACTTCAAAAACCTTTTTATTGAGAGCAACCCATGTGTTAGCCTGTTTACATGCAGCCAGTACTCCAGCTCTCACAACTCTTTTCTAGCGAGTGTTTGTTAGAGTGAACATTCATTTGCTTAAGCACCAAGAAGAGCCTTTTCTCCGCTTTCTCCCCAATGCTGTGTGTGCATGTGTTACCATGGCTGGTGTTGGGAAAGATCTGCCACAGCTAAAGGTTTATTTCACTGACAACTGTTAAAAGAACCAAGCACAACTTGCTACAGAAATCCTCCTGCATCATATTTTCTTCTCCACTCCCCCAAATATTTAAAATACCTTTGTATTTTAAATTAAGAGTTAGTCATTGCCCAAGTGCCAGGCATGCTCTATTAATACACTAATGAGGTCAGGTTGTGCTCTTTCACTGAGTGAATACTTGCCAAAACTCTTGAAACAAGTTTCTGGAAATGCTTGTGTTGGCCACTAAATCTTTACTTGTCACCGGTACACTTCTAGTCATGGCTAAGGACAGCAAAAATGTGACTCTAAATGACATATTACCTAGAGATGTGTGGATACTGAATAACTAACTGTGGGTAACATCATTAAATAAGCCCCAAAAACCTGCACACTTTGTGGGGAAAGGGCGTTAGTGTGTTTATTGTGCCTGTTCTGTATATGCTGTGAATGAATTCTGAGGACTGGCTTTACTGGAGGCCAGAGCCTGGCCCCAGAACTGGCATGGAGCAAGGAGCACTGGGATCCACTCTGAAAGTGTCCCCTGAAGAGCTGATAAGTTACCAGGATTTATCCCCGAGTCAGGCTCAGACATGGTGACACTGATAGGTTTTTGTTTCCTAGAAGGGCTAGAAAACATGTATATGCCTGGTCTCTTGTGCTTGTGTAAACAGAAGATGTATCTGGAGGGCTTTCAGCCAAAAGCCCGTGACTGCCCCGTTACTGTTTACTACAGCGTTCCCGAGCCCCGTGCAGACCTCTGTTGGAGGGAGGATTAGTTAATCTGGGATCACGGTGTTGTTCCGGCATTGGGAATGTCTCGGCTGCCTGATGGGCAGCTCTTTACAGCTTCACGGGACAGTGTTTGAAGGTGAGCAGACTGACATTTCAGATGACTGCGTGGTGCTGGGCGAGCAGGGAGGGAGCTGGGGCGAGGGAGAGCCTGGAGCCGTGCAGCGTGGGCTGGCGTCACCGCGGGCTCCTGGGCATGGTGGCTCGTCCTGGTGCCGAGGCACGGCGGTTGCGCACACACACTCGGAGGAACGTGGTATTTCTGCGTGGTGGCGATGAGCAGTCGAGAGCAGTTGTACCCATACTGCTGCCTGTTGGACTTGGATGGCATTTTCTTATGTCCAGCAACTTATTTAAATAACGACAAACCTGGTACATCCACTTAGGAAAAGAAGTTCCTTTTCCTCACTCAACCATTGTGCGAATTTCACTTTTTAATTTTCTCTCTCTCTTTTTTTTTTTTTTTAAATTTAGTTCTAAAAAATGGAAACTGACTACCACATTTCCGATTCCTTCTAATTGGTTTGGGTTCTGGTTGATTATAACCTCTCTCTGGAGCCCTATCACCCAAGTACTCATGTCTCTTCTTCCTTCCCGTTACCCACAAGCTTTTGCTTGGTTTTCTAATACTGCTCAAAACAAAACTAAACTCGTCATACTGTGAAATAATTTGGTTCAAGGTAGACTCAAGATGTGATGTGTAGAAGTTTTATGTTACAGGTGCTGCATTTCACAGCTCTTCACCAGCTGTGTTACCAGCACAAATGAAGATTAAATTTTGTTTTCTGTTGTGACTCAGAACTTCACAAATTAAATCTGCACTTAAAGGGAGGGGAGACTGAATTGGCCTCAATAGTGTGAAGGGTAATTTTGGAATGAAAATGAAGGATCATTGCGTGAACTTATTTTTGCATCCTTACAGTAAGCTCTGTGTCAGATAACTCTTGCTAGATTCTCTTCTCCAGTGCTGCATCCTTTTAATTTCTGTAACTTTTGTAGGAAATTCTGCTGGACAACTGTGCTTAGTAATTGCTGCAGGTAAAACTGGAACAAATTCATTCATGGAATTGTCCCTTGTTTGTTTGTTCCTAGAATAATATTTTGATCTCCTGGAATCTAATATGGTTTCTAGCTACTGCTTCCTGTGGCTTACCAGCCTGCACAAGAACTCTTAATTTGGGGGTGAGGAAGAAAGAGTGTGGGTAAAGCTGCACTTCTAGGTTCTCTCTGGCCAAAGAAAGCTACAGCCGTCTGGTGGGACTTTTTGTCATTTTTGTTTTACAACTGGAAAGGTGCTTTCTTGGAAACTTTTCCTGGATTGTCCAATAAGACACCGGAGGGCATCATCTGGGATCCGTAGTTCTAGGGGAGGTCATGCTAGCTGCTGTTACAGTTGACAAAAACAGTATCTTTTGTGATTAACATACCACTGACCAAATAAACCCATTTTCTGCTATTTTGCTTATTATGACACGATACCAGTAATATTTGTGACATTGGTATTTTGGTTTTGTAATCTCGGGAGAATGAGGGTAGCTTTGACCTGTTGCTGCATCCCTTCAGCTTGCGGGTGTCAGCGGGTGCATTCTGGTCCATCGGTCACCTGCTGAGCGAGCTCCGGCAGCTGCTGGGAGAAAAGGTGTTTTTTTCCTTCTGGAATTGTATGCATGAGTCACCGAGGGGAAAAAAGGGGAGCAGTTGGTTCTTGATGTACAACCACACATAGGCACATCCCTGGAAAGAGTTTCTTGCTGTCAGTGATGGATGGACAGTGACTAGACTTCTCTCTCCCCTCTTTCTTTTAACCCCATCAGCACCGAGAGGCGGAGTGTGGTATGATACCATGGAAGGGCAGCACAACCACCCGCATCATCTAGGGGACCAGAACAACCCTCTCTGCAAGCTGCCAGGGCAGGAGTACCAGCATGATCCTCAGGTAAGTGCATGTGTCTCTTTAATTTTTCTCCTTCTGTGTTTTCTTCCCTTCCTTTTATAAAGGTCTATAGATTTCTTAGCATTTAGGCTTATTGTGGGTTTTTTTCCCCTCTTTTGTTTATAGTGCAGTTATAGCAGTTTTAGGGTATATCCAGTTTGGGATTCTGCCAGCTAGACAGAGTTTCCTGACTCTAGTTTTTTGACGATAAGAGAAAAAGGAAATAGTTTGAATTTTGCTTAAAGCAAGTGTTTTAAAATCAACTTATAAAAACACGTACTGTGTTGGCTTTCTCTTCTCTTTGATTCTTTGAAGAAAAGGCCAAAGAAAAACAGTCAATTGTGTAAGTGAATAAATGTATTTTATCTCCTTTATAGTTCAGTAATAAATGCTGAAGAGGTAATTACCAAATACAAGAAAAAGTTCCTCCTACATGAAACTGCAGGCTCTCTGACTTCATTTCCTGAGAGTCTCTGGAATCTCTCCCGCAATGTATTTTGTCTGTGCTATTATCAATTTCATTATCGTGGCTCCTGTCTCTCTCTTCCCTGCCTTTCTGCGGGAGTGGGCTAAAACTGGGGTTAGACCTGTATTTAAAGTCATGTCGATACCTTTGCTGTAATCCTGGAACTTGTATTCAGTGAACTCTGGCTGCTTGCCTTTTTTTATACTGTTTGTCTGGTTATCAGAGCAATTAAGTTTTACTTTTTTGTGTTCTAAGGTGTAAACAAAAATTGTCATGGAAAAGCTGTCAGGAGGAGTATTGCAGCTGTGGTGTAGCGTTACCTTGGGGAGGGGCCTGTGGGTGTGATTTGTCGCTCCAGATGTGCAGTGTGGGGGTGCCCCAGCTCCCTGGAGAAGAGGAGGGCGTTGGGAAAATGGACCGAACGTAGCGCAGGATTTGGGAAAGTAGGAAGTTGCCTCCACACAGGGTACAACGATGAATGTGTCTTACGCAGCACTGCTGGGAAAGGAACCTTGTATGGAGCAAAGCCCCCCTCTCCTAATGCAGCAATTTGTCATATTAAGTCATTTAATAATAATTGAATCCCCTTGATTAATCTCCTAGAATTAGCCAGTTGCATTTTGAGCAATTAGGGTTAATTACCGCCTCATTTGGCAGGATAGAGCCCCTGTAATTATTTCATGAACAAGATTAGGAAGTGTTCCTGTGCAGCAGATACATTCATGGCATCTTGGAGCACATGTTAGAATTTGTAATGACATAGTTAAGTGTAATTAGTAGCTAATAATCTGCTTTCTGCTGTTACGCTGATGCTGAGTGGGCTCATTTTGCTGTATGGTCATTGTTCAGTGAAACCTCCCCTCCACTCTGTTAATATCGAAGTTGTGTTAATGGAGGTCTCTGAGTATATTAACTGTTCTGAGAATGATCAGTAAGAAAAAAAAGACGAGTCTCCCTAGCAAACTTGATTTAGAAATTAAGAAAAATGGTACTATTTAGAGGGCAGGCTACCTTACCTTGATGGCATGATATGATTGCTTATTACATATTTCTGATTTGCCATTTTGCAGGAACATAATTATATATCATTTTCAATTTTCTGCTACCTATTACCTGGAAGAACCCAAAATTACATCATTTCTTTCTTCTGAAGATAGAAGTAGTGCAGACGTGCTATACAGTAGCTTGTGGAAGAGAGAGAGGTTTGGGAAGGAAAAATTGACCAACCTTGTCTTACAAGAAATGCCATGAGTGGCAGGGATAAAAGCTTAAGCAGAAGAAAACAAAACTTGAGCTTCTAGAGTCTTGGATGAGGAGGGGTTTTGTATGGAATGGCCCTTTCTTCCGTCCAGCCCTTTCGTTCCAAACTACTGTGTCACCCCCAAAGAGACCAGCGCAACAGTGTGATCCTCTAGTAGAAACTCTTCCTGTAATTACGCTGCTTCCTAAAGCCTTTTTTGGTTTTTTGTTTCATTCTGATAGAAGTGTTATTTCTGTTTTATAATCAGTTAGTATAGAGCTATGAGTATCAGACTTTTCTTTAACTACTATAATTTAGTAATCAGATGATACTTTTGAGTAATGCTTCATATTTAGAAATTTTCTAGAGTAAGTGAATATATAAATATAAAAAAGGCCCAATAAAATCACAGATCTAGCTTCTGGCTCCCTTACCTGCCCAGCATTACCCTGATGAAGTTCGTCATCAAGAGGCAGAACTTCTGGTAATGTTCCTGAGTGAAAGTGTCAATTATTTAAGTCCCCAGATTACTTAGCGTCTATAGCAGTAAGCAATAAAAGGTATTTAGGAGTAAATCAGTGATGTACAAATATGGAGCTATAATTTTTGACTTAGTTTTCTTACTAAATAAATACAGTAACTCACTTTTAAACACCCTTTTTGTATACTCACACAGCAGCAGAGCTGTTTGTGGTAGTGTCATTTTGGTCCCCGAATTGAAGGTAGATTTGAAATGGTCATCTAGCAGTGAAGACTCTTCAATTTGTGGTTTTCTGAACCACTTAGATTATTTCTATGTTAATATTAATTTCTTTGTGAATGTCACCTTGGTCTACTATTTTTCAAGCTGGTATTTCTGTCTTTCCTTGTCATAAGCTAGTACAGATATCTGCTGATAGGGATGATGTAACTTTGAAATTCAAGCCAAGTTCTTCAGCAAACTTTAAATTCTAGGGAAGAGGTGAGGTTAAGGATATTATGTGATGGCTGTGTAGTCTAGTTTTGAAGCTGCAAATTGGAAAACCTGATGTATTCTTCAATAATTACTTGACTACCTGTTTGAAGGATAATCCATATTTTAAAAGTTTTCTCATCTGTTGTGAACTTAGAAGTTCTTTTTTTAATCAATCTGTTCTAATGTGTTCTCATAAACTCACACTGGAATTTCAGCCTCAAAGTATGCAAAATTCTTTTCAGGTAGGTATTATTGGATGGAGATGGGTGTATAATTTGGGACATCATAAAGAGGTTTGAAACACTGATGTTGATAGTAAATCATTGCTTATAATGCGTATGTGTTCAACTGGAGGGGCTGAAGCTTCCCCATCTACTGTCACAGATGTCTTTTAAAGGTGAAATTAGTTTACAGTAAATGTCATTCAGATGAAGTATGCACTTTAGAAGCAAGGAAACCATTCCTTTAAAATTAATGATGCATTGCAAATATCAGAAAAAAACCTTATATCCAGCGTAAAGATAATTAAAATTCAGGTCAGAAGTGTATGACTTAGTCGGGCTAAATTTTTTAATGAGATTTCAGAAAATTAATTGGGCGAGTATGTTTTTACTCTTCTAACGAATATTTCATTTCATGGCTCTACGGGAAGGATGCTTTTATTGGCATCTAAAATTATAGTGTCTGACATTTTAACTGTTGGTTAACCGATCTTTAACAATTTTTAGGTTGATTACAAATAATCTAAACATCTCGTCACCTTGTAGCCATTTGTGCAGACTGATGACTAGTACCGGTTTTCCATGTGCCAATCAGACAGCAGTAAAACAACTGACTTTATTATTAATTAACATTAGCACTCTGGGTTTATATATTGTGCAATTAGCAGTGAATGTTGCCTTTTTTTCAGCTCATTCAGGCTTATTTTTTTCCCTGCCTCTGGGAGAAGCAGATCTACAGGCATTGCTCTGCAGAGTGTTAGTATTTTACTGATATTTTTGTCTTCAGTCTCTCAGTACTGCCCTTGGCCTGACACGTTGGGCAGCGGCTGCAGGAAAGGCTACTTGGACACTTTTCTCAGGACTGTTCAGGTTTTCCCTAGCTCTTAAATAACTACAAAGAGGTAAATTTATTGGCCAAACATTAATTCTTCTGGAGACTGAAAGTCTTTCTACAGAACAGTTTTGGTATTTTTCTTATTCTTCCTTATCCCAAAATACAAATTCTGAGCTGGACAACTACTCATTTAAAAAAATACAAAAACCGTGTGCAGGTTATGTAGCTGTCCTACCTGTGTGTGGTTATAGCAGCGTATGAAGGATTTGGAGGAAATTATATCAAGTCTCCAGCTGTAAATTTTGGCATGTTTGTATTCTCACATGCTCAGTCCCCTGCGGTCAGGCGCCCCTGGTAATTCTGTAACCAACATCCCCAAAATGTGGACGCGTAAGTAGAAACTACATCCTATCACCAAGTGTATAGCAAGGAACTTTACTAATACCGGCATCCTCCATATTTGCCTGAGTTGCTGTATAATCTGGTATAAAGAGACTCCTGTTAATCTAGAATTAAGTTTCTTATCCTTGCAGCATATCTGTTCAGATGTGTGCAAGATAATATAACTGAAGTTTTTATTTAATTGGATTTTTTTGCAGAAAATCTCATAATGCTTCAAAATTTGAGGCTGAAAGTCCTGGCAAACTTCTCCCTTAAGTATTGTGACAAGGGCTGTCATTGCATACTCTTGCCAGCTTTGAAATTTTTGCTCTCGCATCAGTGATTACATCTCAAAAGCGTGCCAGAGATGTTGTCCAGAAGAGCTTATTCTTGGAATAATCTCTGCATTTCTTCTTAAAAATGAATGGCCTCTTTATTTGAATGAGGAATTAATTGACTTTAATCTTTGGGGGTTTTTTTTATTAACGGAGTAGTAGAAGAACGAGACTTCATTGTGTGGATGACGAGAACAGCCTTTGTCTCAAAACTAGTTCTTCCCAGACTGTCCCCTTCCTACAGCTGCCCTGGGAACAGCAATGCGCAAATGGCCC
Organism: Chroicocephalus ridibundus; assembly: GCF_963924245.1. Lineage (NCBI taxonomy): Eukaryota > Metazoa > Chordata > Aves > Charadriiformes > Laridae > Chroicocephalus > Chroicocephalus ridibundus. The sequence continues at coordinate 8,441,360 of NC_086298.1, read as the reverse complement.
AATTTGTAGTGTGTCTTTGGAGGTCCAGTGGTTGGAGGCGTTTTTGGTTTGTTGGTTGCATTTTTCTCCCCATTTTTTATTTTATTTATTTATTTATTTATTTTAAATTCAAGCTCTGTCATTGACCTTGAAACCTGTTCTGCAGAGACAGTGGCTTGGTTTTACTGTATTTGTGCAGACCTGAACCCTGCACTGAGCCTGAATCTGTCCTGAAAATGAGAACATCTATTTTTGATGAACGGATTTGAAGATGAGGGTGGTATCTCATTTTACGCATAATCTATATCTGTATATGAAAAGTCTGAGATTTGCAGAAATAATGATCATGGTTTATTTGAATGAGTAGGTGTTGGTTCTGTGACAGCTTTATGAAAGACTGTAGTGGTTAAATGTGGAAGGACTTGGAAAAAACAAGAGTTCCCCTGTCAAAAGTCATGACAGAAGTGAAATGTATGCAAAGGATGGTATTCTGAGGAGGTAGATATTTCTTAGCTATTCTAAATGTGTCTTGTAACGGTATTTAGGAGAGTTACCAGCTTAACTTTATGTACAGTAAAGCATGAGAGGGTTATTTTTGAATGGACACAGGGGGCAATGGGCTGCTGTAGTCAATAGGGAGCTCCCTGGTACGGGCTGGTCGCACCCGAGTGTGCTCTCTGCTTTATACCCGAACCAAACATCTCCGAGCCTGGATGAAAGGTCCATTACTTTAATTAGGTCTGATAGGTTGTGATAGCAAATGCAAATCTAGGTCATTGCATATGTAAATGTGCAGCTGTAGTCCTGGAGAATGCCAGAACATATCAGCTGAGGTGTCCAGTCATTGCCCAGCATTAACTCCAGCGCGGCAAGCAGAGTTTATGTGCTACCATGGGAAAGTGGTTGGGACGCACATATACGCCCTGTCACTTGCCTAACATTTATTTATATTTTCAAGTTAAGAAGCTGCTAGATATCTCTTGACACATGCTTAAAATATTAATTTACACTTAAACACTGTTGGTTTAAATACACAATTTAATAATTTATGAAGGGCAAATGGATACCATCCTTGATTGCAGCATGGATTTCTTCCTTAAAAAGAAAGTTTTGTGGTAGTTGCATCATAAAATCTCGCTAAAACTGCTACCTCTATTGGGAATGTTAACTCCAAGCTAGAAAAGCTTTTGCTCAAACTTTCTTATTACTCAAGAAGAGCGTGGCTCAGGAGACACACCTTCACAGTTAAGGGAATGCTTTGATTCCATTCTATTTTTTAATTAGGAAAAAGTGTTCTCTACTTTTATATACTGACACCTTTGTTTTGGCTGGGTAAAGCGATTTGACTGGACAGCACAATTGATTTGCTTAGTGGCTCATATTTTAAAAAGTCAGGAAGTGGAGATGTTCCTGGTTAGTTACCCGTCGAGTTGAACGAATACTTGTGTTCAGACATTCTTCTGCTGATTTCATCACACACAAAATGCACATAAACTAATGTTTAGCACTCCCTGGCATGAGTATTCCTGTATTACTGTAACGTATATTGATGAGTATTGCTGATTATCAAGTCCCTGCAAAGAGAGATTGCAACCAATTTAAACTGAGAAAGCTGCAGGGGCCGGTTACTTTGAATATTTGTTTGTCTGCTTTCATCCCATGTTGTCTTACTTTGTTGATAATTTAGTAACTTAGAGGGGAATGTATGTAAACAATAAAGCAGTGTTATCTTAACATTCTGCTATTGTCTGATGACCCATAGGCTACCTTTTTCCTCATTGGTGAAGGGGTACTCCTGTTTTATTGTGTAGTATGCACTGCAAAACTTAGAGAAACAAATCCTGAATCTTCATTTTAATTTTTATTTTGCTGTGTTACCGCTTGCAAATGCAGTATAACTTTAGGCACAGCACAAGTCCCGAGCCTTGGTTGTGGGCGATGGAGGCTGTGCCAGCAGGTGGGTGACGAGGCTTCTTCAGAGTGTGGGGGAGACCAGAGGGATCCGAAAAGGGAAACGCTCCCTGGACTGTTTAGAGGAAATACTTGATGAAATCAGCTTCCTCTTTCTGTGTGACTCGCCTTCATGAGTAGCTGATAATTCTAATGCAGCCTTCTCATTTGTGTAGGTCATGAATTAAAATTTTTATTGTGTCATCTTTAGCCCAGAGAAATGAAAACCAGTTCTCATGGTATGAGAATATTTAAATGCTTGTGGTGATAGATGAAAAAACTTACCTGTGGCCTTGGCATTTCAGAAATAATTATTCAAAGTGTTGTTTCATCTGGAAAGGAGTGGGTTGCTCTTTTAGGGAACTCAAACTGAGAAATCTGATGATCGTGATGGCCTGGAGTTAAATTTCTGGTTATGTGCCTACTTGAATTAGTGGGCATTGGCTGGGCATTATGGTATTGCATTTTTGTCTTCTCTGGAGTTCATAACCATCTAAGCATTTCAGTTTAGCAACAGTCCTCCCTTTTCATAGCCGCAGAGCATTACCCTCAGGACGTTCTCTGGGGCTGGCCCAGGGCGGTGGTGTGGAAGCACGGGACGAGCTCCAGCAACACGTGGCCTCTCGCTGACAGAGAGACGAGGGGGAGGGTGACAGCAAAAAGACCTGATAGTGTCTTCACTGTCTGGTTTGCCGTTTATGTCTGCATCTCTGTATCATCAGCATTTATAAAACATTATCATTTTTCTTGAGTATGCCTGCGGTAGAGTAGCTTTCCGTGTGGGGATTTCTCCTGCATTTGTTGTGATAAAGACGCTATAAAGGTGACAGTTTTCAAAATAGCTTGTCTTGGTTGATTGATGCAGTTTGTGGGTCAGAAATTACTATTTAGGCACTTTATTGGTGAGTTTTCTTAAAAACATTGACTTTTACAACTTTGTTTACAAAACCTCTGTCAAATAACTGTGATTGTAGTTCAGAGTTGCACGGAAATCTGGAAGCTTTTTCCAATGTCTCATTGATACTTTTTATTGTCTGTTGAATAGTAGTCGTTTTTATTTCTGTTGCAAAGAAAAGGAGTCCAAATTTATTTACTCATCAAAATAAATATACACTGCAAGAGATCCTTGCGCACTCTTGCCAGTAGTGCTGGCAAAAGATGCTGGGCTGGAAGCTTTACCTGCACTTTAAATCGTACTTCCAGCCCCAGCCCTCTGTTCGGAAAGGGCAGAGGTAGCAATAGTCGGGGTAAAACACCCAGCCCTCCCGGCCTGCACCCCCTGGGACCTTCTGCTGGGATCGTCCGCTAAAGATGGGGCTGTGGGCGATGGCTGCGTCCCTGGGAAGCCTTTCCCTCCCAAGGACGGTTGTATACTAATCGAATTGCTGTTTGGTGGGTTTTGATGGGAACTCCTGGGTATGCTGAAGCTTAAAAACATCCTACTTGTCTGTGCATGGCAACTTTAAGTAATTAATTTTCATAATTCCTTTTTCAAACATTGGTTAGTGGTCATGTTAATTGCAGAAGAGACCAGAATGGCTCTAGGGAGCAGTTCCTGGTCCGTGGAGTCCATAATCCTCGTTACGCCGTGTCGACCTGCCAGGCTGGGTATTTACCTGGGACTGCTGGGAAGCAGCACCAGCATCTCCCAAGTGACAGGAGCAGGCGGTGTTGATGAGAGGGTGTGTAACTAGGGAGACAGGAGCTTGGGACTAATTAGTTACTTACACGGAAGGCAAGACGTTATTTCCTTTTTTAAAAAGTCATTTAACTTAATTCAGCCTATGTTACTAATACATGTACTAGGAATTAATGCATTTATGGCCAGAATTATCAATAGACTGATCAACCTAGATTAAATTCTTGACCATCAGAAACGAGAGCAAGAGGATGTGCAAACTTGGCAACCTTAACTCTGTTTGGTATGTTTTTGGTAGCTATTACTAGTTACATGCTTTGGTTTTAGTTAGTATTTTTACACAAGTTGTTGGGGGGGGTGTGTGCTTGCGGCCGTGCACTGTGCATCTGTATTGTGGCTGCTCTGGTACGGTACTGTCTGGGCGCACAAAGAAAAGCCAGACTACGCCATTGCCCATTGTACGCCAAACCAGCACCAAATTTATTTGTCTGTCTTGCTGGGCAATCCTTACTGTGAGGAATTTATCCTCCTGAATATGATCAGTCATAGAAACCGCTTGTTGGCAGTCATAAAGAAGACAGATTGGGAATGCAAGTTTGTGTTTTTGCATCATTTTTTCTAGTTCATTGATTTAACTTCTTTTTACTTGAACAGAGGCATTTAACATCGTACCCATATCGCTGCACGCTGGCAGATTTTCAAATAGAGAAAAAGATTGGACGAGGACAATTCAGCGAAGTTTACAAAGCAACTTGTCTTCTGGACAGAAAACCTGTGGCATTAAAGAAAGTTCAGGTGAGCATTTAAGTTCAAAATCTTACTATTTAGCAAGTAAAATGGGAATGTTTTAAGTGTCTACACAGATTATTTTACTCGGATACCTCCTCCAGTGTTCATCATCAGTAATAATGCAATAAAATAGTTTATAAATTGAGAGTTTAAGGTTTAGAGCGCTGGATGATCTGGTTTGATATTTTTACATTAAAAAAACCCCAATACTCTACTTTTGTATTTTATTCAATCGGGATTTAGAGGTGGGTTTTTTTACTGTGTTATTTCAAGATAAGGAATAATGTGTAATGCTTCTGAACATCTCAGAGCCGTTTTACAAATGCTGATGAGGCCAGCGGGCCCTGCTGCGCTCCTGCCTGCCCTGGCCGGGGTCCTCAGGGCGTCCCTTCCCCGTGCATCCCACACGTCCTGCACAGGACACTCTTTCTGTTTTGGGCTGCACTGTGTGGTCCTCATCCCTCGTCATATTGGAGTGGGTTTATGTTTCTAAATCAGTTTATTTTTAATTTCACTTTTTCCTTTCTAGAAAGGGTTCACTAAATTATTATTAAATGTGTGTGAAAGAACAAGGCCCTTGCGGCTGTGGTCACACAGCTCGGGGGCTGCCAGCTCGACATGGTGAATCGGGAGGACACAGGAGCATGAATGAAAGGGGAGATGCCTGCTCTTGCTGAGGGAGTTTTAGAAGAATTTCTGAAAAACTTTCATGCAAGCAGTATAGATCTGTAACTGGGCTTGAAGTATTCTGCAGTGTTCAGAACAGCATTTTGTTTGAAGAAATTTGCCTTTAATCCTTCAACAGATCTTTTAAACTCTTGTTTTTAGCACCTTGCTCTGATTATTACAGGATGAATATTAATGCTCAATATTATTGTTAATCATTACAGAGAAATCAGTGGAAGCTATATTTCTGGTTAAAAAAAAAAGTAAACATTTTATCTTTTATTTACCATGTGAAATAAATAGTTAACTATGTTTTGAAAATCAAGACAGCAAATTCATAAACTAGTATCTTTATTTTTCATACTGCTTAGAATATTGCCTACAGGTTCTAAAATTAAATTTTACCCTATCGCTAGCCCTTTAGTGGTTTCAAAATAAAGAAAACATTGATCTTTCTTTGATCTGGGGATTGTGTGTATACTCATTACGGTAGAGGAGATACAGATTGGGGGAAGAAAGACCAATTTCTTGTTAAAATATAAAGTGATTTTTTGTTGTTTCATTTTCATCTTCTATGTTTTTGTCTTTGAAGATTTTTGAAATGATGGATGCCAAGGCTAGGCAAGATTGCATTAAAGAAATTGACCTCTTGAAGGTAAGGAGTTTTGCAATTACTTTTTCTGTTTTTTTGTTTTGAGAAAATAAAATTGTTTTCAGGCTGGCAACAGTTATTTGCCTTTTATGGCAACTAGAGCATCTGTAGCACCCAGTGATCTTAATAGACTGTGCTTTCTTTTGGAAGATAGAATGCCTACGTTGTGCAAGAGTTTTGTCTTAAATCTTAATTTTATTGAGTTTTCTGCCTGTGGTCTCAGTAATTTCTTTCAAAATGTTGGTAGAAAATATATATGCATTGCACTTCAAATATCTATTTTGAGTAAATGCAAGAGATTGTAGAAGGCTAAAACTTTGTTTAGCTAGTCAAATTTAATTTTTAAAGTATTAAATAATTCATTTTGTAAGTATAATTTTAGGTATTTCTATATAAATTGCTGATTTATATTCATGCAGTTGTAGACAAAGCTTGATTCTGGTAGACTGTAGTGTAGGCAGTACAGGACCAACATGAAGATAGCAGTTTGTGTGAACGTGATCCAGTTGCTTCACAGTTACGGTGAAAAATAACGCCAACATCAACATTCAGAAAGAGAATTTGTGATATTTTTGGGTTCTAGGTAATTTGAGCAGTTTTGTCTTCAACTCTGGTTATGGAAGGATTTATTCAAAGCAGAATGTGCAAATTTATTAGAGTACAAAGGCAATAATCCCATCCATCTGCGGGGGGGTGACTACAGGCAACTGGTCGTCTTCCGTGAAGCTCACCAGATACCAAACTGGGGTTACTGGGGTGGCCAAGTTGTGAAAGCAAATATGATACATTCAGCTAAATAGGATTGATAAAATTGGATTGTTTTGCACAATATTTTATAGAAGACTAGGAAGCAGACTAGTAAATTCATTTTGTTGTGGTGAAGGGAGGAGCAGGAAGAGTTGTTGAATGTTTGTACAGAAACATACTAATATGCTGTTTATTATGCAAAACACTGCTGTGCTGATAGTTTAATCATTACTTATTGTTGGATGTCAACAAATCTTCCTGCCTGGACAGTTGTGTAGCACCATCCAAGGAATCTGAAGTCTGAATACGTTAAAAAGTCAGTTTGATGAATCCCATTGTAGCCTGGCTGCAAAGGGGATAGATTTCTCAATATTGCCTATAGTTCACTTCCTTCAAATGGCTACAAGTTTTCAAGTCAGAGCCAACAAAGTCCGTTGAATTTTACCCAAGATGCGTGAGCTCAGCTTCTGAGAAGATCAGCAGATAATAAGTAAAAAATAATGACAGTTGAAATTGCCAGCTTTGGTGCTGGCTGTGCCCCGTGGGCAGCTGCTGGGGTTGGCCTGGGGGCCGGGGAGGTTGGTGTGTCCACCCCCGCAGCTGGGGGGCACATCGCTCCCTGCCCCAAGACAAATAACTGGTCAAATCGATAAATCTGCAACTCATCTTTTGCTAATTTATGGCTCCCGTGCTGCCTGTTCTCACAGCTTCATAGAAACAACGAAGGTCAGTGTGTGGATGTGCTGGGACACTCCTGAAGTCGTATCTCAGAACTTCGGAGCTGCAGCCTCAGAGTGGGACTCGGATCCCTCCTTAGGGCCAGGGAGGAGAGGTGCCCGCAGGCAGCACACTCCGTGCTTGAAGTAGGAAGAAGTTTTAAAAGTGAGACTTTGGTTCTCGCGGCAGAGTGCGTGTCATCTCTGGCCTGGCTTCTTACAAAATTTCACGAGGTTTCTCCTTCTTTTGTGAGCTTTTCACATTTTGGTTTCCTTTAGAATAGTCTATGCGCAGCATCAGGAAAGTAGGAGAGGTGTATTTTTGTCAAATGACTTATTCTCAATAATTTTCAGCCTTTTTAGTGTGATCGTATTAAAAGATAAAATACCTTTCACTTCCTAAACTTATCAATTAAGATAATTGTTCTTCTGTCTAGAAAGCGTGAAATGTGTAAGGACCCAGTTCAGCACAGTATTTCAGAGTCTGTTTAAATCTTGCTTAATTTAACTTTTTTCATCACTGGTGATGTGAAGTAAATGTCGGCCGTGCAGTTGAGTCTAGTGCCTGGCCACGTAATATGGGATATTTGTATTTTTAAAACTTTCTTGCTACTTTTAAACTGGTGTCTAGTATGAAGTATTTATCGACTATTACTAAAACAACTTGCTGGAGGAGCTTTTCTTTCTCTGTTTTTATTTTAATGTAGACCATTGAGGAATTTGTGAAGGAATTATACAGATTTGCTGTAGTCCATCCCTCTCAAAATAATACTTTGTCTTTTGATCAGATCAGACTTCTGTGTGACCATGGAAACAAAGGGGGTTTTTTGTGAGTTCTAAATGAATTATAATTATTCAAAATCTGACAGAAGCCGGACAAAATTGTATATTACTTTCAGTGTAATTCTGGCTAAAAGGTTTAGGCAAAGCAGCTCAATAATGTGGCTGTAATCAGCATTTGGGCTGCCAGCGCCCACACTCGCTCATTTAGAGGTGACTTACCCTCCCGCGTGCCTCTCGCCGACGGTGCGGCTGTGCATACACATCAGGCATTAACCGCCAGGAAACTTTTAGGATGCATTAAAGAAATAGGAGATGTCATTAAGCCAGGATAAAGTGTTTGTAATCTTTTGTGCATTTAAGGATTTGTGTGAATGAATATACTTTCCTCTGACAAAAGAAATTTCAGATGGTCTTTTCCGTGCTACATTCAAAAATAACTCCAGAGTCAATATATTTATTTAAAATAAGATTGACAAAAGGGAGAGTGGAGAATAGAAGTTTGGCTTATCCAGAGTGGTCTACCTGGCTGTGCCAGGAAAACCGAGTTCAAAGGTCAGTGACTTAGATTGGAGGAAAAACATACACATCTGCATTCACACTGCAGCAAGGTCACGGGCACCTGTGGTGCTTTCCAGCAGAGAAGAGCCTACAGGGCTCCTTCTGGAGTGCTCACCCTGTGCTCAGCTCTGCGGCTGCATGGGAGGCCCCTGAGATCTGCTCTTCAAAAGAGCTCCTGCAGAAGTTCGCATGGTGGCACGGACATTTTGCTTGTTTGCTTTTAATTTTATACAACTTCATTGTAATAGAAGAAACATCCTTCTTTAGATCTAATTGAGTTTCTTGAAATCAACACAAACCATCAGTAAAACGCACGTACACGCTGTCTCACAAAAATGCATTTCAGATCTTTATATCGGTTAAGCAATGGTTGGCTCAGAGTAACTTGGGTTTTGTTACACCTTGTCAGAGGTGTGCAGGAACCTTGTTCCAGTTGTCATAGTTCGATGTTGTGTTTCATCGGCACATGGTGCCAAGGCTTAGGGAAAGGCTTGTTTGGCTGCTTGAACTTCCTGATGCTTCGGGAGCAGCGTGCGGTACCCGGGCATTGGCTGGGCCGTGGCCGGGAGGATGCTCCCAAGTGCATCAGCTGCAGGGACTTTTCTGCTTCTCATTTTGGTGCATTTTTTAGCTGGGAGTTGATCTTTGACTGATGTACCTGAGAGCAGACATTTAAAAGAAATTTCAACAGAAATGGTGGGCTGTGATATTTATTTATTTACTTATTTCAGGCTTGGTCTGCCAGGAATGTTCTTCTCCCGATGCCTACACATGGATCCCATTAACGCTAATGCGCGCTAGTGCCAGGCATTGCAAGGGAGAATCTGTCCCCTAATGCGCGTGCCGAGAGGAGTGATTAGCGTGATGGATCATAACAGTGTTTCCTTTGGCTTTGTAACCCCTGGAATAGGCAGGTTGAGTCACAGCTGTTTAGTAGATGAAATGCTCACTTTAGTAGTTTCTAAATTTACTTTGTTTCTAAGAGCACAAGACAAAGATAATGCAATGCAAAAGGAGCAAGAGTGAGTGAACAGAGAGATCTAGATACTACATTATCTTCTAAGCAATTACAGCTTTCCACTTTAAGAATTCAGACATAAAATATTAAAATACCAGTTGTGAATATAAAAAAAGGTATATTGAAATAAAAAAAATTATTAGGGAAGATTCAAGCATAAAAAATTAGAAAAATAGACTGGCATATGCAATTTGTGCATCCTTTTCCTCCATCAGGGTTTTAATTTAATTCTGTTCTTATTCTAAGGGGCAAAGAGATCTCAAGGACTACTGTAATCAATAGTTGGGGGGGTTTTTGTTTAACAGAGGGGGGAGAAATATCAGTCTACTGCTTAGCAAAGTTTCTTTCAAGACAGCCTTTTCTGTTGTAAACTCAGAAGATGTTTAGAAGCAGTTTCACCCTATTTTGGGCTGTATTGCTCTTTACTCAAGACAATTTTATTATGCTGTGCTTGTGATAAATGATGTTTTTTACAGGACTTCTGTCTGTAATAACCCAGAGCACAGTTTGTAGTTGCACCTATTATGAACTGTTCTGCATAATGGTTACAGAACCGGTACGGGTAATGTGTTTGGAGTTGTCATTACTACAGCATTACAGATGTTCCTCTTGCATTCCCTCTCTCTGCAGCAACTGAACCACCCCAATATAATTAAGTATTTGGATTCTTTTATTGAAGACAATGAACTTAACATTGTCCTGGAACTGGCCGATGCTGGTGATCTCTCTCAGATGATTAAGGTAAGGACACGTCAGTTCTAGAGGTGCCGCAAACGCTCGGGGTTAAGCAGAGACGCTGGCGGTGGGGTAAGCCGGGCCGTGGTAAAGCACTTCTGCTCTCCCCTTGCGGTGTGGCACACCCACAGGTGCTTCCAGAGCCTGAACTGAAGTGTCTGGTGGCATTCTAAATATGCCAGGCTATGCCACTTGCTGCTGGTTGCTGCTTCAGCAGGGAGTGAGCCTCTGCGTGATTTGGTGGGACACGTGTGTTATTTGCAAGGTTGATTTATCCAGTCTGTGATTGATGGGGACATTTAATTGTTGTTAGACTGGCTATTCGCGTCGCCTGTCTGCCACTCTGAAGACATTCAAGAAAGTGTATTGACTTTCTTTGCAGTGGGGATTTAGGTTTGAGAAAATGTTTCAAGTACTTGTTCTTCTCTTATGTTGCTCTTAGGAATACTTGTATTGCTGCAAACCAGCTTTAGTTAAGCTGTTACCACCTGCTTTTATATTTTCTTTGACATGTTAATCTTTAGACATACATCCCTTGTGAGAACAGATGTGTTATATCATGTTTGTTAGCACTCTCAACCTTCTCTCCATGTTTTACCTGTTTTTTTGCCATCATTATTCTGTAATTATCATAAATGAATGTTTGGAAAGTTCTCCTCCTCCTTGTTGTCACAGTTAAAATATCTTATTAACAGATTTGTTTTCTTTGCCAGCAGAGCTATGAGGCACTAGGCCAAAGGCTGTCAAACAAGTTCTCCGTTTAGTCCATAGTCAGCGGCTAAATTTACAGTATCTGTGAAAATCTGCTCCATCTCACAGGAGAGTCCCCCCGGGTGAGCACGCTGGGAACAGGCAGTTGGCAAAGCCATTCCTGGGGAGACCCCCAAAATTCCAGACACGGGCTTGCTCAGCAGCCGCTCAGTCGCAGGAGCGATGGCCGGGCCTGCCCTGAGCCCTGGGGACGAGCCGGCGGTGACTGAAGCCCCATGTGCTGGTGCCACCACTGCGAGCACATGGGGACTCCCCCCAAACCAGCCGCGTCCCGCAGCTGCCGCCGGTGGGTCTGGGCTCTGGAGACAGAGCTCGTCCTTCTGCGGGGGGAGTGCCGCTGTATTTTTATCTCTTATTGTTTTCTTGTGGCTTTTTGTGTGTTTTGCCCTTTTCCCAACAGATCCTGGGAAACTCGCAGTTTCTCTGAGGCTTTTTGCAGTTGTGGTTAAAGATGGGGGGAAAAAAAAAGCGAGGCCTGTGAGAGCAGGAGTTAGAGCTGTGATCATCCTGGGCTGTGCTAGTGTTTGGCTTGATTTTGAATTAGTTTACAAGAAGTTTTACCTACGTAATTGTGAGACATCATCGTATAAAATATTTGCATTTTTTTGTTGTTCACGATTTTCAGTTTAAAGCATTCCCTATTGATAAAAATGTTTATCTATCAGAGTTTTTTATTTAATTTTTTAGAATTACTTTTTATGTCATTATAAATAGGAGTTACATTTTCCAACACATAATCTGCAGATTCTTAGGTTGATAACTCGAACAGTGCTGTAACTTGCATTCTTTCTGCCAGTTCCCCACTCTGGTCTGTTTCCCCGCGTGTTTATCGCAGGCATGAAGAAGATGCAGTAGGTTTTTTTCAAGGTCACAGAAATGATGGTTTTCCATTGGTGCAAATCTTGGAATTCCTTTTTTTTTTTTTTTTAATAGAGGAAAAAAAACCCACAAACTAAACCCAAGAGGGAGCAAAGGTCTCCTAAATGTAGCTTTAACTGCAGAAGTGGAGCTTGCCTGCCTGCCCCTCTGCCACCCCCAGGCCTTACCCCTCCCTTGGGAATTTGAGCTTATGTGAGGATTTTCGGTTTCGGCGAGGCGGTAGGAACAGCAGTAACAACACTCTGAAGGTGCGAGAGTGATAAAAACAGGGTCTGTCTTTGTCACGCCCCCGGTGCCTGCATTATTTATGAGGAATTGTAAAGCTCTGTGAGGGAGTGCTGCAGGATAACCCACTGGAGAGCTGGGACTCTCTTGTAAATGTCAGGCGAATCTTATTGGACATGACATTTAGAAAATTATCACTTGTGGTTTTGCATATCTACTCTTAAACACTTTAATGAGAATTAAATAATTTTATCGTGTATGTAACACTTTATCCCTCACCCTCTGTAATTCCTCTGTGCTTTCTATCAAGTTTTGGTTTGGAACTGTTGCAATCTGTCAGATTTGCTGCCTGGGGAATTGGCACGGTCGTGCCCCTTCACAGCTGATCTGCAAAGGAAAATTTGCCATTACTTGAGTCAAACACGAACCGGTAACAGCGTTTCACATAAAATATAAAACGTGACAACGGACATCAGATGTCTCTACTGAGAGGAAAACGCACAAGATGCAGAAAGGGGCAACAAGCAATTCCCCTCCTTTATTCTCACTCTCGCGTGCTGCTGATGGAAATTCTCGAGGGTACGATGGAAGCGAAACGCAGTTGTAGCGTGCTGGAAGTGTGTGCAGCATTCCAGAGGTAGTCATTACCCAGTGACCCAGGATGAGGATAAATCTTAAAACCTCTGGAAGCGTATTGCAAGTTTATTTTGTTAATGCTCCGGATGAAGAACTGGCTCGGTATCTAGCGCGGGAAGCAGCAATGAGAAGTCAGGGACCAATAATCAGAAGCAGTGCAATTTTGGGATGCCTTGGAGGAGGCGGTCACGCTCTGCATGTGATGCACACGCCTGTTGTGCATTTCTGAAATGGAAAAAGAGCGGTTGTAGATACATAATGTTTAGCCTTCACTGAATTGTGCAGCTGGTTATTTATTCCTGTAGTTAAGTTGCTCGGGAAGAAGACTTCAGTATTGCAGAGAAGCATCCCCATGCTGCACTCCTTTGTATTGTGCACGTTACGCTCACAATTACTTTATTTGAGATCCGTTAGCGCCCAGAGTCCATTGACTCCAGCCTCAGCTCCCTTTGGTGCTGTGTAAACGCGCACACAATGGTCTTGTTCCAGATCCGCGTCTCTCGATCAGTAGTGTCTTTTTGTCTCACCGGAGATGGTTCAGTTAATTTAGTATTCCTAGTATGCATGAAATAGAACATATTATTCTACCTGATCACAGAAGAAACATGGTACTTCATCGATGCTCGGGCCAGCTTTTTAAATGGGGAAGCAGATTACCTTGTTGTTAATAGACTGTACAATAACGAATGGTTACAAGCTTTTTTTTTTTAATTATCTTTTGTTACTTAAGGCAAAATATTTGAGACATTTGTTGTTTTGAGGCATTAAATATGTTTTGCAAGGTAATTAAGGAGATTAATGCTGATTATAATTTGTGTCCATTCAAAAATGTCAAACCTATTTAAGCGTATTTTTCGTAATAGTTGTTAATTAGTGAACTGCACTGAAGTTTACGTACAGAGAGAAGGAGTTAAAAGCTAATCAGAAGAAAAGTCATGCTGCTGCAGATGTGGAAGACATGAGCAACCTGCAGCTGAGTAACACGAGTGCAGGAATGAGTCAAATACGTTGCTTTTCCACTGATCTTTTATTTATTTTCTCCCACAGTATTTTAAAAAGCAGAAACGGTTAATCCCGGAAAGGACGGTGTGGAAATATTTTGTGCAGTTATGCAGTGCAGTTGAACACATGCACTCCCGCAGGGTGATGCACAGAGGTAACATTAATTCAGTCTCTTTTCACTGAATAATAATATAATGTTCCAATTAGTAAGCGCCTACATTCAAAAACAATTATGCTGATGTTCAGCCAATGCGCATTTAGAGAGGCTGGAGCTTGCAAGATGGATTTCTCCTTCTGTCTCTCTGCCTCATTGTTAAAGGATTCAGTCCGAAGTGAGCGTGGTATTAGGAAGATGAGCTGCTTTGTATTCCAGACACTGATATTAAGTAGAAGTGTCAAACTTGCCATTAGAGAAGTGTCAGAAGTAAAATGCTGAGAGTACTGGATCCAGTGAACTCTAAGAAATAGTCTTCATTACATTAGCTGTGACCTTAGAGAGTTTAGAAGAGTTTTTCTGTCTTGTGAGCTTTTCTGAAATATTAATACAAATAAGTCTCACACTCTCATAACCTATTCTTCATTTTCATTAATTATTTTTGAATCTCTTGTCTTAAAACTTTTTGTAACTTTGAGCTCTATCCAAAAATTATGTCGCTTCTTCCAGCGTAAATGAAATGCTTTGTGAAGAACTTGACCCAGGAAATGCAAATGTCCCAAAAGGCACCAATACCAGTCTCTGCTGCTTGTTATTTCCTTCGTCCTTTGAAATAGTGAATGCTTCACTATTTATATAATTTTTGCTCCTTTATACATCTGCTGATGCAGTTTATCAGTTGTACCTGAATTAGGGCTGTAATTGGTGGCTGGAATTTGGAGCCTCGCACATTTACTCTGCTTTAACGTGAGGAAAAAGCCTCACTAACTCCATCCTGACATGGCTCCTTAGGAAACGGGGCTTCTGCTAATTATTACGCTCCGTGAACAAACTGGGCTGTATAGAGCCCAGAATTTATGGATATGTGGGACAATAATTTGCCCTTGGCGTGAGGGGACCATGGTGGGCAGAACAGTATCCTGCAGAAAGCGATCATTTCCAAAGAGAAGCAGACTTATTCCTTTGATTTCCACCCGTTAAGGAGGTTTCCTCTATTCTGTTGTGCTGTTTCCTACATTTTCCCTCATTGGTATTTCTTGTGCGTTGGGAAGTGTACTCTGATTTTTGTGTATGTGCAGAGCTTGAAGTCTTGGAAGATTCAGCCTATCAAAGCTATAAAGAAACACGGTGCTGCTCGAACCTCTTTTGTACAGAGAGCGCTCCAGGCTATGTTTCTATTGCAGCATTAGAACCAAATAACCTTTTGTGGCTTTGACCTCTTACCTTTTTCTTCTTGCAGACATAAAACCAGCCAACGTGTTTATAACAGCCACGGGGGTGGTGAAGCTGGGAGATCTTGGATTAGGCCGTTTTTTTAGTTCTAAAACCACCGCAGCACATTCCTTAGGTAAGATGGTTCTGGTACAGTTGACAGCGGGGATGTTCAAAAGAAGAGGCGTCTGTCCTCGTGCTACGACAGAAACTTGATTTGGTGGATGCATATGGTGTTTTCTATGATATGTATTTTAAATACTTTCTCTCCCTCACTTTTACTATTGGCATTAATTACAGTGCTATAGAAAAGTATACCGTATTCTTTAAGTCTTACAGTGTAAAGTATTTCATAATTGTGTCTGTAACCTCTTGAGAGGTGGCTGATTTTCCATTTTTATTAATGGGTCTCAATTTTTTTGAGTCACAAAGGAGCTTCTGTGTTACAGCAGTGAAGGAACTTTGGCTTTTAGTGCAGTATTTAAGCTCTTTTACGTTTAGCTGTCACAGTTGATTTTGGACACACAAAGTTTGTTTCACTATTTGTGCAGTTTCCTCCACCGAGTCTTGCTGGATTGTTTTTATATGCATACAAACTTAATTGATAATACTCACCAACAACACTGGGGCTTCTCAGTGCACAAAAAGGGAAGAGATATGCCTTATTTTGTGTGTGCTTAAAAAAAATGAGGCATTTCTACAATTTACTGTAATAAAATACTAGGAGATTTTCCTTTGCATCAAAAGCTATCCTAGGTTATATACACACTGTACTTAATAGATTAAAATAAATCCTGTTCCCAGAAAGTTACAATCGCATCATCTGAACAGGCAAAAATATGATCATGTCTAATTATATGATCTTATCTAGTTTGACTGCTGCACTTATATTAATAAGAATAAATTGGGGCTCGGGAACTGGCTGCACATGTAAGCCAAGCTTGTGACCTTTACCGGGGTTGCTCTCTCTTAATTAAGAAAGCTTGTGTGGGAAGCGTGAAGCCTCTTCCGCGTGAACCTTGCACTTCCTCAAATCAGCAGCATCCTGGAAACAGGTGAATAAGGCGCAAAACACTAAAGGAGTAGCAGTGAGGGATGCAGGAGACGGTGTGTTGTGTTGTGGGAGGGATGGGCACAACACCATGTCCAGCAGTTCTTGTAGCCAAGTAAAAAGAACACTTTTACAATCAAAAAATATGCAGACTTGAAGCTTCTTTTTTTTTTTTTTTTTGGCAATTTGCCAGACATATAGGTTTTGTAGCAGCAGGAATTCTACTGATCTTGGTTTTGGTTTAATTAAGACATTTGTTTAAGTAGCCGTGAGTGATGAATACCCTGCAAACGGGAGCATGGTACCCAGGCTGCGATGCCGGGCACTTCCCGTAGCCGCGTTGCCCCGGCAACCACCCTGATCCGTCATTTCTCTGGCTGCTGACCCATGAATTGAACGCACGGCTTATGCAAATATATTCATCTAATTTTTTTTTTCTTTCTTTGTATTTGCTAGCATCAGACTGGCATAAAAGGGCATTAGGCAGTACCACGACCCATCTGACAGGTGTACCACCGGGCTGCGGCAGCGTGGCCGCTGCCGTGTCAGGAATGGGAGCTGTAATTAGAGCAAGGAACAGAATGAACGTCAGACGAATTACCAGGCAGCAGATCATATTTGTCAGGAAGGATTGCATACATAAAAATTAAGTGACAGTACATGCCGGGGTAATGAAAGAAAAATGAAAGATTTGCCCATACACAGCGCGCGAGATGCAGGCGAGCGCCTTGCTCGGAGCAAGGGTGGGATGCCTGACCGGCGGCGTGGCTGGTTGGGGGCATCGCCGGGGCAGCGGCCAAAGCCCCATCCCCTGGAAAGCCTCCACGGGCAGATCTGCGAGAGGGGAAATGTGGGCACCTCCTGTCTCACTAGGTAACCAAACTGGTTTGGGAAAGGCAGCTGTATGGTGGGATGGGTGAGGAACACCAGGAACCCGCTGGGGCTGGAGGGGGAATTCCCCAGGCGGCGCCTCTTCTGCCACTTTCCCTTCTCCCTGCATGGCTTGAGAGAACTTTTCCATAGGGGAGAGCTCTTCATGCACAAGCTTTTCCAGAAAACTGCCGTGGTTTAAAGGTAATGAGTGTAGCTAAGGTGAATCTTGCTACACTGCAACATGGTGGCTTACTGTCCTTCCTTCCCTAATCTAAGCTCCCCTGTAGCAGAAGCTCCAGGATTTAGTTTAATGGAGATGGACTTGAATATCACAGAAACTTCATTTTATTGGGGGACGTAGGAGGAAATGGCACGGCAATTCAGCAGGAAGTGAGAAGCAGTGCTTTGTCATTTTTTTCAAATTTTTTAAATTTTTTTACTATTTTCTTGAAAAACTTTTAAAGCCTATTCTAGTTTATAATGCGAGCATTTTACTACATTCATAGACTTTTTTTTTTTTTCTCCCATTCTTTCATTTGTATGGTTATTTTTTTTCCCAGAGGGGCCATATGCTACCTGTTCGACAGGCAGTTTCACTGCAGAGGATGGCTATACTTAACCCAGGGCTTTGCACTCAGTAATGACGTCTGGATGCTGGAGTTTGGGTGTGTGACGCCACGCGGTTTGGGTTGATTTTACTGTACTGGTGTGTGATGTGCTTCCAGGTGTCGCCTCGTTCATTTAAGATTTAATAGGGCTAGGAGTATTTTTTGTCTGGTTTTGATGTTTTATTGGGTCCATTATAAATTTTGTTGGTCTGAGGTGGGCATCCAGAGATTTATCTCGTCAGTTAAGGTTATTCGAATATGCTTGTTAGAAAGTTAAAGTCATTAACTTGCTATAAAACCTAACTAGTTATAAGATGAAAATTATAAATAGCAGAGTGTGTTTAAAACCTGTATAGACTGTGGAAAACTTAGCAGTAAGCTGGTAGATTTTGTTTTACTAGGAGCTGTAATAAATTAGAGAATTTCCATTAATATTAAAATGAATAACTTTATTGTGAACTGGTGTAATACTCATTCTTAGCCAGATAAACCTGGCGTCGTCCAAAGCTTCTGATTGGCTTTACATTTTGAAGAAAAAAGAGAAATTAAAAAAAAAAAAAAAAGAAAAAATTTTACACAAAATAGTCTTGTTTTGGAGCAGATGATTTATTATTTATTCTTGGACAAGAACAAACTTGGAGCAGACTTTCCTTTGGGGGAATGCGTATAAGTCAATGCTTCCCAGTTTAGAACACGCAAATAGCGGTGGGCTGGAGTACGTGGGGCGTTACACGTTCCTTGGGTTTCTTGTTGGCTGTGAGGGTGAGCAGGGAGAGACTGCAGTCGTGAGGAAAGCTCTTTCTTAAAGGGGCTATTTGTGTGGGTTTGGTTTGTTTTTTTTTTTCTTTTTTTGCTTGTCAGACAAAGCCAATTTGCTATCTGAAACAAAATCCCAGTACTTCAAGGGGCTAGTAGACAGTATTTGTTAAGAAAAAATGGATGGAAGAAATCCACTTAAAATTTCAACAGCCAATATTCTGTCCGTTTTGAGAAATTTTGGGCTTTTGGTCTGTGCCTGAAGTACAGTATTTGTGGAAGAAAAGATTGCTGCAGAATTACTGCAGGTACGTTGTACTACCTACATGTCAGGGGAAAAAAACAACCAACAAACAAAATCACCCCCAAACCAAAACAAAAAAAACCCTATAAAAACTTTGGTAGTGTTGCATATGTAATTAAACGCTAATAAAAAAATAGCTTAGAGCAACAAGTCTTGTAAAAACAGCTGCAGTGTTATGCACAAAATACTTATTCTCTTTTGTAAGAATAAGTAGATTTAATCTTTTTTTTTCTCCCCCACCCCCCGGAACAATTACTAGGGGTAGCTCAGGGATTTGAAGGGATTTACAGTATATTTATTGCCTTTGACCACTCTTTCACTTCAGCTATTTCCCCAAAGATGAGCTATTTCCCAAATTCTCCTTTTGGGAAAAGGCCTCAGCCTTTTTGTTGGAAACATACCCCAAGTAATGCAAACGTTTACAAACAGACACTTGTGAACTCAACTCCTTTTTAATAATGCTGTAAATTTTTCTTGGTAACCTACAGGTGTGTCTGGAGAGATGAGACAGTGAGAGTTGTGGACTCTCATTTTCAAGCAGAGTGGCTTCCCTGCTGTATTTCCGCCACCAAATAGTATTAAAACATACTAAAATATTTTTCTCAACTGTATATATTTTCACGGAATATGTAATAGTGTGTCTTACATATTAAAGATAAGCTAATAGTTCTGGAAATAATTATTATTTTTAAAACTGGGTGGTTTTTTTGTTACTCATGGATGGCGTCTCAGGTTTTTGAACATAGTTCTTTGCCTTTTCCATTTGTAATGAGCATGTTTCAAAAATCACGAGTATTTCAAAACATCGCAAAGTTTGTTTTGACAGGAGTGGAACATCTCTAGAACGAAGGAATGCTTTAATCAGTATTACCCCTTTGAGGGCCGCGTTGCGCTCTGATATCTCTTGGTTTGAAACTGGGAATACTCTGTAAAGATACAATAAAGGTCAGAATTTGTTAGGTTCTTTCATATTCAGAAATCTGTTCCCTGCTGTGAGAAGGAAAAGTGATAGATTCAGAAACACCGTTCAGCTCAGTATTAAAGATTAGCTGGAAGGGGCTGGCAAAGGCAGAACAATAAAAGCTTTCCTTATCGCTTTTTGTACTGCAGCCAAACATGGCTATGGAGTTTGATTAATTTCAGGAGATGCTCGTTTTTTATAGCATTTAAAAAAACCCAAAGTACAGAGCCTATTAAAATATTTGGAAATATTCTGCACTGATTTCAGTGTAATGACGATCTGCCTGAAGCTGCGGGAGGCTGCTGCTGCCAGGGACTCCTCTGTGGTGCATTAAATTTGGTGAATGAGACTCTTGATAGAGCCTCCTAAAAGTCTGAATCGGATTTTCCCTTGTTTCTGCCAGTGTGCGGCTACGGATGAGTTTGGCATCTCCCTGGCAGGGAGAGGCTCTGTATAGAAAATAACGATCCTGTGTGTGACTGTAGTGATAACCCGGCCACGGTCACTTTCACAACAACAAAACTCCTCTGATTCAAGCTGGAAAACGATTTTGAAGTGAGCGAGCATGAACTTCCTTGTGCAGTGAAAGACTTGCTGAGTTCAGGAGTAACACGGGGTGTTTCTGTGGCAGATGCAGGAGTTTGCTTAGAGTGCGTACACACACTGGATGCTGCAGCTGCAGAAGGTGGGGTTTTTGATTCAAACTATAGATGAGAGGAAAGGAATTTGAATTTTATTTCTGGAATAACTTTTCTGCCTTTGCCTGTGTGTTTTCCTGGGGAAACAAGAGGCGCTGCTCTTAATCTAGCTGGGAATAACTAGCATTTCCCTAACTGGGGCGATGCGGATGTCGCAGAGCTGTGCGGCCTGGGCTGTGGCTGCACACACCGGTGGAGCTGCAGGGGCAGGAGGAGATGGTGTTCTGGGATCGCTGAAGGAGGCTGGTACTGGAGTGAAGTGCTTCAACTTTCAGGAGTAGAATGGGAAGATGCTTGCTTAGTCATAATCTTCTCTACCGTTTTGCGACCTTTATAACTTTAAAGGCATTACTCCACCAGCTGGTGATTAATATTGAATCTGAACAATATTTTGTATTTTCAGCAGGGCAAATGCCAAAGAAAGTTTCTGATTAATAGTCTCCGATTAGACTATTCTTGTCAAATTGACTAATGTAATGCAATGGTGAGCTCTGACTGATTGCACTGGAAGCCTTGTGCGGTTTTCTAGAAGATGCTCATTACAGGAGATTCCCACATAATGTTGGACAGGCCATAAAGAGAATTGGGCTTGTCAGTCTTTTATCATGACAGTTATTTAAAAATTAATGCATCAGTTTTGAAACGCAGAGACCTGCTTGTTCATACATTTGCTGACAACACTACAGTAATGATAGGTAAATGTGCAAGGTAGACTTCATAAAATCAGCTCAGGCATGGACGGCTCCACAGACCCATTAATATAATGGAACAGACTATTGCGCAAAAAAATCAAATACGGACTATAACGCACTCATCCGTACTATAAACCCTGTCATTCTGCTTTGATCGAAGGTCGTTTTAAGGCATTATCTGAAACGACAATTTTAGCCTACCAAGCAGACCCCTGCTAACATGGAAGGCAAGGCCATAACTTTAGAGCCCACACGTTATTATTTGCTCTGAGCTTGTCACGCAGTGACCCGGAATAACTGATCGCAAGAACAGCCGCAGCCGGAGGCCGCCCCTGGCACCAGCACTCTGCAGCACGAAGACTTTGGGGAGCGGGAGTGGGAATGATCGTCGTGTTCCCTCCTGCCAGCTGGGTGCTGCCGGACGCCCCTGCCCCGCTCCTCTTCCTGCCAGCCATGAAGGACTGGCATGGCTTGGGCTTGGGCTGGGGCTGCGCTGGGCGCTCCCCAGGCACATCTGAGACAACCAGCCGCACTGAGAAGCTGAAGGCAGGGAAGTGTCTTACACACTGGTGCTCAGTGGGGACTTCGAACCGTCTTCAAGAGAACTTCACGTAATGAATCACTGTTTCTGCTGCAGCTGCATATCTTTAAGCAGGAAAATGAATCAGTGCTATTCCAACCAAGTCGGTTCTTGTACAGAAATCTGGCAAATGTGTGGGAATTTCTTGGAGAGCGGTGCTGTCCCTTGTGCACATCTTGCATGCACATGGGAGAGATCCACGGAAAGCCTTGGTGAGCTCTTTGAATGAGTCCTGTCCTGCTCTTGGTGCTCTGTGAAGTTACTCTGTGCAGTCTGTTAAAAATTATTAACTATTAACAGAACCCTGGTCTCATCCTTACATAGAGGCCTTTCTCTGGCAATTTAAGCCAGCCAGATCTGGGACAGCGTCAGTTTGGCACGCTCTTAGGCTGGGTAGGACGTTGCTGAGCATGGAAATATAATAATCTCCATGTGGTATTTTTCCTGTGTTGTAGTTTGTGTAAAATTTGCAAAAATGTAATTTCTCATTAGGGTACACACATTGTGAAGTAATTTCTGATGTGAATGACTTGCGAGGACAAGCTGAGTTTACCATTCAGGGCAGCCGATTACGCAAAGTCCCGGGGGAGCAAATAAACGAGCCAGTCAGGGTAGTGGTCCCCTTTCTTGGTTACTTGTTCTGTTTTGTGAAGTAGCGTTTTATATATGTATTCCTGTAATGCCTTATTTTTCACACCGATGCCATAGGATTAATTTCACATCATAAGATACATTTCTGAATAGCTCCAAGATAATTAATTGCATGCCAGCATTGACAGTACTAATTTCAAATCAATGCTCTTTGTTTTGACTAAATGACCCTAGAGAAGGTTTTTGTATGTCTCTGATTTCCAGCTTCTGTTAGGATGCTGATGTACAGAGGAGGACTATGGGCTGACTCCTCAGGTGCTGCCCACGTCTAACCGTTCCTCTGTGGCTTGGTTTATATACGTGTTGTGAATTCTTTGGGGCTGTAAACAGCTCTTTGTGCTGTGAGGCCAGGCCTTGCCCGGTGCCTGTGTCAAAGGGATCCCGGTGTGTCTGGGTTTGGGGGCTGAGGGGAGCAGGGCTCGCTGTGATGCACAGGGATGCTTGGCACGGCGTGCTCTGAGCTGGAGGGACCCCAAGGTGACCTTGCTCAGGTGTCGCACTGCCAGCAGCGCCTTTGTGCTGGGTCATCTCTGCGCTCGGCAGGGGGTGGTTTTCGCCTTTCTGGAGGCTGTTGCTTTCTGCCCCAGAACTCATTTGTCCCTACAGTGTGCGACCCTCTCCTTAGGAATGCTGGGGGAAGGTGGTGGCTGTTCTCCCCCCCAGCTTTAACCCCATCCTTCAGCTGCTTATTAGTCTTCCAGCTGTCTGCAGGCAGCATTTCAAATAGAGAAATTGTAAACTGAATGTTACAGGCAAATTAAACATTTGCCATCTTGTGAGGAAAGGTCTTTAATTAGGAGAAGGATGCACTGGAATGCCAAAAGAAAAAAAAAATAAAAAATTGACAGGGGATGGGCAAGCAGGGGAAGCAGGAGAAGAGAGAGCATATAAAGTCCTTGGATGTTTTAATAAATGATGTATCTGAAGATTATTTGATGTAGTTGAGACTGCCAGGATGTCTTGTATTTTCAGTACCACAACTGAAACTTATTTAGGATTTAAAAAAGAGCCTTTTTGAGGTAAGGAATTTATTAATAATTTCCTGTAACTTCTGTCCAAAATGCTGGGGTAAATTTCTTTTGATAAAATACAGACTTCTGGAAGTACATAGAAATCCCACGGCTTCTGACGTGACTGCAAGTTGGAGCAGTGTTTTAAAGTTCGGGATGATTATCTTGGTTCTTTCAGAAAGTTTTTGAATACCTGTCTGGTGCTGGGCTTGTTACTCCCATTTCTCTGCTGCAGTTAGCGGTCTCCTGAACCCTTAAAAGGGCCAGGGCACCCCGTCAGCGTGGGAGCCGCTCTGTCACGCCGCCGGGGCGGAGTGTGGGGGGGGAGCATTCAGCGGAGCCACCGTCACGGGGGTCGTGTTTTAGCTGAGCACATTGGTGACATCTGACTTGCGGTTTCAGTGCTGTTGAGTGAACCAAAGGAGGATGGTCCTTTACGATTGCTCTGTCTGTCCGAGACACTCTGAATGTACTTGGAAGACTGGAAGGGGAAGAAAACGTGCCTCAAATCTCAAAAATACAGAAGCTACTTTCAGTAATGTTCACCATTGTCTAGCTCTATCTGTGAGGATATATTTGGTTCTACACCTTCAAAACCATGAGTTGCTTCCAAATTTTTGTGCCAGTCTTTTCTAATGAGCTATTCATGCTAGACCTAACTTCTGTCTAATACAGGTTGCACGGTCACTTTTTAAGACGATAACTCCTTGTTTGTTTGTTTTTTACAGTGGGAACTCCATACTATATGTCCCCAGAAAGAATACATGAAAACGGCTATAACTTTAAATCTGATATCTGGTCTTTGGGCTGTTTATTGTATGAGGCAAGTATCTTCTAACTTTTTTTTCCCCAGGTTTGTCTTAACCACAAAACATGGTACAGAAATTGAGTACGTCAGAATTACTTTAGCTTAATTGTTGAGAAACCTTATGAAGAGATAACTCTTTCTGTGCTTATCATGTGCTTTTTGAGCATGAACAACAAAGGGGTTGTGCCACACAGCACTTGCACAGAGTTAATTCGGTAGGTCACAGTAGATGTTGAGGACATAGACGTACACAAGCAGCTCACTGCGGTCTGTCTTCCTGCTGTGAGCAGCGCCGTTATTAGGGCAGCGTGTTCGTAGTTTCTCCTGAACACTGCATTTGTTTCAAAAATAGCAAATTCATTTGAATGTAAACTACTGGTTTGTTAAATTGAATTATGAGCGATTGGAATATTTTAATTTTGGGAGCTTTCAATGAAGAAAAACAGAGTTTTTGTGTAATGTGAAATCAGTCTGTCTAACTTTATTAGACCCTAGATGGAATTTTTTCTGTTTCTACATTGTCTTCTAGCCAAAAGCACAGGCGCAAAGCAGGCACACTTTGTATGAACTACACACTTAGTGTGCAACTTTTTCTTAAAAGCTGTTACATATATTTTGACAGTAAGTGCTATGATTTTTATAACAGTACTTTGAGTTTTGTGATTTCATTTTTAGCAGGGATCAAGGGGTATTGAATAGTCTTTTACTCATTTATAATCTAATCTTAATCTTTTTTTAGATGTATGCATCTTTGCACTCACGTGAAAGCACGTGTCAACATTTAGAAAGCTTTTTTCCCAGCCCAGAGAATTATGAGTCCCTGGGATCTTTAGAAATAAGAATATTGCTCACATCCTCTTTGGATAATAAGTTATGTGAACTGATGGCATTTTGCTTCTCACTACAACTTCTTGTAACCACATGGAATTAGAGAATAAACAGAAATGTAGTTTATTTTGTGAGCACATCAGGTGTGAAATCTACTGTAGTTAAGTATGTACTTCAGCTAGTTAATTACACAAACCTTTTATAAGAGAAGATGGTATTAAAGTAAATTTTCCCATAACAGCAGTCTTCCCAGTAGGAATTTGGTGCTTGTCACTGTTATGTACTCCTGGGAAGAGCACTCGGCCAATACCACTAAGTGCTTGTTAGCGGGTAACCCGCTGTGGGACCAAGCCCTGCGCCCAGCAGTTCCGTAGCTGCCCCTTTGCTGTTGGCAGAGTGTGACGGTGCCGCATGGTGTCCGCCTTCTCTGAGAGACTGGTGCTGGGGACTCAGAGTTTTAATAATTCCTGCAGCAGCAGCTTCATACCGTTAAAAAGCTGGTATTTTTTTATAAAGGATGGTTTTGCTTGTAATGCTTCTAATGAGAATTGAAAACTGAAATGATACAGTATAGCTGTGTGTATCTGGGTCTGCTGGTCGTGTTTGAAAAGGAATTTGTAGGCTCTTCTGTGGGAACAGCAACGGAAGCCTGAGCTCCCAGTGGCTCGTTATGCTGAACAATTCCGGGTACGCTTCAGATATTGGGCCTACGGAGGAATTCTCAGTTTAAGGCTTTGCTGAGTCCGGGGCTCTGGCCCTGCTGTGGTGTGTTGGACTTGCCAAGTCTATGGGTAACAGTCAAAGTGGCTCAAGTTGGACACGCTGCTGGTTTGCTGCTGCAGCGTGGAGCTGCGCCGTCAGGCTCTGACTCATTCCTGAGGCTCAGCTCTGCTGGAGATGGGATTCCAGATTTATGCAGAGAGAAATATTTAGCATTGTGCTAAGATATGTTTTTGTTGCAGGCAATATGGTCCCCTTATGGCACAGTAGTCTTGGTACTCCTTGTATTTCAAGAAGCTGACTGACTTAATTGCGCACTAAACATAATTCTCTGGTAGGAGTAGCAGTACTACAGTAACATGTGAAAGATTTGGCATGTGAAGCGCTTTTAAATTTACTTCCTACGTAGGTAAGCCTTAACTTTGTGAGCAGGAGCTGTGAGATCTTGCAAATTGCAAGGAAGACTGGACAGTTACCAATTTTGTGTTCAGTAGATAAACAGCTACTTGACTTTTTAAACTTTCTAGAATTTGGAAAATGAAAAAAAATCAAATTCACATGTCGTTGAAGGAACTGTATTTTATCTTCATTAATTTCTTGTAACAAGAATGTTTTTCCATTTGGCTTCAAAGTAAGGAAGCAATGTTTTGTTTGGTTATGAGTCACTTCTGATATTTCTCCAGATAGATTGTGTAGATAAGCTGCAGAGAGATTTAATGTACAAATTGCCTTCAGAGACACGCGTGTCCACTGGAATCCACTTAGGGAACATTGAGGGGTTTGGGATGTGATGCCACATAGCACCACTTAACTTTGACATTGATAATCATACAGTGATTTTTATTAAATCTTATCAATATAGTAGTAACTGTCTTCATCCCTCACTTCCTGTAGATATCTGTCAGCAAGATAACTTGGAGAGGATAGAAATAAGTTGTTAATTCCCAGAATATAGCTACAAGCAATGACTTTAGCTGTGCTGGCAAGACGATCAATTTAAACACTAACAGTGCTTCCTATATATATTTTTTAACCAGTCATGCTGCATGGTGGTCACTTTAAATGGAGATCTAGCTGTCCTGCAGTAATTGCTCTAATCAAACCGTCAGGAGCAAGCCCCAAGGGAGCATCCCAGGCTGTTGGTAGGGAGAGGTTTGGAGCGCCTGCAGTCACGGCCCCGCAGACCTGCCTGTTGTGGCAGGATGGTTGTGCAATCTCTTTCCATGTTAATTCCCTGCATTTACCACCCAAAACTCCACAGTATTTCCTTTTCATTCCTCCTCTTTTGCACATGACTGCTTAACTAGACTTGGAGAGAAAAGTTAAGGGAATTGAAAAATCCCTTTCAACCTTCCTGCCGTTATTGATGTTGGTATTGAAATCTCAGAGACCTTGTTTAACCTTTGATTGCCTTCTGTGCCTTCCCTAATGCGCCCATTAATGTTGTTCTTGGAACAGTTTTGCATGCTGGGCTCTCCAGTTTTGTTTTAACTGATTGAGAGCAGTTTGCTATCAATCTCTAATTGGAGATTAGAGGCTCTAATTGGAGCCTGTAATTTTTTCCCCCCACTGATATGCCTGTTCCAGTTAGGACAGTAATGAGGTTACAGCGATACAACTTCAGCTTTTGCCTTCAAAAACTTCTGAAAGGGCATGAGGACGGGGCTGTCGGACTCTCGCCTGGCCTCGGGGCTCCTTCGTGTGCCTGCTGGGTGACTCTTCATCCTCGGGTCGGTGGGGGGATGATGGAGAACTGGGCGTTGCTGCTGGTAGGAGTGGGGAAACAGCAGCGAGGAGGGAGTGTGCCCGTTCCCTGCCGCTGTACTGCGCAGCTGATGAATGTGTCATTCCTCTCCTCAGCCTGCAGCAAATGTCACCAGTGCAGCTGATAGCTCAAGCTACGTTATATGAAGCATCACAGACAGAAAACTGAACAAGCCTGGAAATTTCTGAGATGTTTTTAGGAGCTGTGTACTGGGTTCATTGTGTCCTTCAGTGTCATTTGGGTACCTTCCTGTGTTCTGTGTTGCCATTTATTAAGCCTCTCAGGATATCTGATTAATACCTCTGGAGAAGCTTCCTGAAAAACATTTTAGTCTGGTGGTACATAAGGAGACAACCTTGGAGATTTGTCCAGAATATATTTTATTACTTGTCGTAATGGCTCTGGACTCCTTGCAGAGGGTTTCTTACCTCTGCAGGGCTGTCTGTGCAAGGTGACCCCCTGCAGCTGAGCCGTTGTCACTGATTTCACAGAGTGACCAATGTGTCTTGCAAATAAGCAAGGAAGAAATGTAATAACTTTAAATTATTTAAAAGATAGGTTTATGATTTAAACCAAGGATAGTTTGTCTTGATGTGTCCTGCATTGCTGAACACCGGGACACGTGTTGGTGGCAATGAAGTTATGGTGAGACACCCCCGGCTGCAGCCCGCCCCTGCAGAGCACGGGGGGGGCAGCTGGGGGTGCTCAGTGCTGGGCCATGCTACTGCTGGAAATCCAGCACAAACGCAGTGTTCCCAAACCTGGCCCTAATCAAAACTGCTTGTCTGTCACCAAAACACTAATAATCCATCAATCTTGATTCCTAACTGCAGGATAATGGAGTGGAGGATCTAGTATTGGCTTTTTTTAATTCTGCTGGGAGCTTGCTGTGTGTGTCAGCAACAAGACAGCGTTCTTCAGATGGCTTTCACAGCACATGGTAATGAGGAAAAGACTAATAGTAATCAGATAACCCCCTATTAAAGCTGCAGTGAGAAGCATCAACTTCAGCTGGCCTTAGTGGGAGAGGGTTGCCGATTTGATGCGGCTTGTAGCAAAATGGTTTATAAAGATCTAAACAGAGGGGATAATACCTACAATTATCCAGTGGTGCTTCATTAGAAGGAGGTGTTGCGGGGCCACCTCTTCCTGGCGGCGCTCGAGTAACGCCCTGGACTAATGCACAGATGGGCCCCGTGTTGCTGGTGGCCACAGGTGGGTGCGCTGGGCTCGGTGCTGGTGTGGGAGGGCGAGCGGGACGGCGCTGAGCGCAGCGTGGCTGCCCTTCATAGACGCGACGTCAGCCCCAGTTTCGAAGTACAAAAATGCCCATGTTGCAATGGCCATTTTTCTGAGGCTCATTGTTCAGTCCTCTTCTAGACCTCCTGGTTGAGAACTTGCAGTGTTGATGGTTTTCCGCACACAAAGATGCAGTTTCTTTCCTTAAGTATAATACAAACATATCTTTGTGAGGAGTCTCCGTGTGCCCGGAAGGGATTCTTCCCACCCAGAGCCTTCCATCGCGCTCTCCTTGCTGCATGAGCAGGCTGTTCGTCTCGCACATCTGTCACTTTTGGAGATGCAAATACTGGATTCATAAAACAAAATCAAAAGAGGAAAAAGACCAGACTGATTAGGAAAAGTTTCGCTAGTTTGGTTCCCAAATCTACCTGGGAGACTCTTTCCTAAATAGTAGATTTCGAGCAGGAGGGGATATTTGTTTTGAGGTTGTTTTGGTTTTTTTTTAAAGGCTGAAGTACTTTGCTCATGCTTACAGGATTCTCCGTATTCTAGGTAGCCAAATGTCCCAAAATAATCAATTCCTTCTAGCAGTCTAGTAAAAATTCACTAGTCGCAGAGAACAAATGAACTGGCTGTTCTGAATATGGTCATAACTGGGGAAGATGGAAACCATGACATCTTATCAAAGACAGAAGAGCTGCTACTTTTTAAAGAGGTGGTCACATTTATGAGAAGCTTCCGTAGTCATCTCTGAGCCACTTGGTTTCTAACTGCCCAACAGTCCCAGCATCCTATTTCTTGGTTTAGAAAAATAGGTACTTTTTTTCTGTGTACCTGCACAATTGCCAGTGTCCCACATCTTAAGTGTTTTGGGCAGAAAGAATGACAGAGATGGGAAAATATAGCAACTTTGCGGGGCTGGGTGGTGGGCAGGGGTAGTGGCGGCAGGAGGCAGGGCCGGGGGCTGGCACCGCAGGGCTGCCCCCAAGGCCAGCGCGGGAGCAGGGCCTGGCTGTGCTGAGCGGGCACGGCTGCGGCTTTGGGGGGGACGGGACACTGCGTGGCAGGGGCAGCTCCATGCTGCTGCCGCAGCTCCACTCCCTCAGTCCTGCCTGCGGCGTTTGGGCTGCGGCACGGCTGGCGCCTGTGAGGTGTGCGGAACTGTCATCATCTCAGAGCAGCTTCGGCTGTGGGCAGTCTGAGAGCAACATCATCACTTGCTCGCTGTCAAAGAACAGAATTTGCTCTTGTAAATAAGGAGTACTGGGGGCTAGCAAGTCCCTCGCATTTCTGAAATATTTGCTGTTTTTTCTCTACAGATGGCAGCTCTTCAGAGCCCTTTCTATGGAGATAAAATGAACCTGTTTTCTCTCTGCCAAAAAATAGAGCAATGTGACTACCCACCTCTTCCAGCTGAACATTATTCTGAGAAGGTAAATTGGGAACGTTTTGTCAGGTAAATGGGGTGTGGTGAATTCCTCCCCGCACAGGGGAGAGGGACCCCGGGAGGAGAAGCGCCCCGTAGCCAGAGCACAACAGGAGATGGCCAGGGCGCCTGAGTACCTTTAGGGCTGTCTTGAGGAAGCTCTCATCGTGATGTCTGAATATCGACAAGCTGAATTAAGACAGAAAAGAAGATTTCCTAATGTGGGGAATATTTTGAAACCGAAAGTCTGTGACGTTGGCAAAACCAAACAGTGAACCATGGGAAAGCCCTCTGCTTTGCTTCCTTCCCTTAAAATAACATACCATAAAACGATGCTTAAATTTTTGTTAATGAAATCTTCAGTGTGTAAGAAGGGGAGCAAGAAAAGAAGAAGAAGGGGGAGGGGAGGAAGGCTATTTAGTTTAATGCAATAAGCATCTCTACAGCAGTTGTTTCTAAAGTCTGGATTTTGTGCATACGAAGGTGGGGGATGGAGAGCAGGAGCTGAACTGGAGTATATTAAAAATATTGTCACTGTGCATGCTTGTGAGGTGCTTCAAGTGATGTTTCACTTCAGCTGCAAACATGCATGTTGGTTTTATTCAGGGCTTTTTGAGCTGGTTTTTTAATTATTTTTTTCCCTTACCTAGACAAACGGTCTGTTTTTCCTTACCTCCTCATTCAGTTACAGTTGCCTTCTATTTGCAAGGAAATGGCTAATGTAATTATTAAATGTTCACCGTATCCTTTGGGGGTTTTCTTTTGTTCTACCTCAGTTCTGAGGAGCAGGAGGTGGGATGCAGGGGCAATAACCGTACGTGGCCACAGCAGATGGTCTGGTCTCCACCCTGAGAGGGGACCCTGCACCACATATTTTACATTCTACTTAATTTTTTACTTGCCAAGTAACTCATGCAAAAGATTATTTGGGAACTGTTCTGGAAAAGTGGAATATTTTTTTTTATTTTTTTTTTTTCCCCGAGCTGCCGTAGCAGCACGTCCTGGCTGTGTGCATTCACGTTTCCACGCTGTTGTAGCATGCGTCTCAGGATATGCCTGCTGGCAGCAAGAATTAGTGTAAGTTGACAGATGTGTTTCCTGTCTTTACAATTACTGTCTGTTTGCTTCCCTCTGGCAGTGCTAAAGAGTGTGTGTAGTGCAGTGATACAATCCAGGGTGAGAAGGATGGTTTAAAGCTCAAAGGCGCCAGGTCCCAGAGAAGTCGCTCCAGATGGTGTTCATACACTATTAAGGGAACGCGTGACACAGCCCGAGCAGGGCTCTGCCCCTGGCTGCAGCTCCTCACGCTGCATCAGCTGCTGCCTCTGAAACTGCAAAGAGCTTCGATTTTGTGCATATTAGAACATGACTCCACCACGAACGATATCTGGTTTAGTACGTACTTGTAAAGATCGGATTTTCAGTTGCTTTTGCAGTGGATAGCCAAAGGGGAAGGTGTGCTGGTGGCTCCCAGCAGCCAAGCTGGATACGCCATGCCGGCAGGATCGGCAGCAGGGGCAGCTGCCTGCAGCAGCACGTTCCGCCAGAAAGAATTTGTTCTTCCTGCGGTCGATGTGGTTGTCTCCACATGGATGTAGGCACTTTCCTGAATGAGCGAATGTCTCCGGTTTAGATTGAAAGGGCAGAGTGTACAACCACTCCAATGCTGTCACTGCCGCAGGTTTGTGAGGGATGTGGGGAAGTGGTAAAGCCTTTACACCCCCCGCCTGAGGGCAGGGGTGAGGATCAGGCCCTGACACGCTTCCAGAGTCTTTGTGGATGCTCCGGAGCCTTTGGCTTGTCTTTCCTTCACTTCGGTAACGCGGTCTCAAAGCGGAGCGTCGGCTGTAGGCTGACTGCTCATCCCATGGATGTCGTAGTTGCAGCATTGTTTCAGGTGAACAAGGCAGAGCGTTTGTTGAAGAAAGCCTGCTTTCATGGTGTTTCCTTCCAGCGATGTTCCTCTTCCCTGTAGCCTTTTGTGGCTAACCAGTCCAAATCCTCCCGTGATCAACTGGTGTGCTGCTCGTAGCAGGAGGAGGAGCTGGGACTCCAGCCAGGATTAGTTTTCTATATCAGGAAACAAATTTGCTAGTAATTGGAGATAGTGGTTGGTGGTGCTTGTCAAGGCCTGGCCGTCAGTTCCGTGGAGCTGATGGTGAAAGGCCTGAGCCATCCTGGTCGCTGACAGAAGGCAGAACTCCCGGGCTGTGCTCAGGCGCTGTCTGTATGTGGGAGCACAGCTGCTCGTTAGGCAAACCGTGCTGATAACACAGGCTCTGCTCAGAGCTTTAGAAGCATTTTAATTTGTTTGTGGGTGTTTTGTGGTGATCTTCTCTGGTCAGGGCTGAAGTGTGGGTTCAATCTTTGGGGTCTCAGGGTTACAAAGGCAGCACCCCCTGCCCCCCGATGGGTCAGGAAACGTCCCCGCAGCAGTCAGGAGAGGACGGCGAGGGCCGGGCAGGGGAGTTGGGTTTACGCCAGAGACAGCCTGGCTCAGGGGGTTGTACGGCGCTCGGTGCGTGCGCACAGAACAAGCGTTAGCGGTAGCAGCATCGCACCCTGTCCTTGCTGCTTGTGCTTCGTGTCTGCCTCGTCCTCCATCTGGCCGCGCGTCGGGCCCAGCAAGGGCTTGAAGCTGGGACCTTGCTCCAGCCCGAGCTGAAACCTCACCGGGTGCATTCGGTAATGCAGCTGCAGCCGTGTGCTCGATAGCTCTATGGCCGTGCTTTTAATTACCATTAAAATAATTGGCACTGTGGCTACTGGGAGGATGTGAGAAGATCAGAGGCTCAAGGCTGTTTCTCCCGGTGCCTCGGGGGTACCAGCAGCTTTCAGTGTCTGTATAATTAAAAGCTACAATCTTTCATGTGCACAATAAAGAGGGTTGGGAGGTGGGGAGACTTCAGCCCTTCTGCATTTTATTTATTAAACGCAATCAATGGCCAGTTTCTCTTCCTCACAAAGGTTTTTAGGAAATGCTGGTGTCTGGCAGCTGTGCTCCAGCATCTTAAGATACACAAGTGCTGATCTTACACTAAAATCCTTGAACTGGCTCATTACCGGGGCTGCTGTGGAGAGGGAAGTGCGGTTGTTGCACAGGAGAGCTCTCTTCAGGACACGGCTTTAAACCCCTCCTTCCACTTGCCCCTTTCCTCAGAGTCCATTTTCACTGACCATTCCTCCTGTCCCTCAGCTCAGTCAGATCGCTGGGGTGATCTTTTTTCCATCCTGCTCATGACCACGAGCTGCTGGTCATCTGATGATACGGGTCATCTGTGCTCTGGTTCTCTGAAGTGAATCAAAAATCCCCCAGGAAAAAAATACTTTTTTTTAATTAAAAAAAGAAAAAGCCTTGAAAGTCCCAGAGTCAGGAGTAACAGAGCAGAGGTGGTGGTTGCACTCTCAGTCGAGAGCAGGGAGCCCTTAGGTAGGCACATGCTGCCAGCGTGTGGTAAATGGTGACGGAAAATCCACTGGGTTGTGTGGGAGATTTAGATCTTCAGTGTGGAAGGTTTGGTGGAAAAGGTTCTTCCTGGCCCTGGTGGGGGGGACATGGGACAGGGGGAGGGACGTGTGCCTGCAGTCTGCCCAGGAGTGTCTGCGTACGAGAGGTTCCCAGCTCCTGTCCGGGGCTCCAGTGGTCAGACAGACACTCCTGTAGCCTTTCCCAGTAAGAACTCAGCAGTTTGGTTCATCTTTGCCTGCCTTTTTCCTCTCTTTCAGCTGCGGGAGCTGGTCAGCATGTGCATATATCCCGATCCCGATCAAAGACCTGACATTGGTTACGTGCACCAAATAGCGAAACAAATGCATGTGTGGACCTCCAGCACCTGAGCGGCCGCAGCCGCTGCGAGGAGCCGGCACAGCGCAGTCTTACTTGAATTTGATTTCTCAGATGAAACCGACTGGTGCCCAGTCACACAAGTGAGAGGGTTGAGCACTCATAGCAAGATGCTCCATTATTTCTGCAGGTTATTTGACAAGGACTCTTACAAGGTGGTCATGCTTTAAAGTGAAGATTCTGTGAGGTATTGCAAGTGATTTTTTTTTTTTTTTAAGGCCAATAACATGTTACAGATGTAGATCATTTAAGGGTCCTTTCTTAAAACTGTCGTGTGTAATCTAGGGTAGATGATAGTAACGGGGGTGGCGGAGCATTTGACACACCCCTGCTATCTTAACTGTAATGTGAAATATTGAAATAATTCCTTCAGTGAAATCACTTTATACTAATGTAAGAATTACAGTAGATTTTGTGTAATTTGTATAACTGCTACTTTGCCTCTTCTGCAAATGGTTAATAGCAAATTCAGTTTTTACTTCGTATATTTTAAAGCAGCCATTTATGTGTTTTTATTAATTCCCTCCTCTTCAGACTTAGGAAGGGGGAAGGGTTGGGGGGTGGGAAACACATTTGTTTCAAGATTTCTTTTTTTTTTTTTTTTTTTTTTAATTGAAAACGTAGAGTGAGTATTTTGCTGATGCATTTATCGGTCAACTTGGCTACAGCCAGTGGGATGAGGTGAGCACGTACCTGGGGAAAACCATGCCAACCCCCCCAAAACACGCACTGCGTCTGCAAATGATTTCTCTTTCAACTTGTTTTCCCATTTGGCGTGATTCTTTTTAGACTACAGGTTCTTGTTAAAAACCAGTGTTTATCTAAGCCAATTCGATCTTGGTGGAGATACTTTTACATGTTCAGTAGTACATTAGGTACTACAGGTAAAACTCAAGCAAAGCAGTGTTTTAAACATTTAACTTTTTTTTAAAAAGTAGTAAAATGCTTTGTGTACCTTATTCTACATAAGGATCAGCCCCCATCTATTTAACTGTGAAAGCTAATTTAGAGAATGTGAATTTTTATAAAATTTCAACCTGATTTGAAGGAGTCATTGTCTTTGACTACATGAAAATTTTCAATCAACTAAATTCATTCATTGAATCAATGATTTGTTTCTTTACTGTCAATGGAAAATATTCACTGCTTGAGGAAGAGGAACAACTGTGGATTCACGTTCAAGTGTTTCCATTTCATGTGCCTGGTCAGGGCCGCACATCGCGCCGGGGGCGACGGCGGGGGATTACCTGAACCCCACTGTCCCAGCGCCGCTTCTGGGGGCAATGGTGGCTCGTGCCGAAATGGAGATTTGTGCCTGACAGTTCAAATGCAGCCTGTGCCTCTTTGGTTTTGTGTTTCTTTTTTCTTAAGAAAAGCATACAATCCTTAATTTTTTTGGAGTAAGATTAGGGTTAGAGGGTTACATACATATATATGCTTCTAGTGGATTTTTTTTTTTTTAAAAACTTAATTTGCTCTACTTAAAGGAAAACTGCAGTGCCATCTTCAAGGACTTCCCATCAAATTTGAAATATTTATATAGTTTAGCAAAGCTATTAAGTTCTGTGACTGATGTTGGTATTACTAATGCAAGGTGCCATTTTATTGAGTCTTCTCAGCAGAACGTGGAGGCTGCTGCGCTCGTGAGAGAGTCGGGAAATTCAACGCAGCACGAGGATGTCGCGGAGGCACCAGATTGCTCCCCCTTCCCATGCTAACGTGGGTAACTTACACCCAGCTTCTTTAGCAAGTCTTAGGGTTCAGACTGAGGACTGGCACCTCGCACTGCAGTTTCCTTTAAGCGGTGGTGGCAGCTACACACGGGGAGGGTTGTGCTGCGCCTCCCCGTGTGACACGGAGGAGCCCCGGCTTCCAGGGAGGCTCAGCTCAACTTGGAGGATCTGGAGGAGTCTGGTCACTTTCTTGCTACATAAAATTTACTAGTGCTTACAAGTAAATGTATTTCAAAAGGTAATTTTTTTGCAATTGTGCATTTTTTAGATAAATAAAAAAATTATTTACAAAATAAACAACTTTGTTTAAAAAAAAAAAAAGGCCTGTATTAAGGAAAACATAAAAAAACCCCAAACCACTGAAAAAGAGGCCTAAATGTGTGTGAAACTGTTCCTTACAGCTGTCAGAAAACAGACAAATGGACTGTGTGAACTGCATCAGTTGTCCCAGTGGAAAACTGTGCATCAGTGTCTTTACCCTCCAAATCGTGGCACGTCTAAAGCTGGTTCTGTGAATGTTTGTTGCAGGATGCTGAGACTGGGGCCTGCTGTCAGTTACCCTTCTGCAGCTGCCTGGAGATGATCCACCTCCCCTTGACTAAATGAGAAAATAATTCTGCGGGTGGATTCTCACCTCCCTTTTCTTGGTTTTTCTTTTTACTACTGATTATGTGGTTTGTAACAGTTTATCTCACATGGTACAAGCTGAGGATTATTACGACAAAAAAGGTTCAAGTGGAAGCTTGTAGAAAAGTTCAGGCAAGTAATAAGACTTTGAATTACACTGTCTTCAGTCATGTAATTTAAAAATGAGAAGGTGTGTATCAGTGTGGAGGCTGGATCGACTCTCTATTCTGTCTCTACCTACAAAAACCAGGAAAGAATAAATATTAGCATGTCCTGATAACAGTATTATTTCCCTGCACTAACCCCTGTAGAAGGCGGCTGCTGCAGGTCAGGGTGAGTGCGATGCGCAGACCCCGCTCTTTCTGCTGGCAGCACGGCTCTGGCAGGGTAAAGCCCCGCTTGCACCCAGAGCCCAGCACCAACCCCAGGGGGGAAGATGCCGCAGTTGTGTTCTGTGAGAGCCTGGTGTTTTCAGCAGTGTAAGAAGGGAAAAGCGGCAGAAGAAATCAGCACCATGAAAAAACACTAATTAGAAGAATGGTCATAACCCTCTTTATTGGGGATCAGTTGCGTGTTTCTCTTGGCGTGGAGGCTCCTAAACAAACTAACGCTGGCTGCGGCGCCACAGAAGGGCTGCGGATGGGGTTCAGGACGTGTCCATGGTTTGTACAGTTTCATCCACCACCTCGATTTCCAGGAGTGCAACATTTTCTGTGAGAACAGCAGTAGTTCCTTTTTCACACTTGTATCTCCCATACCTGTTAAAGAAAGAGGTGACAGTTCAGCTGGACCGGAGCACCACGTACGAAAACTCTCCTTTAAAATTTTAGAACTAACCAGCTTTCTCTGGAAGTTTCCTATAGAAGTTCAAAGTAAGTAAAGGAACTTTACTTACTCTAAACTCTAAAGTAAGTAAACTCAGTTTACTTACTGCAAACTCTAAACTGACTGTGCTAACTGATAAAGCGTCAGCTCAACAAGCATTTTTTTAGGAAACACACCATCTTGAAAAATAAATTACCAAGTAACTGGAAAGAGAAATAAATGGGATCTCATTATAGCATAGGACATTCTTGCGCTGTACTCTCACTCAAAGAACAAGCAATTTATTTATTTTTTGCAACTCTAGGATAATTTTACCAGTGTATTTGCTTTGGTTTTCTGTGCTAAAATTAGCTAACATTTAATACAAAGACTGCCTGTAATGAAGCCGTGCTTCTGAAATCTTAACTGTCACCCTTTTACACAGTAGAATCCAAAATCTCACTTAACGTGTGTAATAATACGAACTCTCTCCTAGCTGACCAGCTCTAGCCGTTCCTGCGCAGTGAAGCACGTGAAGCTCTTGGGGAGCTGCACAGTAAGAAATCCAAAAGCCCTTTAACTGGAGCAGTGCAATTCTTTGTGGCTTTGGCCATGCTGTCTGCCTTAGAAAGAAGGATAAAAGCAATTTCTTTAAATTCCACTATTTTGGCAGCAGATGGAAAAGCTGTACAACTTGTTAAACATAACATAAAAGTACATATTGTGAAATCCTTGAGCTGCCTTGGGCTGTAATTTCCCGGATTAGGCAATGATGTAGTTCACTCAGCAACATACCTGAGGGAGGTGCCAGCTCCTCTAACACACAGATTTTGCTCCCTTTAGATAATTCATCACCTCTGGATCCTGAACATTGTCAGCGTGACAAGACCACGATACACACTTAAATGTAACCCTGTTCCCAAAGAGTTCCATACTTGAGTGTTTATGACAGAAAATTTCAGAATTACACTCTTAAGGAAACGAGACAGAATAACATCCCCTTTGTGAAGGATGCAGAGTATGGTTTCACGTGCTGTGCAACCCTGGCCTGTGTGAACACTGAGAAGGGTCAAATGGGGGGGGTCCTGCACTCAGATCTGTCTGGTGTGGGCAGAGGAGAGCTAGAAGGAAAAAAAAGCCCAAGTCTCTACATAGCGGAGGTAGCCAAGAGGCCCGTTTACAAGCATTTTTTAGTTTATTTATACAGGAAATAGGACTCAGGTTTAGTCCAACTAAAAAAATAAAAAAATCTTGTCACTACTGTATTCAGCTTTTAACTGTAAACTGTCCTTTTAAGACAGTACAGTGTATTTCTGGACAATTTTGAGGAAACTGTAGTGATCAAAACAATGTCTGCATTGTCTTAGAAGTCTTGCACAGGGCATGTTTTCCAGCCACTGGCTAGAGAGGGCCTCTAGAGATAGGATAAAACACAATCTCATAATCACGGGCCAGAGCTGTGCAGTTTTCTCTTGATTTTTGGTTCTGTGCTGCAGTGGGTCACACAGAGACTCCTGACTGGCGGTGCTGCCCCACGCAGCGGAGCCTGGGCAGCCCTGCAGAGGGCACAGCGGTGCCACCCCACACAGACCTCGGCAAGACCAAGCAGGACAAGGCTGTGCTGCCACCTGCGAGCAAAAGAAACCCAAGTATCTGCCCGCTCACAAATGCAAACCTTCATTACTGCCTCAGACTGCCTGAAACGCAAGACCAGTCTCCTGGTGCGGTAAAGTGGGGGCAGGTGAGAAATTCATTTGGTTCCTTCACACATCTGTGCCACGAGCAGCCTCTATTCAACTGCAGGCAGCATCACTAATTTTGTTTTCTTGTTTAGTTGAAATTCAATATACAGATCTATTGATTACTCTGCCAGAATCTAGTATTACAGAAAAGGGGAACTGCTGGGAAGAGCACGGATAGTGTACGGCTTCAGCAATACTGACCTCTCCCCCTTCCTGTTGGCCACATCGTATGGACGGAGAAAATCCAACTTGTTCTTGCTTATAACACAGATATCTATGTTACTGCCGGAGCCCAGATCATTGTATATGCCAGCTGCGATGGCATCTCTCACAAGCTGTTTGGCTTCCTCTTCCTGGAAAAGTTAAAAAAGCTGTCATTGCACAAGTGTTGGCATTTCACAGAAATGTTTGTCCATGTGACAGTGGAAGCTGTGAGCTCTCCGAACAATAAATGAGCTCCCAGCGCCTCTTTAATCATCGCAGCACCGCGGAGCATTACCCACAGTCTGCTCAACAGTGGGAGTAGGGGCAGGGACAGCCTTTCATCCTGGGCACGATCCCCCACCCCTCAGGACAGAGCAGACTTGGTAAAGACCGTCAGGGAAACAAGATTAAGATTTCTGTCGTAATGAATGGAGAAAATAAATTTTACAATTTTTGTCTTCCAGGCTGTTGTGCACATGTGCATGACAAGCTCCCTGTAGTGCCCTCTGTGTAACAGTTGCATACAAATTAAAGATTCACACTAGTTTAGTTACAAGACTTCCCTGAGTAGGGACTATTTAATCATCCTCTGTAGTAACAAAATGATTTCTATGATTTTGTAACGTAGCTGGGTTTGCAAAATTTATTTGGCAGCAACTGCCTTGCAAAGCAGCATGCTCTGTGCTGAACTGGGGCCGGCTACATTTTTAATTCCAGTCCTGAACACAAGTGCAGAATATTTAAAGAAACCCGCTGAAAGTACTGGTCAAACTGGGTACCATTGTCAAAATACCATTTAAATGAAAAAATGGAAAATTTGTTACGGTTTCTTTTCTGCTGTACACTGCAGAAATCCCATAGGTAGCTAAAGCAAAATATGTATTTAATACAGTTCATTCATACTGTATTTGCTAATTTCAAAAACACGTATATTTCTAAATTACTTCAGACAACTAGTAGAATCCTATTTGCAGCAAAACTAGAATAGAAAACTAGAACAGGAAATAAAGCTTGCTATTTTTATTGCTTCCGAAACCATGCATTCTCCTGCAAAAGTTCGAAGGGTTGCTTTCTTCCAGGTTTTGAAAAGCTACTTTCTTTTAAAAGGGCCAGTGCAGAGCGGCTGCTGCCGCCGTAGGCGCGGGGCATTAACTCAGCAGTGAAGGGCCCGGCCCGGCAGCGGCTGCCTGACGCAGAGACACATCCCGTTCAGACGAGGCTCGTACAAGGAAACATTTCATATTCATCAAACTCTCCATTAAAACATTACAGCAGCTCTGTAATCATCTTCACTCCCCCCCCAACAAAACCCATGAATGGTACTGATGCGACGGCGGCAGAAATGCAAGTTTTGGGCTGCCCCATCCCCCCCTCCCCTCGCCAAGGCACCGAGCGGCGCAGGCTCCCTCTGCAGAGCACATCCCGTGCTATTAGAAATAACGCGACCCGGCCAGTCAGTCCTTAGCTTTGCACCGTAACTGAAGATGGCGAGCATGAAGAAGTGTGGCAAAACAACTTCCTTGATGTATCGCTCTAAATCTTGTAACACCCAGGCACAGACGTGTGCCCAGTACCTGCACGCGCCTGTCCCTACCCCAGGAGATGGGCTGGGGCTTGACAAAGGAACTTACTCGAAAACCGTGACTGGAGCATGCCTGTTCCAGCAAGGAAAGACAAAGACTGCGGGATATCTCTGCACACACAAGTTTGGACTCAGTTTTATCCTCGAGCCATTCACGGCAGGTGCTGCTGCGCTGGCCCAGCACCGCCATAACCCAGCGCCCACTGCACCACTAGCCCTCGTCAGTGCTCTACTGCTATGTCACACGTTTGAATAATCTCCTGCCATTAGACACCATGAACGAAAGAGCAGATATTCAATGCTGACTTTGATAAATTTGGCTTTTTAAAAGTTGCTTCACTTTAAAGCCCTCGGTGTCCCTGCCAGTATCCTGCCCCGCAAAGTAACGATGCCAAGAGCCCCGGCAGCTCCTACGGCGTCCGAGCGGGAGCAGCTGCACGAGCCCCAGTGTACAAGTGCAGCTGAAGAGGAGCCCAAAATTAGCTCAGCTACAACCGCGTCTGCTCCCAGCGCATACTCTGCATTCTCCCACCGTCCTCCATAAAAGAACTTGTTAATAACGGTATTCCTGTTCTAACAGCTTAATTAAGGTATTGACCAGGAGGGGGGCATTTTTTTTCTGTAAAGTATAGAAATTGCATAAATTCTTATTTCACTCCCAGTTTTATTAGCATTACTATTTAAAAAAGAAATAAAATGCAAAACACTGAATTACACTTTTTACGCAGGTGACTAGAACAAAAGCCATTCCTTCAGTGCGTTTGGCAGCAGAACTCCAATAAGCAAATTATTTCCTCATTCAACTGACAGAAGCCTGCCTTCACTGAGGTACTGCATGCTAAGAGTATTTTAGTACTATAACGAAAGTAAACATACTAAAATAAAAAAGTATGCGTAGATATGTTTTAAAAATTAAACAGCAGTAAAACCAGAGTAATTTTAAGCTATTATGTGAGCTGTTAGTTTGTTCCACTCTCCCTTTTAATTTAATATTTTTCAGACAACAATGTAAAGCTTGCAGAGTCATCTCACTCCTGTAATTGAAAGTTCAATTTTATTTTTTGACTTTTTAAAAAGTACTCTATCAACTTACGGTTATCAAAATAGTTCTAAAAATATCCAGTACATCAGCCAAGCTTAGTTGCAACTGTCCTGAGGAAGTCTAAAACTTGGCTTATTCCTCCTCCCCTTTTCATAATTTAGAAAGATAACCAGAATAGCCGCAAGAAAAAACCCCACACCGTTCCTGGGCAGAGACCCTGCACACCAAGCTCTAGCAAGCGCTGCGATTTTACACTCAGAAAACAGGGGGCTGGCACGGAAAGTGCTGACACGGTTTTAAGTACGGGGCATGAGTGAGTCACTGTAATAATTAATCTTAAAAAACCCTAAAAGTTCCGAGTATATAAGAGGAGCACTTCCTACTTTATGGTTGCAAAGACCAAGCTAACTGGGAATATCATTCTCTGGGGTCCACGCTGCTTCTTAAATGAGATTACAGCCGGAGTGATGTACTGTAACACACGGCAGTCGTGACAAGCAGCACTTTATAGAGCTATCTGTTTGTCTCCATCACCGCATCACACAATGTGTCCCAGGACTCCAATGTGCAACTCCATTTACCACTACATGACAAATGGGCAGCACTTGTAAAAGGCGCAAAGAGGTCCAGCTCAGCCGTGTAATGGTCACCACAGATGTACCCTGGTGCTTGAGGGGGGGAAAACAGACCCCCAAGTTCATTAAAGTGACCAGTAATGGATCTTTCAAAATGTGTCTTAGGAATAGTACAGTAAAGGCTAAAATAAATAACTCAGCATGGAAGGCTAATCTGAAATGGTGTTTGATAAATTATTTATAACACAGACAATTGTCTGCATTTAATATTGGCGCTACTGGTAGCATCTTTAAAAGATGATTTATGTGTTGTAATGCCATTAAGCTTTATATGGGCCCACTGCTAGCTATAAAGTCTGCTGAGATTTAGAGAATGAGTTTTAAACTGTCACTGCAACATCACAGTAGATAGAGCCTGTATTAAATCTTTACTTTAAACCTGTTATCTGGAGAGTTGCATTTTGTGGACACTCAGGAACTGATAGATTACCTCTCTGCAGCTGCTGCCGTGCAAGTCCCAAACAGCACCAATAAGGAACTTTTACACATTACTCTTGTATATGACTTGAATCAAGTTTCTCTTCTCACTTAAGCAATTTCCAGATTTCAAATGCTACTGAAGGACAAAGAGAAAAGATATTTCCTACGGAAGATGTGGATATTTCTACATCGTACCAATACTATCTTTACTCATAGCTTTTAAACAAGTTTATCATTATGCCTCCAGCCGTAACGGCAGCAGCTGGAATGGCTTTGTGACTGTTCTTTCTTTAACATTTTGTAACTTCACAAGCAAGTTAAACAGGAAATGCCCTTTCCAGATTTAAAAAACTGTAGAAAGTGTTTACATTTTTTAAAATTCTTACCGAAGTGAAACGAATACCTTCTGCAGGTCACCAGTATGCTGTCAGAGATGCGATAGGCACCGCAGTATTCAACAGTAAGTCTTAGCAAGAATTTGAAGTATAGTGCACAATGAATGTTAGTACAGAATCAATATGATAGTAACAACTTCTGTAACTATAAAAAAATTCAAATACTTATCACACCTGTCTTTTACAGCAGAATGAAAGTTATTCAAATTATATAATGTGAAAGTTGATCCCACTTAAAGTGAGAATCCACAAGACCCACGTGGGAAGAGAAGGGGAGGGGAAAAAACACAGTCAGAAGCTTCAGGAAAGACAATGATAATAAAAAAAATAAATCTATAAAGGAGTGTTGGGGATTTGGGGCTAGGAAAGTGATACCTCTTGAAGGACATAAGCACCTAC
Organism: Chroicocephalus ridibundus; assembly: GCF_963924245.1. Taxonomy (NCBI): domain Eukaryota; kingdom Metazoa; phylum Chordata; class Aves; order Charadriiformes; family Laridae; genus Chroicocephalus; species Chroicocephalus ridibundus. The sequence goes on along the minus strand of NC_086298.1, from coordinate 8,397,849 downwards.
AGAAGCATAATTAGACTTTGGAAGAGTAATCAGCAGACTGCAGCACGCGAGAGGATGTGTAAGTCTGCCTGTTGGGAGCAGCTGTGGTAGAGATCAATACGTAACTGGAAGCAACGCTGAAATCTGCTGGCTAAGTCCAAAGAGAGAACAAAACTGAGAAGCAAAGTACTTTGTTTTTCTTGTAAGGGGAGGTTGAAAGACTCCATTAGTGAGAATGAATTTGGTTTGGCTCCCTTTTGAAGCTGGAAAGGGGCTGGCACATGTAATTTATATCACTCAGGTTTAACCAAAAAAAAAAGTATGCATTTCACGGAGTACCTCTAAGCAGACAAATAACATTCCTTGTTTCATAATTTTAATATTTTTTTTAATAGACATATGCTACAATCAAAATAAGTTTGTTTTTCTTTCATCTTTCATCAGGGGAATGAAATATAGAAGTAGCCAGGCTTTCTATAGCGCTCCCCCTCACCCTTCCTCCTCCACCATCTTTTGTTTGTGCTCGAAAAAGTCACAAAAGAAGTTAGAGGCAGAATGCTGAGATTTAACAGCGCAAACGATGCAAAACAGCCTATTAAAACAGACAGATGTGATAAATATGTAGGATCAGGACTCCAAATCACAGAAAACACAATTAAACTGATATGCCAAATGACCACAGCTCAAAGAAGTGTTTACTAGATAGAAGGTACAAGTAGAAAGAATTAAAGCAACGGTCACACCAAAGGCAAAGAGGTTACGAAAATCCCAGTCTGTAAGATTGGCAGCATCTGGGAGACATGGAGCAATAAAACACAAAGATGGGTCCTGGGAACAACCACCGGTTTGTGCAGAAGTTATCGGAATATTCACAGCACGCGATGGAGAAACTAAGATATCGAAAGACTGAAACTGTGCCCTGTATAGGTATAGAGATGGCATCGCCTCCCTTCTGCTGAATTTCAACCGTATGGTATTTTGGAATCATGTATGCTCTAAAGAAAAAACTTAGAGGAAAGTGTCTTCAAATTTATATACAACTTTATTTAGTTTTACTGAACAGCTGTTAAAGACTAAGATAAACAGAAATTTAGTAGTTTCTAAAGCAAAAGTGAGAGGGGGAAGTGAAATAACAACTCTATTACTTTGTGTGTTAAACAGCTAAGTTATTTTAAATCAAGGTAACGTGTATCATGGTATTTTCCAGTTCTGTTTCCACAGCCTTATTTAACACGGAACTGAAATGCTCCAAGTTCTGAAACATTACTTTCATTCACTTGCAGGAAGGCAAGTGAATGACTCAATATTTGCACAACAAACAGTGTCGAGGACTCAAAGACTATTAAATCCGATTAGAATTTTCTCTGCAGAATACATCCTGTTCAAACACTGTGGAACACGCCTTGTGTTTGGAATGGTAACTTTAAGTATGTTTGTCTAAATTCTAACTTTTCTGCAAGCTTTCAAAGCTGGACTTCTATTGAAAAGTACGGAAAACAGAGCCCAGGGCAGTTTTAGTTACGTACACCCCTGTATTGCCTGGCGCCACTGGGCTCCTGCTCCGGTCATCTCTGGGCACCTTCTCAAATGCAAAGTCCGCAGCGTCTGTGCCACCACCAATGCAATGCCGTAAGAGAAAAAACCCCAACTTGCTTAAATCCCTGGATTATGAACACATCAGGATCAACGTGCTGCCTCCTTCACAATAAAAAAAACCCAAACCCAACAGTCTTATTAGGAAGTAGCAATCTTCAGCACAAATATGGCACGGGCAGGAAATTACGCAAGAAGAAATCCGAGCACAGCACTGACCTAGCAGTCTTGTTAAAACTCAGCAATTTGAGTTTTTACACAGATGTACCTACTTTCATTCATTAATAGATCATAGAATCATAGATCAGGTAATTCTTTAGTGCATTTGATATCAGTTCTGTTGTGAAAAAATGTTAGTAAATGTTTATTTTTCTAACTGTTTTCTACTAAGAACTTTTCAAATAAAATGCACCTTAGTCCCTAATTATTATTCCCAGTGATTACAGTTTTTTCATGTTCGGATGGTAGATGCCTGCAAGCCCAGACTCATCACCACCTCCCCCTCTCTGATATTGTACACCACACAAGTATAATAAACCATGTTAATATTTCATACCAGTGTGAAATATGCTGGAGTATCAATTCAACATCTGCTGTCTTTAGGGTACTGGCGTCCCGCAGAGACACTTTCAATTTGTAATTGAGTTCTATACTGAATTAATCAGCAGTTTATCTTTTTTAGTAAAATAACGTCTTCCCACTAACCTGGATTTACATTAACAATTTATGCCAAATTACCTGCCAAGGCAAGAAACTTACATGATTCGGAACTACTATTCAATAACATTAGTTCCTATATGTCATTCCTTACACGAGGATTAGTACAATACATATTTCCAATGGTACAGAATTAAATTACAAGCTCCTCTCACAACTACAGGATTTCTTTTAATGCTATTCCCATACTCTGAACTAAGAATGAATACGAAAAGTCATTTAATCCATTACTACTTATGTCTGGATGAAGTTCATGTTTTACTAGGGAACTGATTCTCAAAATAAGAAGAACTCACTCAACAGTAAAAGAGCTGTAAATTCTGCCAGGCTGCACGTTCTACTCCGACAGTGCGATATCCTCGGTTTTCTGTGCAGCTGCGTTACCGTACAGTAACAAACTGAACCTTAGCTACCAGCAAGTAGTCACATATGGAAACCATGCAAAAGATGACAATTAAAATTACCATGTATTATAACTGCGTATTAAAAAATGAATATCCAGCACTAACATGTCTGTCTTCATATGAAGCAAACCCCTGTTCGTATGACTGTTACTTTACCTCTGAAAAAAGGACGGAAGGGGATGAAGGTCAACATTTGATTTGGAAAAAGAAGTCTTGGGCCCTCCGGTAATTTTTCCTTCCTAATACACCAAAACGCTCCATAAAGGTTATTGGCTGGGAGGGAGCCTCCCCGCCAGCCCAGGCTGGCTCCCACCCTCCGCTCCTTCCCATTCCCTCTCCCTGCTCTGACGGGAATCGCACTCAGCCTCCACAGCCCTCGCCGCAGGAGCGGCACAGGGCTTCGTGCCATGTGAAATATTTCCCAGTATGTTTTGCCTGTGTTCTGCAGTTACGGGAGATATACAAACTGAAACAATTTAAACTGGAACACCTGCTCCTGAGAAATGCATCAAAAATAATTACCTGTCCTGCACCTACCCTGTGCAGTGAAATCATCTCTTAACACGGAGCCCTGCTTCCGACCAGCTTGTCTACATTATTATATACAAAGTTTAAGTGTTACTTTCATAAAGGTGAAAAAATTGTTGCTCTTTGTCATGCAGCAAGGCTCAATTTAAACTAAGGTAAAACTGATTTCCCTCAATGCAGTCCGTAAACAGAAAAGTAGAAGAAGGTGCTACTCGGTATCGCGGGTAACTCAGACTGATGTTGTCGGCAGCTTCCCACCTCATCTCTGCACAGAAATTGGGCTTTGATATATTCAGAAAGCACACCTCAAAACACTTCTCCAGGAATCCTAGCCCTTCCAGAGCACACCTACCTAGCACGTTTTAAATCGGCCTCATATTTCCTGTTTAACATTAGTGCCGCAAAGGAAATCAATCCAAGGCACAGATCTGTGAAGGATGGGACCAGTACTCGCCATCCAATGTGTCAAGCAGAAACCAGGTTACCACAGAATAATCTTAATCTAATCTAAAAATAAGAAACAGCATGATAAACCTTTATTTTCTGGATGACCGTCTGCACTAAAACCTGATATTTACCCATGGAAATTCGTGTGTCTGAAGGAGACAGCAATACAGGTATGTAAGGAAAGCATGAAATCCGTATCACCACGAGCTCTGTCAGAAAAGGCAGTGAAGATATGCCACTAACAGTCTCAGTTATCGTCACCAGGTAATGAAATAAACAGATACACAGAGCACATAAATACTAAGTACTTATTTTTGTTCACGGAGTCAGGGTTTCCCCCCCCCCCATTTACTTAATCTCTGTGTTTGACACCAACAGGGGTTCAAGTATCTCAGGCAGGCTCTTCAGCTTAACTCTGATAGTCTGGCTTGATCTCTATTGTCTGCTGCCTGAGTGCAGCCGCCAAACCTCCCAGCAAGTGGTCACCTTCCTACCGAGTCATTAAACCTCCGAGTGTCAGCTGGCGGGATTAGCCTGCAGCCTCCCACACCTGAGCCCTATGGCGGGGACACAGGCATTTTGATCACCATCACTAATGAATACAGAATTCATATGCAGCTTGTCATTGCTCTTGAGCCTCGAATCACACAGATGCAGGCTAAATAAGACTGATGAGACAACTATTGTTGAAGATTAGAGAGTTTTGACAGTTTCTGAAAATAGCTCAGTATTATTGTCAGTAGTTAATAAACAAAAATAATACCACCATATTGAGGGACAGTACGAAATACGAGCACGGAAACATTTGAGTGATCTGTATGTCAGCTGCTTGAAAGTGAAAGAAAGTGACAAGTTTTCGTAATATTTTCGTACTATGCCTGATGTATTCTTTACTGAAAGAAGAGGTACGCAGCGGAAGGTGCATTTAGCCTACTTTCCACTTCGACACAGCAAAGACCGTGAGTGCACATCGAGCACCTGGAGGTTTGTGCCTCAGCTTCTTCGCTTACAGGGACATGGGGCTGCTCAAAGCACCTCAAAAATCAGTGGTGAAGCCAGAAACAAAACTGGGGACCAGAAGAGCCTGAGTCTACACATTTTGCAACTTCCAGTCCTCTGCCTTGCTATAATTTCTTTGTGAACACATCTACCCCGACAGCTGCAACTACTAACTGGAAAAGGTTACTACCTCCAACTCCTCCTGTCTGTCCCTCATTTCTCCTTTTACAGAGGATTACCCAAACCTGCCAGCTGAACTGCTCCCTAACCCGTCTTTGTCAAAACCAAACAAGTTAGCAAAAGCAATCACTGCAGAACGACCACAGAAGCAAACCTGGCCAATGGATGGAGGAGTGCAAGTCTGGCAGGAGAGCAAGACGCAGTGCTTTGGACGGCACGGCGGCTGCAGGAGCGCAAGTGCCTCCGCTGCAAGTCGAGCGCAGTCGGAACAGCCCCCCCTTTTGTTTTTAATCTGCTCCTACTCCTCCAGTATTTTTGTTTTCATTCAGTACCACTTGATTTCCTGCCACACTTAAAAAAATTGTATAATAAGTGACTGTAACTATAATTTCACATTTTTGGGGTGATCTATTTTAGCAATAATTATTAAATATCTGCCAGACTACCTCCTTCCATTTTTTTCCCCAGCTATTCTGTGCCCCTGAACTCATTACACAAAGATTTACTTCCCTTTCCCTGCAATAGTTCTGCTTTCTGAGGCTTCTACTGATTCTCTTTCTTCTGGATCCTCTTTTTATTAAACCTGGCTGTTTTGATGAAATACAGAAAAGAAATGAAGTTACAAGCAGCCCATTCCCTTGCTTAAACATGAAGCTCTTGTCAGAAGGCTACAACATAGCCTCGCTGTACCTCAAGTAATTCTTCTACAGACAAAAAGCTTCTACTTTTCAAACAACAGAAGTCAAACAGCAGAACAAAATATATAATACCCCCCCAATCACCCTAGGAATTCAACCACCACAGTATAGATATACTCAGAATTCCAGCATTTAATACTGTACACACTTTTTTTCCCAGATCGTGACGGTTTCCACATCCACTGACTCAGAGTATTTCTTTACTATTGTTTAACACCAGAAGGCATGTATGCATTTGCAGAATCCGACTGTAAGGTTTAAAAACCATGTGGCTACTCTATTGAAACTCTATTGAAAGAAAAATTGGCTGCAATGAAAGATCTAAGCTCAAAACACTCTATTAGATGTGCTGTTCTTCCACTTACATTTTTTTAAAGTGGATCTATAGCTGCCCACATGACAGATTAATATTGTTCCACAGTAGTTAGGTGCTTGGCATTACATTTTTGAAGCATCTACAGGCCTTCAGGGCTGAAAGTGTTCACATCTTCAGCAATCTATAATGGTTCCTCTAGAGGCCAGCACTTGCTTCATAATGAAACATGCCTCCATAAATCAGACTGCAGAAGTGGCACTTGTGTACGTCACCATCTATCTTCGCGGTTTCTCTGAAGGATGTTGGGTAAAGATCATCTCCCGGCATTGCAACCAGGGAAAGGACCATCACAGTTGGCATTGATAAAGCATGTGCTACTTAAATCTGAAGACACACTAAGTCTATGGAAAAAAACACATCCTGCTGGTGTTAGCATGCCTCAGGCAGTGGTAGAAGCTTCAGCAACTCATCTTCAAAAGGCAGAGAGCCAGGGCTCTAGAAACCTGCAAAAATTGGCTAAGCCTGCAGTCTTCTTTTTTTATTTTATTTTTTTTTTTGGTTTTTTTTAAGTTGAGCATCTTCAAAGTCTACGATTCTAACTGTAGGGCACAGCAGCTGCCACTGCAGATTTGATCCTCTCAGCTTTTGGCAGCTCTCAACTTGAAATTCTAGCAAAAGAATTTTTCAAGTTGCTATTATTGCCTGTCATGGATTTATAAATATTGTGCACTATCTGCTGTGGCATGGCTCTCATGGGACACCAGTGCATGCCAAAAGCATAACAGAATGAAAAACAGTTCCTATTCTTCAAATAAATGCTAATTTTTTTAACTGTGCTCACACGATGCGTTTGGTGATCAGCTTCAATAGTACAGAATATATATCAGAGGCAAAAAAGCTGATTGTCTTTTCCAGTAGTATTCAGCTGCTACTTTCATTAAGCTTGTTTAATTACATTCCAGATGCTAATTTGCAAGTCGATACCAGAGGGTGCAGGACAGTTTGCCTTTGAATCATTTTTCTGTGATGTGATGGTCTTGAAGCACACCACTACCCTCCAGTAGCAAGATATTCTGACAATTAGCGCAAAAGAAAGCAGTATTGATCCCGACAGAAAAATATTAATCCTCTACCATTTTATTAAATTAATCTCCAGGAATTTTGAGTTTATCATCATTGCCATTTCATAGCAAATTTTATGTTAAATATACATAGTGTACTTCAGATTTAATTTGTTTTAATTTCACTAGAAATGTACTTTGTTATTTTGTTACTTTACGGGGAAAAAAGCCCCACAGCTGACTCGAAAGGTAAATATTTTAAGCTGGAAGCCATAACAGTATGTGAAGAAGTGTTTAAGAGTACGGTTGAGCTTTATCACCTATAACTTTGCTGGTTTAGTTAATACGATTACTAAATTGTTATTAGCTAACAGAACATCTAGTAAAAACAAAGGAAGGTTAAGGTGCATGCAAGTCTCAAGGATCTAAATATCTATTTCAACAAATCGGTAGGCTGCATTTTTACACGCTTGTTATAACAGTGAGTATCTGCTGCCATTTATGGTTGTATATGAAGACAATTTAATTAGGATGACCTTTCTAAATAAGAGAAGTTGGAGATTTACCAATTTCTGGTGCCTTTTTCGGTTGCTCTTACACAAAGAACGACTTAAAATACAAGCTTGAAAACTAGCTGAGAATAAGATGAAATTTTTAGTTTCACAGCACAGCTCTCTGACATTTGTGTCTTTGAAAGCAGACTATTATGTTGTGGCTGTTGATTCCAAGGATTTGCAGTCCACGTTTTCAGTATGAATAGCACACAGGCCCAGTACACGGTCACACAAGAGGCTGGAAAAAGAGACTGTCGTTCTTACAGCAGCATGAGGGGAGAAAAAAGAGCAGAGAGTCTATCTCTATCTCGTGGTTCTTTCTACCACTCATCTAGTGTAACGCCACCTGCAGAAGAAACCTGAGTGCCCGTTAAAAATATTCCAATGTTTCTGATAGCATTTATAAATACACTAGAGGCCAGGAGCCCAGTGTCTTCAGGTATTGCCCAAAATATTGCAGCAACACAGGAATCCTGATCTTACTGGTTTTTCATCATTTTGCACACCTACAACTATTTCATATATACTGACAGAAAAGGAGCCGGTTCCAGGAATAACTGGAAGACTACTACTAACTCTTAAGCAGTTTAATTACTGGAAAACTTCCCAAAACAAGTTGTTTGAATTTTGTTCTTTTTTAAAAATCAACTAGTATTACACGTCACGTTTCTTCATGAGATGTAACAGGGTATGACACATCACTTAACTTTAAATTTAATTAATTGGTTTTAGAGAGGAACTCAGTGGACTTATGGGATCATCACCTGAAAACATACTGCAGTCACACCAACATTTGAAGGGGAGGAAATGACCCACAGCAGCTGCATTATAAAAATGCGGAACATCTGAACATCTTTTCTGAAGTAAATCAACTTTTTCCTTTTCTATGTTATTCAGTGGTAGTAAATAGCTGTAAGATTTGTTGTATCTGCATTTTAGGCTGAAATGATTGCAACTGTTAGTGTTACAAGTCATTTTTAATGGGTTCAACTTTCAATTTTGTGTTCAATACTCAGTTTTTTCTTTACTGTGAAATTATTAATCAATTGGAATGAGAAGAAGCATTCACAGAAAGTCTGAAGAGATTAATGTGGTTTAAAAGGGGGCTTGACATTACTGAGGCATTTTACAAAATACAGTCACAGAAAGACCTTTAATTGTTTTGGTTTTGTTTTCATCAATAGTCTGTCTGCAGATAACTGGATTTTTCACTGTTCAGTTTAGCAGGCACTGAACATGGCATGACTTACTGTAAGGAAATACTAGAGATAATATAAAAACAGTGTACGGCACACATTCATGAAAAAAATAACTGAGTAACTTATTCTGATCTTAATCATGACACTCCAGCTTTTAGCTCTGCTGAATGATTCTCTGTAACGAGCAACCAACCAGTTTTCCGTTTTTATCAAGATCATCAGCAAAACGCAAACAACCCACAACCCTGTAAGTCTTCTAATAATCAGCTTTTAAGTAGATATTAAAAAGAAAAGTGCAGTTACTAGTCTGAACCTACCCAATCAACCAGAAATTTAATTGGTTTCATACACTACTTGAACATTTTTCCGTTGCTTTTACAATCACGCATTGTCTTTTCAAGACCGAGAGAAGGACCAACTACCAAGGGAAAACCAGCAACAGTGACTACGCAAGGGCTGTTAAATTCCCCAAAGTCAACTATAACCAGTAAGTTGTATGTTTTTAAAGCTTTCACCTACATTCAAATCACACAGGTTTTCCATATATAAACTTGCAAGAAGCTATATTTCTTTAAATTTATTTTACCCATCAACTTTTTAAAGCTTTGCAGTAAGCTGACATTAGTACATTTTAAGTGCAGGGAAACTAGAGCAGGTTTAACATTTTAAAGCTTCAAACCTCTAAAATTCTTACAATCATGAGGATTATTGAGGGAAGAAACACTGAGCTTTAAAAAAAAAAAATCTTACCTCCATGTCCTGTTTGTATTTATCTTCGAATACTGCCATAGCTGCTAATGATCCAGAACCTACGGTAACAAAATCAGGACACCTATTTAGCCAGTGTATTTAGTACAGTATTTTTTTAAACAACAAGATAACAAATATCAGCAGCACAAACCAGACTCAAAGTCTACCTTAGCTTACTATACACTCTAAAGTGTTTACCCTCTTTAAGTCCAGCACCTAATTTAATCCTAAATCTATAGCTAGTGTACACAAGACTTGTCAGGGACCCTGTTCTGACAGCCTTTTTCTTTTTACTATTTTGAAGACCGAGCTATGAAAATGAGGTTAGAAAAAGGGAGTTAACTGGATGCCACAGTTTGTAATTCCTACTCCTCCATTTCTCCTGTCCCACTTTTGTGCCTAGCCACATTAGAGGGTATGTCACTTAATACTAAGACACTCAGAATGAACCGATTGCTTTAACGAGCTGCCCTGGCACAGTCACCTTTACGCACGGGGATGAGTACACTAGCACTGGTAACAGGGTAGCTGGCTGCTGCCATCAGGGTATTTCCCATATCTACTTTAAAACAGTTTACTATGCATTTACTTTGTGCCATTATTTTTACATTGAACAATAACAGCTGAATAGACAAAATGACAGATAAGAAAACACGAGTTTAACGTTACTTCTCTTAAAGGATGCAGTGCAAGCGTAGTAATAGAACAGAAGCCATCTCTACCCAAAGCACCGTAACTGCAGGTGTTATAAATGTGCTTTCCATAAATTAATACGAAAAGCAGTATGATACTATTTAAAAGTGTAAACTTGCTTTGTTCAGAAAGAATGAATCTTCAGGAAGATGTCTGTCTGTGGCCCTAATCATATTTCAGAGAGCACTACTTTTGGGGAGTGAATAAAGTTACCTGCAATTTTTTACTCCAATTAGAAGATTTTTTGGCATTTATTACTTTTTAACTTGTTTTGCATACTGCTATCTGTTTAGCTGGGTCACAGAGAAAGCCATATTTTCTATTTAAAATGATTTGTGTATATCGCTTGACCACCTCAATGGTTTAGTGAAAGAAAAAGGCAGCGATTAAACAGTTTCAAATGAGGTGTCCTGCTGATTTTATCAAGTCTGCTGAATGTATAATGAAAAAAGAGAAGCTGACACTGACACTGTTGAGAAAATACAGACTACCTTATCTGAACCATTTAAGGAGGTCCAATTATAGATCAAATTTAAAGGGTAGAAACAGCAGATTTACAGACACAAATCAATGAACATGGTAATCCCAATGAATATGACAGATATTCCTGTTACAGAATATTGCTGTGGTTGAGGATCATTACCTTTACAGTACCAAATACATCACATCTAAAAGCAGTAGGACACTCTAAGTGTGTACTTGTATTACAGGCAATGACTATTCATTTACACCTTGGAGCAATACATGACTCCATTTTTTAAATGCTGAAACTGGGAATAAAGAAGATTTTTAAGCAACTAATAGCAGAAATGAACCGCTGATACAAACAGCTGGTATCACAGAACAAATCACAAATAAAAGGAATTTTAGTGATCCTTGGGAACAAGGTCAAAATAAGGTGTGTTCCAAAACAAATACAGGACTTGAACCATAAAATAATTCTTCTTGTGGAATGACACAGGAACATTTCTAATGGGGGAAAAAAAATAAAAATCTGAGATATGGTCTCAAACTAAGACCACATTCTTACTATGCTCAAATAAAGGCCTACCAGGAAGCCTCAAAACTAGAAAAACAATCTTACCCTTGGATAACAGTTCTTCGAAAAAAATTATAGTATAAAGACTAAAAAACGTGCAAGAATGAAAGTATAAGAAGTAATATCTGATAGAAATTACTGCATTAAAGCTACTGAGCTAAGGAATGTCTTAATTTCTTAAAACTTCTACTGACAAATAAAAGTTTTCAATAACACAAATATTGCAATAATATCACACATAGCTTAGACTGGATTCATTCCTCCAGCTCCTTTTTTAAAAGGAGTTTCCAAAAGAACCTATGGGTAAGAACTCAGTAGACTTATAAAGAAGAAAAAGGCGGAGGGGAAGGGAGAGACACTTACATTACGTTACATGAAATCCTTTATACATAAAGAATTGTACTGTTAATTATTTATCCCACTATATTACCAAGGTGCAAATAAATGTGAACTTTACAACTTCAAATAAATAAATGCAGACAGTCCTGTAATATAAGTTTTCAAAGAGTTGTTGTAGGTTTAAATAAATTAAGATTCTCATGTAGCCATTTACATCTAAAAACCACAATCCCAAGGAGGTTCTAACAGAACAGGAAGTAAAGCTGGAAAAGTTTAATAAAATAGGGCCTTTTTTTCTCTACTGGTTATAAATCCTAAATGTAAGTTTTATAACCTTGCATTTTTAAAAAGTGCCTTAGCAAAAGTCTCACAGCACAGCCAAGCATTCTCTGAAAGAACAGATTCCTGAATCTTAAATAGCACAATGAAAATTCTTTACTCTAATAGCACCAGTTGTAAACACCGTTTTTAGAAACACAAATAGATATATATTTCTGAGTTCCTGCATCAAAACAAATCATCTGCTGTTTGGCAACAGCAATATGAACTATTCTGAAAAATACTAATGATGTGCATGTATTCACCTGTAGCACATTAACTAAGAAAACCCCCTCAGTCCCCCCATTTGCACTGCTGCGGGACTGAAAGCCCATCACTTGACCGCCCATGCAGAAATGCAGAAAACCAGCAGCGGACAGTTGCTCACGAGGACAGTTGCGAACTTCACTATCCAATTACACCGACTTCCCTCTACTTGTCAAATTCCACATACGATCCAAACAACCCCACAATGTTCCAAGTAGTTCAACTGAGTTGTGAAAGCTATGCATTGTAACAGGAGAGCCAGCAATAAAGTCTGTGAACTTAAGTAAACATTGGAAGTATGGTTTTCTTATTGCAGTACCTATAAAAGCACAGAAAACTTAAGATATTAAGGGTCTATGGAGAACTTGTTTGTATGTCGGGAAACAGCTGTTCTCTTGTCCATGTATTCAGTGCCCACCAATAATTCATTTTTAACAAGCGTGCTTTGCCTTTATGTAGAAACAAGCTTAACAACTCCGAAACATAATGTCTGGAGAAAGATAAAAATCCAAAAGATTGCAAAACACTATCCATTAATTAGGGATCAATGTTCCCACCTCATACACACAATAACTGATTTAAGTCACTAACAGTTAGGATTCAACACTGCTGAGATGCAGCAGTTCAACCTCAAATCTATTAAAACATTCAGGAAAGCTGTGAGATAAGGTGTCATTAACTACTGCTTTTAACTGAGCTCAGATTCAAAGGAACACCAAACGAGATATTCATCTTAGATAAGATTTCCAAGTAAAGTTAACAGCACACAACCAATGCAGAAATAGGAAGTTTTCTTTGTTGGATTTTTTTTTTTTAAATGTTGGAAGTTTACAACTGTTCTGCGTGTGAGCAATAAGGATAATTAAACCAAAGTATAACTGGTAAAGTCATTGTATATTTGTATTACATAACATTCAGAAAAAAAACTTTTCCGCTAGATTTTTAAAAACCACTAACTGCTATGAACAGTTACACTTCAATAACCTTGGAAACAATCATCAAGAAAAAATGCCATATCAATTACAAAGTGTTTATTTTGCATACGTTTTCAGTAAGCTGTACTTTAGAAACAAATATTCAGGAAGTATTAATCTAGCATCTAAATATATAAAAATATGGATTGCCAAACAAATTATAAAGAACTATAGAAACTGAGACGCAAAGCTGTACTTTGAGCCAAATACTTCTCAGTCTGACCATTAGCACAAACCATGGAAGTTACGAGACCATAAGAGATTTTTTTTTTCTTCTTTTAAGAATCATTGTAATTTCGTAAGTTTTCACAACTAAGTTAAGTTATTCAAAAATTTTCTGGACTCAACTGTAATAAACTCACTTTAAAAATCCCATTTGGTCTTTACTTGAGCAGTTGTACCACTTCAGTATTGATTTAAAGTGAAAGATGATTATTGATACATAACAAAGGATCTAGCTGACAATAATTTCCACCACGCTTTGCAACTGCAGTAGCTTTTCTCAAACAGATGAACTGGATCTTTTTAGCAGAACATTCACTGAAGACAACTTCTTATTGCTAAGCACAGTCCATTTTCATCACCCAAGGACCTGTTTGCTACCTCTGCCTGCCACACTGGAGGATGTGCAGAGCCTTGAGAGAGTAACATTTAGCACTTCCCCATCCATCAGTGTCAGGGTTCCCTGACAGGGCAGTTATTCACACACTCTCATTGTTATTCAATTTGCTGTTCATTCTAGGTAAAAATTTGGTGATCTCCACAGCCCCATCGATTGGGATCATTTTTCACCCCAGTTCCTGGCTGAGGGGCTGAGTCTCAGCAGCGGTACTGCTTGCTGTGCAGGACGACATTGCCAATGCATGAAGAGCTGATTTATGAATATGAAGCAACGCTGGTACCAGGGGACTCGCTTCAGCCACTAGAGACTACTGGAACATACTTACTGTTTCTGAAAGCTGAACTACAGACTTCAAGTGCTTTAATTTTATGCATGCATTTCATTATAAGTCTTGGCCAGAAGCTTTCCTAGACAAGCCAAGCAATCAGACAATCTTGCCTCGTTTGCTGAAATCCAATTTTGTCCTTTGTCAGCATAAACAGTTTAATTTGATGTTTTCACTCCTGAGTAAGCACTGAGGATCTTTTAAATCTCCCTTGCAAGGGAGGATACCACTCTGTCCATCCACAAACACACTCCAGCTAAATAAAAAACACACTCCAGCACATTAAAGCAAACAAAACCCCAGCATCTCAACAACCTTTCCTATTTAATACTGAATTTCCAGAAATTAACTGGTCAAAAATACATACCCTGATTTAATAAACTGCCCTTAGAACACTTGGGGGTGGGGGGAGGCGCGGAACCCAACATAAAACAAACAACAGATTAGTCTAAATAAGACCAAAATAAAATACCAACTGCTATCTCCAATTTGACCCTTGATACCTTTCCTGACGCCTGAGTTCTATCTCCCATTTATATGCATAAGCAAATCTTTTTACTAAAATATATCCTCATCACTGGAGAAAGCATCAGTGTACTGGGTGTAGAAAGGTAAAGGACATTTATGCGGAGAAGGGCTTTGTTTGACAGCATAGACAAAAGTCACATGTAATCACCAGATGCAGACCTGGTACAGCTGACAGCAAATCAAAGTTTAAGCTACAATGAACTTAATCCACTGATACAGCACTTCCTACTTGTTTGAAGGTGTTCTGCTACTATGTTATTTTTGTGGAGCAAAAGAGGAGTGTCCAGGATTCTCTGAAATTAACACATTTTAAAGCTTTTAAAACATAGGCAGGAAAGTAACCACCTACGTAAGTGAAACTGTGTGACTTTAATTCAGGCAATCAGCTACTAGCAGCTGTCAGTACAGAGTCAGTTATAGTTTTACAGTTAACTACAACATTGGATATAAGGCAATTATAAGAGTCAGGCATTTACATTTTTTATATATCAAAGACTAAACAATGACATCACATGACCATTACATGGGTTTTACTTGCCAAATAAGTAATTTGCCAGTTCCTAAGCCAATGGCACCATCTATTGGTCACCGTTCCTCTTACACAGTTAACCTGATGATGCAGTTTAACTGCTGCACTGTTTCAGTAGTGCAAAGACCCAGAAGAAGAAGAAAAACCTTTAACATTGCCAAGAATATACTAAGTAGAGGTTTTATCTAGAGATGCCAATGATGAACAGAAAACGAGTAACTAAAATCAAAGTTATATTTTCCCCATCACAAAGTCAGCATAAAAGCTGCATCAGACAGTCTAAATCTGATTTACTCATCTGACACATTTAATTTCAGATCAGTTTTCTTTTCCGATACATTTATTTGGACTCTAAATTACACTTCCATAGCTCTACCAAAACCAAGCTTTCAGTTGAAATCATTCAAGTCTTCAAAATGAAACGCAAGCCTGAAATGTATCTTCTTGAGCAATTGGAGAGCAAAAATATTTGCAACCCTGGTTATATTTGGAATTTTACTTTTTTCCAGATATATGATATTCTCAGTAGAGCATTAACCTTAAAAGCCACAGATGAAAATGCACAACATCATTAGTGTCTCAGAAGGCACTAGTTTAATCTCTTACCATTTTTTACTCTTTACTCCCAGATCACTGCCTATAAATCACAAAAGAATTCAGAACTTATGAAACAAGCTCTGGACTACTATCGAAAATACTTGCTTTGCCAAAGACTGGACAAGTTCTATAATATTTCAAGATGTGTGTGTCCTTCCCTTCAACAATGCATGCATTATTTCCCATCTCAAAAAAAGATACAGTGCACTACAATTCACTACCACAAAGCACCTTCTTGAGTAAAATACAGCTGCTACTTAACAAAAAATATAGAAATACAACAGGCCAAAGGAGACGCGAGGTACATTTTTTTCACCTAATGAAAATACAGAAAAACTTCAGGCAGAATATAGCTCTCCAAGTGAGACTTTGTATGAGCCGCAAGGTAGGACTATCCGCAAAGGTTTGGGGTGGTTTTTTTCCCCCTCAGCAAGTTTTTGGGAATCCCACAATTTTCTTGCTTTAAGGTATGCTAGGGAATACACAGAGCAATTCTCCTAATACTAGTTTTTTGGCAGCTTAGATTAGGTAGCATAATAGCCCTAGTTTTTGAAGTGTTAAAACCAAAACAAAACAGTGCACCTGCAACTTTATCTTTGAAGTCTGAGGCCCATACAGATCCCAGCAAACAATGGAATTTAAGTACAAACACTTTAAATAATAATTTGAACTGTTCCCCCTTTTTACCAGGCAATTGGGTTACAATACTGAGCGTCACTTACCCATGGTAACGTAAGGCAATTTGTCAGTTGATCCATGGGGATATATGCTGTAAAGATGAGGTCCCGTGACATCCACTCCCCCTAAAACCAGGGAGGCGCCAATGTAGCCTTGATACCTAGGAGCAATGTTTATACATGAATCTGAAAGTCCACAACAAAGCTATGGTTCTTAATACAATGTATGCATTTGAGAGTTTTTCCATGATTACATCAGGTACATCTCCATAATAGAAAAACAATTTTACTATCTGTGAGCAACAGTTTATGAAGTTTACTAAAACATGGTATATTTCAGTGTCAAGCAGAACAAGCAGGCACTGGCCAAGCAAGCAGGCTGGATGACACATTTGTGCTCACTGGGAGAGAACCTGAATTACTTTTCAAGCCTTAAAAGAAATTCCTGTGTCTGCAATTAAGTTTCGATTTAGAGACTTCAAAGAAAACATATACCTTCACTTCCTCCATGAGCTGTTCTTGGCTGCTTTAACTTCTCAATCTATTGTTTTGTGACATGCTTAAAAAAAAAAGGCAAAGTGCCCAGCAATACAGCATTAAGTGACTGACCTGAACTATCGTCATTTATCTCAGTCACTTGGTTGCACAAAGTATTTTTTTTTCATTGCTTTATTTCACCTTCCTGGACTCTTTCCAATAGCTTGAACAATATCTTTAGTTGAATACATTAAATTTCATTCTTTCCTTCTCTTCCAACAGCATTTTTTACTTCTGCAAAAGACAGTACTAAAATACTTAAAGGGTTGGAGAGCACACCCTCAATCTAAGGGCATGTTCTTTGTCCTGCTGCTAGTTAGGAAGTTCAACTGCCATACCATAATGGTCTGCAATCAGTCAAGCGATTAAATAAAATCTTAAGGTAACCGTAGGATAACTTCCAACCATTTTATTCACTTATCTCACTATACCACCAATAGACTTCTATTATTAACAGCTATGGACTTCAAATGGTTAAACATTTTATTCTTATGAAAATGAAATAAATTTTAAGGTAGTGATTCTATTACAAGTCACAGAAAATTCTCAATTTTGCAAGCTTGCACATTACAAGACTATTACTGCTCCAGCCATCTCACCAGAAAGATAACACAACAGGTTTTGTCTGTGTGATCAACAGTTTATTAAATTATTGTCCTTCTATTTTTGCTATGTAAACACTGACATCACGGTACAACTATAGTATTGATTCTGTAAAACACCATAGACTTGATTTCTCAGCTCAAAAGCCTATGAAGCAAAGAGCAATTATTAAATCTTTCCTTAAGTCTTGTTATGAAGGTTAAGTAGGCTGAGGAAAGACACCCCACCACAGGAGCTCAAGACCTATCTGGTGGTTTTAATAGTATTGCTGATAAATAAGAAACCCGTTCAGCTACCTGAAAAGCATTTGCTTTAGCATTCGATTAGCTGTGACAACTCTTGGAAGTCGTCCAGTAGAGAGTGAATGGAGCTCCAGATTGGAAGAAATCATCTGAGTGGTCATTTCTGTATCTGCAGCTGTTCCTGCACCACAACAACTGAAAAATATTATAAGCAAGTTAGGAAAAGGTGGGGAGGACAGGAAAGAGGCATAACTCTATGCTTTAACCAACAAGCAGAAATTTTCTCATTGTAAAACTGCAGAGCCTAGGTTCTCATACAGTCAATATTTTTAGATACCCCAAATCCTCAAGCCTTCCTAATAAGTTATCATTTTAAAGTATGCCTTAATATTTGCTGTTAGCAAATGACATGGCTAAAAATCCCAATACTATTACCAACAGCATTATACCATAAGCAATTTTAATACTTACTAGATATTAGGGGAAATGAAGTGTATTTTTGAACAGTTCTTGTCAGCAACAACCATTCCTTCAGTCGCTCTCGTATCTGCTCCAAGGACCACACCATCCTACAGAAAGAGAGAATTATTCCCAAAGCCTCGATGTCCAAAGGGGCCCTTCCTGGCACCAGCGGCGGCACCTGCAGCGCCAACCCGAGGGCGGCTCGGGGGAGGCCCGCAGGAGCCCGGCTCCGCACTGGCCGGGCCGCCGTGCGTGACTCAGCACCGCGGAACCTCCGCCACGACCGGCGCTGGGCCGCCGCTTCCCGAGAAGGCGCCGGCAGGGCCGAGCGGCCTTTCCCGGCCCCAGCTGCAGGGCGAGGGGCGGCCGCGGCCCAGACCTGCCCGGCCCGGCCCGGCGGCGGCGAAGCGGCCCGGCGGCGGAGGAGCGGCCCGCCGCCCGGCCCAGCCTCCTGCCCGCCGCCCAGCGCCGGAGGGACGCGACCGGCGCCTGCCTCACCTTGTAGACGACACCGGCGATGGTGGTGCCGGTCTTGCGGGGGGCGGGCAGCCGCTGGCCCTTCTGGACGAGCTCGGCCTCCAGGAGGGAATTCCTGCAACACAGGGCGAGAAGTGAGGCCGGGCGGGGACCTCCCCCAGCCGCGGCCCCCCACGTCCCGCTGCCGCCCGGGCCCAGCCCCACCGTCCCGCCCGCGCCTCACCGAGCACAGTTGTCGAAGCTGAAGCCGCCGCTCGGCGCCTGCAGCACGGAGACCGCCGCCATCTTACCGCTCCGGCGGGGACGGGCGGCACCTGCCGAGTGCTTCCGGGTCAGCCGCCGGCGCGCGCGCAGGGGCGGGGCCTGCGTCCGGCCCGCCTCTGTCAGCCCAAAGGCCGCGAAATGGCGGCGGCAGCGACGCGTCGAGGACATCGCTGTGGGGCTTGGACAGGGGGCTCAGGGGTAACCGGCCTGGGAGCGCTGGGGTCTCGGACATCCCAGCGGGGGATGCACCTGGCTTCGGTTCTGCCCCGGGCTGTGTCTGTATCAGCCCTCCGTGCTTGGGGCCTGTTGGCGGTGTGGTCACAGGCAGCGTTAGACAAAATCTCTGGTTCTTAAGGAGGAGACCTTGCAAAACACATGGGGCAGCAGGCATCGTGCGCGGGGCACGGGCGCCACTGGGCTGCAGAACACGCTGAGTTTAGCACTATAAACTGTGGCTGGTGGCGTGTTCAGTGCGGGTGGGAAGGGGTCCGGCCTGGTGTGGGGCCCGGGCGCCCGGTGCTGCCCAAAGGAGAGGGGCCTGCATGGACAAACCGCAGCTGAGGTGTTTTATATATACTGGGCTATTGGTGTGTGTTTGTCCTGTACCACTAAATGAGACACATTACCCCATTCTTCCATTTGCTCATCCAACTGCAGGATGATCTCCAGGGATCGCTGGTTGGGAAGGTGCCGTTGGTCCCTGGGGAAGGGACTGGCTGGAGCAGGGAAGGACGGGAACGGCCAAGGTGCTTGTCCAGGCTCTGACTGCACTTTTTGTGTGTAAACTGGGGTTGTCTCGTTATCCCTTCCTTTGCCTTTGCTTTACCACATTTAAAATGTCAGTAATGCTGCTTTTACTGGGCTGCAGGACTTGTCTAATGGGTTTTGTAAAAAGCTTTGAGACTTTCAAAGAAAATGAAAGGGGAGATGAAGGATGAAAAAGGGGAAAATAATCCCAAACTTTTATGTTTAGATCTTACAAAGAACCTATAATTACATGAGAAAATGTAAACCTACCTAAAATTGCAGTGCTGTTAACATAATGGTTATATGGTGAAAGAAAAAAAGATAAATGGCCTTTTTCAAAATCAGGAAAGTCCTGCTGTATGTCAAGGAGGTCAGGAAAATTAAATTTAGTATTTTTTAGGTAAACTACATCTGACCTCCATTTTAACCATTCCTTGAGCTTACTGACCTGTTAAATGGAATGGCCTAACATTTCTGTAAAGAACTTGTGACAGCTTCTCAAGAAAGGATGTATTTTAAAGTAATGCAGACGTGTAGTTAGATTTTTTCCAGTATGTCACATACTTAATTTGCTTTCTAGATGTATAAATGCCTGAAATTAAAAATCTTGTTGATTAAAAAAAATAAAGTGTTACTTGTTTCAAACATGAAATGCTAATTACGAGGCCCTCTCTCTTCAAGAACAACGCATGAATGTAAGTAGTGCTTTGGCTTCTTGCCTACAGGAAACTTTCTCCAAGTATTTTACCGAGTTAAGTGTGTTCCTTCTTCAGGTAGTTAACGCTTGGCACATGCCATCGTTAGAGTCGGTGGCATTGCTCAGAGGAGCAGGCCTGCGTTTCATTCCAGGAGCAGCAATGGCTCTTGCATCAGAAGTGAGTCAGACACCGTGCAGACTCCCTCTGAACAGTACCCAATTAGCAGATGGCCTACAAATGAAACTAGGGTCCCATGTGTCCTCACCAAATCTGCATGTCTGCAGTGTCCCTCCTAATTAGTTAAAAATGAGTGTTCTCCATCAGTGTGTTGCTCAGATGAAAGTATGCAAACAAAAATGGGGTGGGTGGGCAAAGCTATTGTGCAATGTCTGCTTTTTCCTCCAATGCTCAAAAGTACTTGCCAATGGGAGGGAACAAAAAACAGCCACGGGGAAGAAAATCAAAACCCAACCTCTTTCTTGACTGTGCCATTCTTGCAGCAAAAAACCTCCAGCAACTTTCAGACTGGACAACCTGCACAGCCGCGCGTGGCACTGGCCCCTGCCAGTGCATAGGAACGTCCTGCAATGAGATATGAAAGAATCAGTTTATGCTGGGGACAGGGAAACGAGACCCTGTGATTTACAAGCTCTCATGGAGGGCACCGTACATATGGTAAACTCTCTGATGTGCTGACGCTGCTCGGAGTCGCTGTGCCGCTGGAGAGGGGGGAGGGTGCCTGGTACTTGCAATCTGGAAGAAGGAGCCGAGGTGTCTGTTTTCCTCAGTGCCTTTTGGTTCCTATTAACCATCAGAAAGTCGTGTTGGTCTGTCCCATGCAGGCTGGCGGCTCCTGGGGATCCATTACAAAGCTGGTGGAGCTCCAGAGGTCCCTTTTTCGGCATAGGACAGAATGTCCTGCGTGTGGATTCATCGCTGCTGTGTCCAGGAGGGCCCAGATGAGGTGGAGCCCAATGTACTGAGAGCATTTGTTCCAACAGACCACGAAAGACCATCTTTAAGACAAGCACACAGAGAACCTCTGTTCTATGCTTTCTTCTCCCCCTTCTTTCGACCCTTGAGTAACTAAAATCCCATTTTCTTGTACACCAGTTAGGCTGGGAAGCTGCCTAGGAGAAAGAATATCCTGCTGCCAGATGCTCTTTTTTTATTCTAACACAGT
This sequence comes from Chroicocephalus ridibundus, assembly GCF_963924245.1. Lineage (NCBI taxonomy): Eukaryota > Metazoa > Chordata > Aves > Charadriiformes > Laridae > Chroicocephalus > Chroicocephalus ridibundus. The sequence continues at coordinate 8,376,303 of NC_086298.1, read as the reverse complement.
TGTTTTTCTCTTCACTTGATAAAGTTAAAATAAACAGTCTCTGGGGTGAATTACGGGCGTCAAAATTGGATTGGCATACAAACTGTAGAGCAGTTGGTGGCTGGGAGTCTGGGGAAAAAGAAACAGCAGGTTTTAGCTAGAGGGGACAACAGCTTTATTTCCCTCTTGGTCCTTGACAACTAAGCAGATGTCCTACAATTATTGTTTTACCTTCTAGTAATATAGTGTCTTTTCCTATCCTCCCAGGTACGCGACTGGCTCTTTTGCAGATGTGCAGGTACATCTCTTCCCTAGTTCAAAGCCACCTTAGTGCACCACTAGCTCCATCTATTGCTGGTTAATGGCCGGCTGAGATTCAGACAAATGCTTGTTTCTCCCTCTCAACTTTACAGGATACCTGTTTCCAGTCCCATTTATGTAGATATAACTTATGGTCTTACGAATAAGATCTTTTCTGAACATCTCACACCTTTGCTTCTGGGTTGATGCTCTCCACTCTATATGCCTTCCAGATGTCGCCTTCATGTTTTCTACAGTCCTTCAGAGTCCTCAAGTGCAGGTATTAGCAGGGCCACTGACCCTGACGCTGCCCCGCAGTGCTCTGAACAGAGGATGGGGTAATGGGTGGCGTCGCTAGGTGCAACCACCGTCGTTGGGTACAGACTGTTCTAGGTTGGAAGAGACATAACATGATGGTCTAGTTCTGAAGAGCTTGGTAAGTCTAAAAATTTTAGAAGAAAGCACACTGTGGGAAAGAGTGTCAAGTTAAATGAATTTTTAAGGTTCTGGGGCAATATATAAAGGAGTGCTTGCATGGTCTCCTGACAGCACATGGTCTGTTCAGTAGTTTCTGTTTAGCATGAGGAAGTTCATCTGCGCACTGTCTGAAATAGCCTCTTTGAGAATCTAGGGCTACATGCTGTCAGGGCTCACCTTCACCTGGTGTGATGAACTGTGCTGAAGCCTGAAGAATGCAAACTTTTCTCTTTATTTTTTAAAGCAGTCCTGAAGTCTGTTTCTAGCCTTAACAAAGCTGCAATCCAGGTTTATCATCCTACAAGACATCTGACAGGGAAGTTAAATAGCACTCCAGGCACATTTTTTTAAAGTTACTTGGGATACAAGGAATGTTAGTGTTTTTCTCAACAGGTGGGCATTCAAGCTGAAGCCTGTGTCTCTACAGTATGTGTGTGTATGTAATGTGTAAACTCCCAGGTATTTTAGTGTCTGCATTTATACCCTGCCTGGTTTCCCAGTTTTGTATTCAGCGCTTGCTTTGTGCGTGAGTGCCAAATGACATCTTAAATTCTTGGACCTCATTTAAAGAGACGCTGGGTAACTTGGAACGTGTAACAAAATCTTCAGTACAGTTTTACTCTATGAAGCTTGCACCTGCTCTTGCAGTATGAAAGACAAACATGCTGATTCTTCAGGGTAGCAAATGTAAATCATCAGTCAATTTTTTGCTCTCTAGGATAAGGGGGTTGCAAAAAGTAAAGTCTTAGCAGATGAGGCTTTGGGTCCTGTAGAGACAGGACTGGGTTTACGTAATGGGTTGGAGTGATGGACAGAAGGTTTCCGTTGTTCCAGCACTCGCTGATGGAATAACGTGGCACCTGGATGTTGAAGGTTTTCGAAGGACAGCCAGACAGCCCTGCTAGCCACAGCCAGCACAAGAGCCGCACACCCTGAGACAGTCCCGAGCACGCTGTGGTACGGCAGCGAAGCACCGTTAGGTAAAGTCAGCAAGGATCCCAGTATAGCACTGGTGGGAGTGTGGTGCCCGGTAGCTTGTGGCTACGGGACTGGTGCCTACAACGCTTCAAAATGAAAGGTGACAAATCACCCCTGGCACGTGCATGTGAAATGACAGTCAATTAGAGAAACCTAAGAAATGCTTTCTCGTGCTGAGTAGCCACGCTTGTATCTCTGCTGCCCCAGGTCCAGACAAGTGAATGGCTGACAGCCCTTACGCTCGCCATCTGCCTGCAGAGCTCCTGGGAGAGTGCACTGGGGCCCTGCCCCATCCAGCCCTGCCTGGGACTGATTTTCGTTAGAGCTGGCCGGAGGCACCGCACATTGTCCGGAAGCTGAAAGCACATCTTGCAGTGGCTCCTGAACCCTGGTCACGGCTCTGTCTTCTGCGTGTTCCAACAGACAGACTCGCTGGTTCCCAAACTAGCCAGCAACTCCCGTAATGTCCCAAGGTGAACTTGTGTTAGGAGTGGAGCCAGGCAGCGAGATAATCACTGAACTGGAGAATAAATGCACCATGTGTCTCTCCTGTTCAAAACCACTCTAATTTCAAACATCTTGCCTCAACAACGATCTGTTAACACACTGCAGGCCAAGAATCTGTCAGAAGAATTTAAATACAATTCTGACAAGATCAGAACTAGATAGACTAAAACTTTACCAACCTGTGGCTGAAACAAAGCTAATTGAGTAGTGCTTGCCCAGGTCGGGACAGAAGGTGATCTCTCGGGGATCCTCTTTGCTGTGCAACTGTAGCTTCCAAAAGCAGGAGAGGTATTTAAACTCATTACAGGAAATAGAGAGCTGGCCTGAGTCCAGGAGGGTGTCTTCATTACTTTGACAACTGAAAGAAGAGGTTGATGCTGGGAACTTCAATGTTGCAGTCAAGGGGATGATGCGCTGAAATGTGAAACAAGTTCCCAAAAGTTTCTGAAAGAACTGTTTCCGAATGGTGAAAAGGAGCTGGCAGGGGTGTAGACGTAAGAAATAGACTGTCTGCCTCCAAGGGAGGGGGACAAATGAAGAACCTGGGGAGCCCTTTGCTTGCCTTCAGCTAATGCTACGGGATGCTAGAAACTCAAGGAAGTCCAGTGCTGATCTTTCAGTATTGTCTAGCATTTTGATACTCAAACCATTACGCTACTGTCTATCACTTGTCAATACTGTTGAGGAGCGGTGCCCGAATTTCTGGTGTTCTGTTGACAATTGCAAAAGTCCTTCTGTTAGTAGCGTTGGAATAAGTTTTCAGCTTTATTTAGGTTCTGGCAGAACAAGCTGGCAAAACGACACGAGCTGGAAGAGGAGGAAGAGAGTTTCAGGTATGAAGAGGCCTCTGTGCCGCTCTCTGAGATGCTGCTGCGTGTCATTAAAAGGGGTGTGGGGTGGGGAGTCTCCATCTGGACCAAGAATAAGCACTTGAGTTGACTGAACATGGCTGCAGAGGTACAGCCGTTATTAAGACACCCGAAATAGGTGTTGGTAACCTGTAAGCGTTCACATTTGCAGAACACATTTGGAGCAGCAGGTAGAGGCTGTATATATATTATGGTTGTAACCTGCTGTGTCACAGGAAGATTATCTCCTGTTTGCACTGAGGAATACCGCTAGATGTGAGTGAGGTGGGAAGAAAAACACAGTGGGAACACGGAGCAGTGAGGACCTGGTCTTAAACTGGGGTGATGGGAGCTGGGCAGCCGGGGTACTGCAGGCCAGCATGAGGAAAACTGCAGGGAAGTCGGGCGCGATGCCTGGCTCTTGAAAAACAGCCTGCTGGAGATGCTGCTGTTCTTGCAGGTGTGTGCGGATCACAGCCCCCAACTTCCCTGGCTCTGCTTGCTCCTGTCCGAGAACATCGGCTCTCTCCAGTGGGTTTGGCACCTTCCAAATGTTGCGGTCGAGCTCAGCTACGCCAGGCTGTTGGATGCGTGTACTGATGTTGCACAGTGCGGGAGAAAGCAGAAACAGGGGAAACCTCCTTGCAGCTGCCTGTGCTAATCCAACCAAAACACAGCTCCAAAACTGTGGAGGCACCCGGGGCTCAGCCAGACACAACACGCTTCCTCCTTCTCAACATCTGTATTCGTGTAAGCTGATGTGGAACTGCTTGTGCCGGTTGTTTGCAGACCCTCCCTTCTGTCTTGTGACTGACGTGAATAAATCCCGTGAAGAGATGGTTTCTCTATTGCCAGGCTCCTGCAGCGAGGACTTGGCCATCTGCTTAATGGTCTGTTGCGTTTCTGGTCGCCCAGTGCTGCGGTACTGGCTGGGGCTCTGCTGTTGTGCAACAGTCACGTATGGAAAGCTTTACCCTTTAATGTGAAAAATGGGAGAGACAGATGCAATCTGGGTCTAATATTGTTCTGGTACTTAATCTTCTCCTCTCTCAGGAGCTTTCTTGCTGCTGCCGCCTTTCCTCACTCCGTATGAGCAGCAGAGCCCCTCTTTTTACCTGATAAAGCGGGCACAGAGCCACTGTCCCCCAAAGCGAGCTGCCTGCCTCGGGGCTGTTACTCAGGATCTCAGGAGGATATAAACCATCTCTCCGTGATGTTTGTGAATCCGAGCACGTCGACTAGTCCCATCGCTTCAGAATGCACCGCACAGGAATAACAGTTCACAAACTTTTTGCTGTGATTACAGGTTGAAGTAGATCCACAGTGGGCGTCTGCTTAAACCAACAAAACCCCTTTATTAGAAAACTGTGGAAAAAGGATACCAGAGAGATTTAGTGTTTCAAAGAGGATCAGAACCAAAAGCCCTGTCTTGCTGGTAGGAGGATGGGAGATTTAGGAGTAGTTAGTAGCTTGAGAAAAAAAACCCCAAACAAACAATGATGAATAATAAAGGCAGGTCCTTTTTTTTTCTATTAAAAGTTTCTAGGCTACACAGATTTGTTATAAATGATGGCACTAAATAACCAGCCGTGCCCAAGCTCCCCTGAAAGGCTCTCTAATATCAGCAGCTGATGCCCTACTGCGCAGGGACACAATTGGGTCTGTTCCTCCAGACAATACACCTGTCATTGGCACACATAAAGCTGGCAATTAGCAGAGGAGGCTCTGTGTTGTGCTTTCATCCCCGACAATAAGAAGCGCCTGGAAGAGAGAGATTAAGGCTGGCATGTCCGCAAGAGATTGTTGAAACAAACCTCACTGAGACTTTGGGGCATTTAAGAAACAAAAACAACAAAATAAAACCCTGGTTAAATCTAACTCTAACCAGTCTAGAAAGCAAAATAGCGCTGGAATAGGATCATTTGCCTTAGAAATATAAGCCTGGGGTTGGGGAGGAAAGACTTTCCTCTCAGGTGAGATGTCCTGCAGCTGTCAGCGGTGTATCGTAGGAAATAAGCCCCAAGAGGGGTTCTGGCACTGAAGCGGCAGTGGGACTCCTGCATCGCTTCACCGGGACGAGGACTAAGCACCAGCATCCATGGAATAGATTTTTTACCCAACTAATACAAGCCCTAAGCTCCGGGAAATACTCCATACTTGGCACTCTGAATGTTTAAAAGTCTCCCAAATTACTCACCCTAGAGGGGCCCTGAAAGCAGTGCAGCAGCACAAGTAGTCTCAGCTGGTTTGCGTGACCAGTACTGAACTGGGAGGGAAGCACGCTACTAGAATAAACTACTTTGGTCAGCAAGGCTCAAACTTCTTTTCTGCTGGTGCAGGAGTTCTTCCAACTCACAGGCATCAGGAAAGGTGCAGAGGTGAATTAGGACAATCTTTTCCTTGCTATCAGTCCCATCTCCCCAGGCATATAACTTCAGATCGCCGTATGCCACAGAGTGGGTCTTCAGAGGTGGATCCCGCACTGTACTCCAGCGGTGCACAGCGCAGGGAGAGGAGACACAGACACTTGCACAGGTTCCTGTTTGCAGCAGCTGAGGTGTGACTGGTGTCACTGGTGTGAGGTGTGACTGGCGTGACTGGTGTGAGGTGTGACTGGTGTGCCGAGGGCAGGCCACGATGCTGCTAACAGGGGCACGGGGGGTGAGGACTGCGGGGTGAGTTGTGCGTTTTGCTGTGCGAGGGGGTGAGCTGGTACAGACAGGCACCCGAGACCTGCCTGGGTCACTCCGTCCCCTTGGGGAGGTGTTGCTCTTCCTGCCCGTGAACTTGTGCCCTCTCCACTCGGCTTCCCGGGGGACACATCCCTGATGTACCAGGCTCTCGATGTGAAGCTTGTAGCATCAGGAAACTTGGTCAAGCCTGATGTGACAGACTTGAAAGGAGAAGGGGAGAGGAAATTGAGAGAACTAGACAAATAATGGGGTTGCCAAACATGCAGGTGTCTGACCATAAAAGCAAATCAGTGTAGACCTTTAGTGTGCAGAATGGAAACCTGAAGAATTAGCTTGAACACATGTCCTCCTGTCTCTCTCCTGCAGAGCTGTGAATGTGAAATTACATCCACGATCCAAAGTCCAAAGAGCAAATTGTGCACTCGATGACTGCTGCTGACTGGCTTGGCGGGCCAGCGGTTGCCGTGCAGCTGCAGACCAGCCTACAGGTGTGCGCGGAGGTTGGCTGGTGGTGCTGGGACTTTGTCCAGGGGAGGTGGAAGGGTTGTCCAGATTTTTCCAAGACCGCTGTCTTCTGATAGCTCAATCCATGTGAGAGGGATAGCGGGAGTTAACAGCTTGCTTGGGGTGACAGACATGGGAAGTCCTGGACTGACACCTCCCTGTCAGCTGGAACAGCGGGAAGTTGTGCCATGACCGGATCACTGCGATGCAGTGTTAATTGCTTCCTGAATACTGATGAATCTTCTTTTGGGAGAGCTGACCTGGAGGTTCTGCAGGAGCAGAAGCCAGCAGCCTTTCAGCCCGTGGGAGCTCACGGGACAGCAAGCTCCTGTTTCTCTTCACACACGGGAATCTCAGGGGCCTGGGAAAGAAAAGGAGAGGAGCTTTAGCACAGAAGTGTCTGTTCCAGGGATGGGTTAAATATATAGGCTGAGAACACACACAGAAATCCATCCTGTTCAGTGGCAGACTGTCCATTCTCAGCCTTAAGTCTGCCACAGACTTTTATCCGTGGAAGTTCCAAACTGCCCATGTGCAGTGCCCTTGTGCTGGGGCGGATGGCAGTACGTGGAAGGCTTTGTTGGTGGAACTGGAAAGCTGAAGTGTTTTGGCCCCGTAGAAGCAGCTTGGAGTTTTAGTTTCCACATGTGAGACAAATCTGGGCTCTGCCTGCACTCCTCAAGGCAGTGCTGGAATTAGAGGCAGCAGGAGGCTCAAATTCTTACCCGCGCACTCCCGAACAGCCCAACCGCCCCTTTTCAGGTACTTGGCATTAGAGAAGCAACAACTGCTTCGTGCTTCTTTCTCAGTAATAAGCAGTTGGACAGTCGAAGATGGTTTATTAGGATGGAGACTCTGTGTTTTCCATTCCTTCCTACAACAGAAGTATCCCTTGCAGAAGCAGAGAAACATCCATATGCAGATAAATAAGGGTACCAAAGAAGCTTTGAACTGCAGAAGCAGCGCTGGTTATCGGTGTGAGGCATCAGCACTAAACAGCAGCTTGTGAAATTTTCAGATGTGTGAAACTGTAAAATAATTGAGATAGGGGAGGCGTGTGTCATACTTTCACAGCCCCGGTACTGGCGGGAGGGAGGTAAGTCTGCATCTCTTCTCCCACTGCCTCCTAAGTCAACACTTGGCAAGCCCTGTCTCTGCTCAGAACCAAACCTAATTCAAACAAAGTTTGGGTGACATTAAACTCCGCGAGGAGGAGCTGGGTCAGGGAGAGGGTCAGTGTTGTGCGGTAAAAAGTGGGAAAAAGCAAAAGCTGGAGTAGAATAACATCTACAGCTGGGTGAGGGAAATGTTATTTCGAAAGATAACTCTGCAAGGGACAGGCTTGCGACACGACCTAGTGATCTCTGACACACACAGCGCTTTGTTCTATTTTTCAATGCGTTTTCCTTAGACACATGGCTTTCTACTTCACTTGGCAAATATTTGTTTTATAAAGATTAACATGTTGCTAGCCCACGCGCTGGGAAGCTCTTCTAAGGGTTGTGTGAAAGATGTGCCTTCAGAGTGGCAGATCGGGGTTTACTAACCGGGAAGGGTAACACTTCTTACAATGCACCTGAGCTGATTTTTTAAATTGACTGCATGTAAACAAAATTGCAACCTATTTAAAAAAAAGCTAACCCAGAGTGACAGCATCACCCGAACTGCGCAACACGATTTGCCCTTTGCTCAGCTGCTTATTAGAAAGATTTACAGGCATTAAAAGTACGTTGAGATTTTGCCATCTAACCATCCCAGGGTCATATGTCTGCTTGCCAAGGTCTTCTTGCACTTGATGGACACTTCTTAACTCTAAGAACTCTGTTATTTCTAATTTATTTTGAGCTACATGAACAGAGGCTGACTTCAGGAACTGCAGTTGCCTTAAGGAGACAGCCGACTGGCTGGAATATTTGCTTTGTGGGAATTAGTGCCGATACAACGATGAATTACCCGCGCTGGTGGTGACGACTCTGCTGCCATGGCAAGGAGCAAACAGATGGCAGCGCCCAGGTGTGCGTGTGGCTGTGGGAAACCCTCGAGGAGCTGGGAGGTCCAAAGGAAGCGTCCTGCAGGCCCGGCGCTGCACCCCGCTTTCTGGACTTGCTCAGCAGCGCAGGAGCCTGTGCTCTTTGGGGGCTTTTAGATGTGATTTTAAGCGAAAGGACAATGAGGTGCCAATTATTAGCTTCCACTTGCCGGCTGTGACCTTTCCTTTGAAACTCTGGTGAAGGGTTCTTACCAGAGTGTCTAGAGCCATCCTTGATGCCAGGCAAAGCATCAAGTCTTATTTGAAAGTCCAGTGGGTGATTATGGAAGTTAGTTCACATTTAAATCCAAAGAACTCTTGTAGGTGAGGTTAGAAACTCAGGCAGCACTCAATGAGCATGGGAAACTCTTCTTCACCTCTCTGCATGTGCACAGTGGTTGGTTTATTTCTACAGCTATAGAAAAGAGGAGTCATGCTGTAGGCTGTGGGATGGATTCCTTTTCTAATGCTAACAGAAAACTGCATTTAGTTCTGTTGCAAAAGGTGTTTAATTCTGTCCAAGACAAAGGCATAATGAAAATAGTTTACTATCTACTGGGGAACTCAGAACTCTTATTAAACTTAATGCAGCTGTAAGTTTGAAAAACACTTTGCACTTTTCCTCTGAGGATCTTTGGTGTAAATTTGGGCTTTGCCTCATACCCTTTCCTCCTTCTGTCACTGAGGAAAGTAGGATCCAGTCTTGGCCAAACGGCAGCGAGTTGCAGAGCCCTCTCCCGGTGCTGCCATGCTGCCTCACAAGCCTTTGGTGCTCTGTGCCGTGCCGTCGGTGAGTGCCAGGCTGTTTCCCAACGGGCAGCGGTGACTAAGCAGCCTGGAGCAGCTGCCTCCAAGGTCCATTCTTCTGCGAGAGATTTATTGCAGCGAGCAGAGGCACTGGGATGTGATAATTGCCTTCATTCCCAGACGAAGACCCTGAAGAACAAAAGCCAGTTGCCCGTGAATCCATGGTGTGAGTCAAGCATTCACTTGGAGGGGAGGAGCGGGAACCGTATGCCTGTTGCTGTAGCAAAAGTGAGTGGGCATTAATCAGAAGGGCCGCTCTGCCCAGCGAGGTGGGGAACGCTGCTGGCCCGTGGAGGCGGCCTGGACCCTCCAGCCTTCGCACCCTCCCCGGGGCTGCCACGGGCCCGGGCGTGAGGAAATGCCAGGACGCTGAAGCTGCTCGGTGAGGAAATCCCACGAGGGACACACTGGGGTGCCCTGCAGAGCTCTGGCTGGTTTGACTCTGCCTTTTGGGCCTGCCCCTGCTCACTCCATCAGCCGGGTCTTTTGTTTGCCCTCCTGGACATCTCTAGAGCTGACCTTCACCTGAGCTCTGGAGCACGCAGATATTAGACTCTTGCTACCGTGAGGAGCCCCGGTAACTCCCCCACTGCCTGATTTTCTGCCAAGACCACGTGCCAGATTTCCTTCTTTCCTTCCCCCCAGAAGCTTTATCGGGGACTTCCATGGAGAAGTGATTGCCTGGGAAGAAGATCCCCCGCGTTGCGAGCACAGGTTGCGGAGGGGGAAGGATCGTGAGTGCTTTGCTGTTAGCGGGGGTGAGGGCGTTGGGAGCGGAGTGTGCCGGCGGAGCCGGCCCGGGATGGGGTGCGGGATGGGGCTGGGGGTGCGGGATGGGGCTGGGGGTGCGGGTGGGGATGGGGTTGCGGGACGGGGTTGTGGGATGGAAGTGCGGGATGGGGGTGCCCGAGCCCAGCGCCGCCCCGAGGATTCGGTGTCGCCGAGCAGCCACCGCCCGGCCAGCTCCGGCGCCGCCGCCCCTCCGCACCGCCCAGCCCAGCCCGGCCCAGCCCCTCCGCGCCCGCGGGAGCGGCCAGGCGGGCGCGGTGCGGGGAACGGCAGCGCCCGTGTGCGGGGCGGGGGAGCCGCCGAGCGGAGCGGGGCTGCGAGGGGCGAGGAGCCCGGCACGGAGGAGGCGAGGCGGCTGGGGGGGCTGCCGGGCGGCGGCGGGGCTGCGGGGGGCGCGGGGCGCGGAGCGGGGCGCGTTGTCCGTCGGGGGACGCCCGGCTCCCGCTGCCGGCTCTCGGGCTTGTCCCGGCAGCGGCTGCGCTGGACGTACCCCCTTCCCCGGGCTCCCCCAACGCCGTGAGACCCTGTCTGTTCTGCCGGGACCGGGGCGCGTCCTGTCCAGGTGTCCTGTGGCAGCATCTTCGGGGCCCTCCATGGAGAAGCGCTGACCTGCGGCTGCAGCTCGGGGGGCAGCGGGGGGTTGGCGGTGCCCGTCTGCCAGCACGGTGCTAGGCGCTGTGGGCAGATCCCCCAGCTCCCATCGCTCGCCCATCAGATGAGCGCAGGGACCAACATGCCGCTCCCCACGGCTTGGAGCATTTTTCTTTGGTTATAAAGTCGCTGCTGAACTTTGGCAAACTGTTTGAGAACATATTTAGAGTCAGGGCTTCAGAACCCACCTCCTGAGTCCCTTAGCAGCAAAGTGCTGAAGTGTGTGCTTTTGCTGTGCACACAGGAGAGCCCAGAGAGAGCAAAGAGATTACTCACAGCTGGCAGTGTCAGTGCCGAGAGACAGCGTCAGGGCTTGTTTGCACTGTAGGTCGCATTGCCAGTTTCCATGTTTGTATCTTTACATACCCTTTTCTACGAGTTTACTGGATTTTATAGGGCGGCGCGCTCAGGCTTCCCCTCCAGCGGAGCAGAGGTAATGTGGCGGGTGCTCGCCGGCAGTGCCCCGACACTGGGCACTCTCTGGGACGGCTCCATGGTACTGGGCTGTGTGTTCGGGCACTGCTCATGGAGCTGGATTTACTGGTCTGCGGGATCTGTTCTGGTGCTGTATTCCCGTGGGCTTTAAAAGAACCGTGAAAAGCTGCTTAACTGTTTAACGATGCAATTTATGATGGCTTTTTTATTTAGTTAGTGCAGATAAAGAGGCTCTGCCAACTTGCCTCTCTATTAATATTGTGCATCTGTATATGTTTTACGATGAATTATTCTGTATCCTGGAAACAAATGTTAAACTGAGACCTTGAGTTCTTTAAGAAGAACTGAGAATTATTTTGATAGGGTACTACCCAGGACAGGTACTTCAGAGAGAGTCATTTTCTCCTTTTTCATTCAAGACTTTCTGAAGAAAGCAGCCCTGGCTGGGAACTAGCTTTCTGCAGAATGCTTTTGTCTCTGCAGTGCATCTCTAGTAATGTTTTGTTTATTCTAGCAAAGGGTGAAAGCTTTCCAGCTGGTCAGCATGTTTAGGAGAGACTTGAGACCTGATTCTTGGTTCTTCAGCTTTCTGGTGAGTTTTACAGTAATTTTTATAATCTGAGTATTTGAGATAACATTAATGCTTTATATGAATGTTACAAAACATCCTCTCCAACAGGTCGGTAGTCTGTCCAGGAGTCTCTTTACCTTTGCAGCCCTTGCCAAGAATCAGACTTCTAAAGGTTAGTATTTTTATCAGTACTTCTATCTGTTTTTACAAGCAATATTCAGCAGAGAGAAACAGCGTGTAAAAAGATGTCTGGTGGCAGAAACAAAGGTAAAGAAACTTTTTCTGATACCCTGTTTTGTGCTTGAAATTATATTTGCATAGCTAGGTATTTGCTTGGCTAACTATGAAATTACTGTCTGACATCAGGTGAGTACTGCTCAGCTGCTCGTCGTTGTGCTGCTGTAACTGCGAACAAAACGGATTATTTTGTGCTTACAAATTGCATCGGCAAATGCAGAAGCTGGTGGGAACTGGGAAGTGGGGACGAAATGAGAAAATTTGCTTGCAAATAACTGCTTTGAACGAGCTACCCTGAGGGCAATCCCTGGGCATACCGCAGGGAGCTTTCTCTTCGGACCGAGCTGGGTTTCGCATGTCCCAGAGGATCATGCTCAGCACCAGCCTCCGCCAGCCATTCCGTTTGTGGGCAGACTCACCGCTGTCCTGCATTTTTGGTCCAATAGAGTCTGGACTTTTCCGTCCCACTGTGCCCACTGAGCATCCCGAGGGCTGGGTACAGAAACAAGCTTCCTACCATCAGCTCCTCCGGGGTGCACCAGGCAGTATTTGTAAGTGCCTGGGGCTGCGGCAGGAGACTGACCCTGTGGTGTATGTGGCACAAGAGTGGGTGGGAGAGGCTTTCTGTTTCTCCACACAGTGTGTGTCTTTCTTTCTCCAGGTTTTGCTCCTGTCACGATGGAGACCTCAAGACACATGTACGAATATGTGGCCACTGCTTTGGACTGGTGGCACGCAGACAGATCCTGTGAACAACGCTTTGCTCAGTTGCTTTTTGAACCCCAGGACAGTGAGCGAGGTTCCCTCGGCAAACTGCTGCAGTCCCACCACATCAGAGGTTCTGTCTGGCTAAACGAGAGGGACGGTGTCCTGCACAAACCAAAATGGAGACGTGAGTATAATTGGGCTTGGACTATTTGGAGACTGGTTCACTGCTGGATCTTTGTCATCCTGAAAAATTCATCTGACTGGAAAAGTTGCCACTCATTATCTATTGTCACTGTGGTAACACCTAGGACCTCTAGTCCCAAGCTGGGACTGGCAGCATGAACAACAGTGATCCCAGCACATCAGCTGGTCACTGTCAAGATTTTTTAATGCATTGCAAGAGAAAGGAGCTGCAAAGGGGCTCCTCTGCTCTGCCCTCCGGTATCATCTCCCATAAAGCCGGTCTGGCTTTGCCCAGCCTGGCCATTTGTGACCCGCGGGTCCTGCAGAGCAATGGCGTTAGAGACAGGACCAGGAGAAAGTGTGTTCCCCAGCAGCAAGGCACCGCATGGCAGATGCCTCAAAGGTCTTATTTGACTATGTTCTTGGTTGCTATAGCATGGGATGCTTGGGAACATGCTGTTCCTTCCATATTCATTGTTTGCAATCCTATTTGCTCAAAAACTAAGTTTCTGGAAATTACACTTGCTGAAATGACACAGCCTCAGCTTGCTTGCCTTCCTGACCCCTCCAGGGAGGGGCAAAGCAGAAGCCTTGCTGCATGCTCACAGGCTGTCCTTGCCTGCAGGGCCCACGAGTCCTTAGCTTGAGTAGGAGGCAGATGAAAACGATGGTCTCGTCCCAGTGGAAGGTGAGCAGGCTTTGGCCCATGCTTCTTCCTTTATGCTGGCTGAAATTTCTCCTTCTAGGGGACCACGTTGTACCAGTCCTGGTATTTGGAGACAAAACAGACACAAAATACGTGAAGGTGCTCTCTGACTTCCCAGCGCTGCCTGCTGTCACAGCCTGCGCCCACCTCCAGTGGGACACCAGGACCCAGGAGATTGCTACCATCTTCTCCTATGCTGTGCCGGCTTTTATTAACGAGTTCCAGCTCCGTGGCTTTGTCGACGAGGAAGACTTTGTTCGATTTGCTCTCATAGTCCACGGGCACCATTCCCCATACCTGCCTGTGTTCCGTGCTGATGGACAGTGGCATCACTTCTGCGTGACCTGGCAGCAGGAAAATGGGACCTGGGCCATCTATGCCGATGGTAAAAGGAGGGCGTCTGCCAGCGGTTTGTGTGCTGTGGGGCCATCTGCCCCACAGGCCATCTACGGTCAGGGGACTTTCATAATTGGGCAGGATCAAGATTCCCTGGGGGGCACCTTCAGGGAGAAAGAGTCCTTCAGTGGGAACATCACCGACTTGCACATCTGGCAGAAAGTCCTCGGCGCGGAGCAGATTGAGAAGGTTCGGTCGTGCTGGGTGGTAGAGCAAGACCTTGTATTTGGGTGGAGCTCAAAAGCTCTGGAGGTTGAAAGCACCGTTCAGGAGGTGACCGCACGGTTTCTTTGCCCAGGTAGGTCTCATTCCCCTCTCTGCTTCCGCTCTCTCCTGCAATGGGGGGTCAGAACGCAGGGATGGTCCGAGAAGCCAGTCCTGTCCTTAGAGAGGGAATTTGGTGCAGTTTGTAGAATGATGCTTCGCCTCCGGGAAGGAAAGCAGAAGCACATTCAGAGCTGGGCTGGGTGGTTTACAAATCATTGGATTAAGGACAGTCTTCACTAAACCCTGGGTCATTGGGGACCCCTGCAATGACCCTGGCAAAGACAGCTCTTCAGATGTCCTGAGCTAATTACGGGCTTTCTCTTCTACGGAGAGAAAGGGCTTACTTGTCAGCGCTGCTGCTTCCTGGGTTTGCACACCCGGTGCTTCGGCGCTGTGCTGCGGGGGGGTTCGGTCTCTCAGCCAGACTGGTGTGACATCACTGATAGATCACGAACTCAGGATCTGGCACTGCCACCTCCTCTGGGTTCCTTCTGGAAAGGATTTACCCGGCGGGTCGGGAGCAGTTTCTGAGCCCGGTCTGGGGCTGCTGGAGGAGCAGTCGGCAGCTTTTGTCTTCATCGGGGTTTGTGGATTGCTTGCAGGAAACATGGTGCCTGCAGGGGATGGCGTGTCTCTGGGGGACCTGGGCCTTCTGTTTGTGTGTGTTTCCACAGGGCCTGTTGAGGAATGCCGAGTTTTTGAAGTTGGCAGCAGTGGATTCAGTTACGCATCTTGTTTGCAGTCTTTGCCTTTTATCTGTCGCTACAGAAAGGGTACAGCATCTGTTATTTATTTATTCATTACTTCCACGGCATTCACTCCTGGAGGTCCTAGCTAGGATGATGGCCAGTGTTGGGGAGGCCTCGTGTCCGCTCTGAAGAGATCGCATGCAAAACCTGCTGTAGCTCTGACTTTGCTTCGGTTGCATGCTCTCTGACAGGTTATTTCGCTGTTCTCCAGTTAAGCAGTGGTTGTACGTGTTACATGGCTTCTGGATGCAATGCTGTAGAGTGCCTCCAGCCCAGGCATCTGCAGACTCATTGGCCAGGGGAACATGGGGAGGAGGCAGAAAACAAGTGTTAGACTGTCTTTCCAGATGGGATCTTGTACTAGAAATAAAATACAGCTGTGAAGTCTCCTTGTCCCAACTGTCCTACAAACTTACCCACCATCTGAGGACTGTTCCCCAGGCTTTGAACGTGGCATGTGTTAACCATGCTGCTAGACACCATGCAATGGTTATGCTTTTGCTTTATTCTCAGATGCATACTGGCAACTGAAAAAAGCTCAGCTGGAAACCAGCCATTCGCTTGTTGGCCGAGTGAACACACTTGCGGAGAGGACTGTGGTGAGTCCTGCAGCCCCAGCAGAGGCAGCTGACGCTGGGAGCAGGCAGGAGCTGTTGGGTTGGACTTGCTGGCACCTACTGGTGTTTGAGGTCACTTTGCCAGCAGGTACACCTGTGGCCTTTTCTGAGCTGCTGTTGAAACATGTGACCAATACAGCTGTAACTCACACTATGATAAAACAAGCAAAATGTTGCTTCAGGTTGACTCGGCTCACTGAGGTTGAGAGGCTGGACAAAAGAGTTCAAAATGTCAAGGCAGATCCTCCCCTAAGACATGCCTGGTTGGCCAGGCAAGTGTCCTCACCCCAGTGAGGATGTGCAGGGCATTGCCAAGGCATAGCTGATCAGGGCTCTGCACTGAACTAAAACATCTTTTCCATGGCAGATTCCTGAGAACCTCTTCACAAGTGGTGTCCAAGACATGAACCTCTCTGTTGCTCTTGGTGCTCTTGATGTCTTGACAACTGTTCTGAGGGAAGCAGAGACACCCGTGCTGGAGTCGTCTGACCTCCTTGCGGTGCTTCAATTACTAAAGCAAGTTTCTGATGTGGAAGTCCAGGAGGGAGAGGATCTGGAGATGTTGGAGCAGTTGGGCCAGTATTATGTGGAAGTGATGGAGTTAATCTTGGAAGAGCAGAATATTGAAACATGGTCATCAGTCAGCCAGGTAACAGTGTCACCGGCAGTCTGGCCGCTGTGGGCCACATCTGTTCATCTTGTGTGTGCAGCTCCTTGTCCTGCTGTATGACCACAGGCTGAGGACCTGTCCTTGCATGGTCACATTTAGCCTTTCTGGCCATATTCTGGAGCTTGTGAAACTGCTGCAAGCATGGGCATGGGGCCTCTTTGTCAGTTCGCATAAGGGCCAGCTATCTTACCGTCACCTCATTTGTTGGAGGTGCAAACAAGTGCAGTCAAATGGTGCCTTCCAGTGGTTGTCTCAGCTCCCTTCAAGCTTCTCCACTTTGTCAGCCTGGATTTACAGGACTTGCACACAGTTTGCAGATTCCCAGTGCTTTGTAGATTCTTTGCTCCCACATCCTGCTGTCTCTGGCAGGGCAATGCCCTTCGCTTTATAGTTTGTTGTATTTTCCGTGGGTGGGCTGCCAAGGAGCTATCTGTCATCAGCCCCCACACTGTTCAAAACACCGCCAGGCTTTGTGTGAGGGATTTCAATCATCCCACCCCCGTTAGGATTTTCTCCATTAGCTCCTTCCCTTCTCATATGGGTCCTTTGTGTCTGTTGTACGGTCTGCACTCTCCACCTGTCTCTGGGAAATGTGTGACAGCGTCTGGCCTGGCCAGTGCTCCAGGAACCAAGCCAGGGACCTCCAGAGATGAAAGGATGCTGAATAGTTCAGTTTACCTCATCGCTTAGAGTTGCTTAGGTCTCCGTGGCCACAATTACTCACAGCTTCTCGATAGTGGCATAAAACCAGCTCTGGCACAGTGTAGCTGGTGCAGCAGATGTATCTGCTGCAGGAGAAAGGGTTTGGGTTTGTGTACTGCAGGGGTGGCACTTGTGGTGCCCAGCACACGCAGGACCTTGAGTAATGGGGCCAGTCACCACTACCCTTCCAGCAATAGAGTCTCTTTCTGGGTGAAACCCTTTCCAGGAAGAGAGGATCGTTGTTCTACAGCTTTGCAAAAGTCAGAAGTCAGGTCTAAAAAACTCCATTCTTTCCAGAAGCTTGTTTAGTTGTTTATTTCCATGCTGTTTTAATGACTTTTTATAGAGACCAGCAAGTTTCCCTCATTGCCAGTCTTGTCTCCGTTGCTGGAGGAACTGGGAACATACTTCATTGAAGAAATCAAAGAAAAGTGAAACAAAAGCCTTGAGTCCCAACTTCTCTTTTTCTGCCAAGGACCAAGCATTTAAGAGAACTTGTGAGCTGTGGGAAGTGTGAGCTGGTGGTGCAGGTGCTGATTTCCTTTGCTCTGTCTGTGTTTGCAGGTTATCAGAGGGCCCATGGCTGTTGTTGAGCTCTGTGACAGAATGGTGTCACACTTAGCCCCACTGCTGACCGCAGGGAGGACAAAGATCACGATCCAGCATGGGAATGTTGGTGAGTGGCACTGGCAGAGCTTGGGGAGGGCATCTCACTGGGACCCACCTTAGTCGTCCCGTCTGCTTCCCAGTCCAAGTCCACTGCTGGCACCCCTCCTTCTCTGGCTCATCTCTTGCTAACCCTATGGTCTTGTCCCCGTTTCCTTCGTGCCCAAGTGTCACAGTGTGGCAGACGTCTCCCACACTGTGGACTGTAGAAGGATTGTAAGAAACCTTTGGGCGCAGGAGACAAACTGAGCCCAGATGCACATGGTTTGCACTGAAAGAGATCTGACTGCTGCTGCTGCTGTGGGTCTTGGCTGGGCTTCTAATATCCTTGTGGTACCTTGCTGTAGCAGTAGCTCTGGAGGAAGGCTGAACCCTGGTTCAGTACCTGATTTTACCGCTTCCACAGGGATGGAGGTCAGGAAGCTGGACATGAGCGGGCAGGAGCTGAGCAGCGAGGCGTACCTGGTCCAGAGCCCTGAGAAAGACAGACACGACCTCATTGAAGTTCCCGCAGAAGAAATGCAAAGACTGAAAGCCAGAGGTAGGTTGTGACGCCTGTGCTTCCCTGGGTCCCCCCGTGGCACTTCTGCAGCATCTTCCTTAACAAGCAGGAGCTCTTTACCCCACACACATGCAGTCTGTGGAAGCGTGGGGAGGAGATGCCCGTGGTGAAAGGGAGATGGGCTGCGGGGGAGAGATTATCTACAGCCTCTCTACAGGCACAGTTTGGAGCTGTGGGTGCCCTGGACCCCCAGTATCCCACCCCCAGATTGGGGCAGCGGTGCTGGAGCAGGGGCTGCTCAGAGCTGCCCTGTGTGTTGGCGCCCATCCCGCAATGCTCTCTCTGCCCAGGTCTCCGCGGAGTCATGGTGAAAAACATGTGGTTCGGCTACAGCTCCCTGCAGCGCTGCCTGTCCGGCGCTGGCAGCAGCGCTGTCTTCCAGGACGCGGCTGCCTCGGATGGAGGACAGAAGTGAGTGAAACAGAAACACCCCTGCAGCCCAGGGCTGCCCTCTTGGCACCGCAGGAGAAATTGTTTCCAAGTCTGCGTTGAGTCTCTCAATGCCTCTGTTTCGGGGTCACCTCCACCCTGCTCCATCCCATCCCGTTTGTCCTTGTCCCTGCTTTCTCCAATATGCCTGTGGAGACAGGACAATGGAAAGGTGCTCCCGGGGCAGTGCTTTGTGGAGGCAGAGGCTCTTGGCACACCTCGGCCTGAGCTGTGCGGTGGGGCTGCCCGTGTGCCGCGGTGCACCGCAGTGTCTCTTCTGCGTGCCTCTGCTTCCCCGGAGGGTACCTGGGGCGGGCTGGGGCCAGAGCTCAGGGCAGCTGCAGGGTCCCCTCCGGCTGGGGCCGGGGCTGCTGGAGCCGGGGTGCGCTTGTGGATGGGGCTGTCAGAGCGGGGCCCATGTGGATGGGGCTGTCAGAGCGGGGCGGGAGGCAGCACCCAGCTCCCGGGGAGCTGTGAACACTAGGTGGGGATGGCAGCCTGCGCAGCCCGGCACACGCCGCTCCTTCCTTCGCCAGGCCTTTGGCTGGGCCATGGCGCTGCTCGGCTGCCAACCGCTCGGGATGCTCCAGTGCCTGGTCTGTGCGGTCACCCCCTGCAGTCATGGTGGGAGTGGTGGTGTTTTCTATTTGCCAGGTAATCTGAGGTACTTTCTGCCCTGTGCCTTCGCTGGTGGCACTGAAGCACTCCAGGAGTGGCTCCGGATCTCTCCGGCTGTCTTGTATAATGTGAGATCCTGTTTTCTGGTGGTTCCTGCACCTGTGAGCAGCATGCTTTCCCTGGCAGGTACCTGAGCACCACGGTGGGCACTGCTGTCATCTCATCCACTCTGCTCAGTGACTACCAGGAGATCAGCACGTCCGTGCGCTACCACCTGCAGCACCGCGTCCAGGTACCCCCAGACGTGGCCGTACTCCCCAGCTGCCCGCCCCAGCAGCATCGTGCAGCCTGGCCCCAAGGCTGTGCCCGGCCTTGGCCCAAGGCCCCTGGAGCTCTGGGACTTAGGGGTGTCCTGTGCCCAGGTCTCACGCCTTGACTCCTGTTTCCCCAGGGAGGTGTTTGTCCTGTGCTGACAGACCTCGTTGCAGCCGAGTGACCTGCATCAGTCCACATACAGTGTGTGCATGGCTGTGTAATCTCTTCTTCTCCCTCTCTGCCTGCAGGAACTGCCCAATAAGCTGCTGGGGCCCATCTGTGCCTTCTGGAACTTCAGCCTCAGGTGCCTTGTTTTCATTTGGGTCTCCAGATTTATGAGTTTTTACTTCCACTGGAAAACCAAACATAACAACATAAATGTAATGGTAAGGTTAGGGATCTAATTCTTTGCCTGCTTGCCTGCTGGCATCCTCTATCTGCTGGAATAGAGCACTCTCCTGGGAAGATTTCCTTTGGAAAAGTCACTCACAAGCAAATGACCTTTAATGAGGCATATACAACTAAAATGGAAAGCCCTAGTTAATTATGATTGTTGTCCGCAACAAAGGAGGGTTGGTCCAAGATATATAGCCCAACAGACATGCAGGACTGCCAGCCCCATAAATACTGCTTGGCATTGAGATGTGTTTTTGCTGAATGTCACTGCAGTGGGAACACTGAGACTGTGATACATTATGGATTGGTGCAAGTGCAAAAGTGCATTCAAGTGCAAAAAAACTCCAGAGTCCCAGTCTTGTAACTGGCATGGATCGGCTTGGGGAAGGTGGGAAGAGGGTGTTTTTGGACGCAGCTGGTTATTGCACCAACAGTTCCACTAGCCCTGCTCTGAATTTGATCTTCCCTTAATCTCAGCAAATCTGCTGAGATGCAGGATGAGCCAAAGGGAAGCCCATGTGAAGACCTGTCTCTGGTATCCTCTTCTACCTCCTTTCAACTTTGCTGCTTCTGGGAGAATGAAATTCTCTTAACGCCTTGGCTTTCTGTTGAAGTGGATGGTAATTTCCATATGTTTTCTCTGTTTTTTTTGCTGTGTGTTAGCCCAGATGCTGGTGGGATGTGGTCCACAGCCGGCTGCTCTGTGGTGACGTCTTTCCTGGACTCCACTGCCTGTGTTTGCAACCACACCACGAATTTTGCTGTCCTGCTGCAGGTGTACGAGATGCAGGTCAGGGAGGAGCCTTTCTCTGCCGCTCTGTGGGGTGGATGCCAGGACTGCAAGCAGTCTGTGGCTAATTGGTGGGGGTTTGTCTCTTCTGTTCTTTCATGGTTGGAGCAGAGGACCACCAAGGAGGAGCTCACGCTGCAGACCTTGACTTTTATTGGATGTGGAGTTTCCTTCTGCGCCTTGATAGTTACCTTCATTTTATTCGTGGTGGTTGGGTAAGAAAAGTCCAGACACTTGTAGCCTTCTCTGCATTTTTCGTTCGATATTTTGCTTCAGAACAAGTGCCCAGACAAGGCCTCCTTTGCCAGTGCGGGGTGATGCGGGTGCGCGGGGAGGGGCTGGGGGCTGCACTGGTGGTCGGTAGCAGGGGGAGGGAGGGGAGCGGCTGCCGTTGGCTTGGGAGGGGGTGCCGTGCTGGTTGTTTCTGGGCAGGTGTTTGTGTGAGCTCTGCACACACATGAGTGTCCCTGGGAAGACTTTTATCAATGATTAAACTAATAATGTTTACCATAAAAGCTGCTCTGCTAGAGTTAATTTTTATAAAATAAATGGAGCAAAGACTATGTCTGCAAGTGCCAACCCTCCTGTGTCACTTGGCAAGCAGAGAGATCTGCCTTGTGAGCACAGCAGTGGCTCCTCCGCCTCATCCTCGCTGGTCCATGGAGCCCTGGCCACGGTCTGCGCAGCCGTGCCCAGGCACGTCCCCAGCACCAGGTGCTTGCCCAGCAGGGCAGCCCCTTGCCTCTTCGGACTGTCGTCTCTGCAGTGAGTAGCAGAGAGATCGCAGGTCACCCAGGCAGGTCTGCACAGCCCAGCAAGGACTAGTAAGAACCTGTGCACCCTTTCATTTGGCTGCAGCTGAGGGCTTCCTCTCTCCGTCCTCAGTGTGCCCAAGAGTGAACGAATGACCGTGCACAAGAACCTGATCTTTGCGTTAGCTGCCGCAGAAGCTCTGCTCATGTTCAGTGAATTGGCCAAGGCCAACCAGGTAAGTTGTCTCACCACAAAGTGTCCTGTGTGGCCAGCAGGACCAGGCTGACTCAAGCATTATCGTCAGAGCAAACAACAGAAGTGTAATCCCTTTTATTAATGTTTCATTAATTACCTGTAACTTGCATCTAGGAAGGAATCGTGTCTCTGTGTCTGGAGATATGCATATATGCATTGTGCAGTCTGTCAGGAAAATTCACCCTTTTTCTGACAGTATGTTTCTGACAAAAAAAATCCTTCAGGAAATGTAAGTATTTATAAAACAGCAACATACAGTTCTGTCCCCTTCTGTGTCCTCTTCATACCCCGGGGCTGGATCAAGCATCTCTGAGATGAGAGAGCTGCAAGGGAAGTCCAAGAATGGCAGGAAAAGATGCTTATCTGTTCCCTCTTCTGTGGTTTGAGGTGGTCACACAGATGAAATGAATGTGAGCTGCAACAGTTGGGCTAGTCATGTGCTGCAATTTTAAGAACTCTTCCTGGAGCTTGTGGATGTTTAAATACATTTTTGCACATTCTGCAGAATAATTTGCAGGTTACGCTCCTGACCACACACGCTCAGAAGCTCCCGGAGGACTCCTCCTCCTGAAACAGCGTGTGATTTCTCTTCTCTCCAGGTGCTGTGTTTCACGGTCACTGCCTGCCTTCATCTCTTCTTCATGGCAGCCTTTTCCTGGATGCTGGTAGAGGGGCTTCTCCTGTGGAGCAAAGTGGTAGCAGTCAACATGAGTGAAGACAGGAGAATGAAGTTCTACTACGTGACAGGCTGGGGTATCTACACGCTCAGAAAAATGTGTCCATTTCTTTCTCTAGCAAAAGTTTCAATAGGAGAGATTCCAGAGTGTTTGGTTTGATTCAGTATGTGAGTCGGGTACCACTGCTCTGCAGAGGCTTTCGTACCTTCACGTGTCCATTGCCGGTCTTAGAATATAAGTTAAAAAGCATTTCTGTTATTTTTCTAAAACCAAGAGTTCAATACAAAAAAAATGAAGAAGAAAGTTTATGGTAAGTTCTTGTTCTTGGAGAGCGTTACTACAGCCTGACAGTAATCAAAATATAAACAGGATCCGGACTAAGCACCCTTTATTCTGAGCGAACCCTTTAGGGACATGGAACTCGTTTGAATAAGCTGAATTTCGTATCAAAGAGGAGCCTCCTCAGGTCAGTGCTCCTTGCAAAACACACGCCTAGTTGGACGTCGGACAACCGGTTCAAATATTTGGGATTGTTTTATGTCTATGATTGCCCATTTTGTTAAAAAAGCAATCTGAGGAGTAAATTGCTTTGGTCAGGACTCAGGACTTGGAATGCTTTATACCTAGGAGAGTGATGCTGACAGCGTATAAATCTGCTCTTGTAGAGCCGGGAGAGATTTCGGCTGCAGTAAATTGATGTTACTCATGGGGTTTCAGAGGCTAAGCCAGCTCACGCTGGAGCGTGTGTGGTTAGGGGGGGTTGGAAGCAATTTTCTCGAGCACGGCTGGCCTGTGTGGGTCATCTCTGCTTTTCCTGGGCTTTAATTTGTGCTTTTCTTCTGCAGGCCTTCCCGTTGTTATCGTGGGCGTGACCCTTGCAACTTCCTTTAACAAGTATGTGGCAGACAACCATTGCTGGCTGAACATTCAGACCAACGTCATCTGGGCCTTTGTTGGGCCCGTTCTCTTCATCCTGGCAGTAAGTGCCAAAACCTGCCAGGAAAGCGCGATTCCTTCGTGCCCGGTTTTAGGAAGGCGATGCAGAGTCGGGGGGGTCAGCACTTCTCTAGCTCAGGGACTTGCTCGCAGGGCTCGTTGTGCCTGCTGCTTTTAGAGGATTTTGTTATGCTTTGTGCAGACTTTCACAACGCAAATAATGTCTTTAACCAAAGCAGCTTTTTTAGAGAAAAAAGTGCTTTAAGAAAATTTTGCTGACCAGTTCTTGTGTTGGCTGTCAAATTGGGAATGTAGATAAATGTGTAGATTGACCGTGACGTTGCCTTAGCTAAAGGTCTGATTGTAATACGGGAACATCTATGTCCTTGACGTAGTATCAGTGTCATTAGACAACACGGTAGCAGGAAAAGGTGCAATGTTTAAGGGATATAGAGTAGACACTTAGCAGAGAATACATTCTGTAGGAGAAGTTTTGAGATAAGTTTTATAGATGTCATACTTGTGTGGATAGCTCTATGGGGTACTTTATTCACTGCTTTCTCAGGAATGATATCTTTCTCCCCAAGTCCTGGCAGTTACTGAGTTCCTGCTGCTTTTAGAGGAGAATTTTTGTTTAGAGGAGAATTTTGTAGAGCAGAAGAGCCTCATGCCAGTGGAGCTGAGGTTACAGAAGGTGACTGGGTCCAATGGCTCTTCTCTGACAGGTGAACACCTTTGTGCTCTTCCGCGTGGTGATGGTGACTGTGTCCAGTGCTCGCAGGAGATCAAAGATGCTGACGCCCAACAGCAGCCTGGAGAACCAGATTGGAGTTCAGATATGGTGAGCAGGGAAGGGTTTCCCCAGCCGTGCTCTGAGTATGAAATGGTGGAATTACTGTTGAGCCGAGAGTCTTTGCGTTGGCGAAGTGAAAGACCGTGAGTTGGGAGAGTGTCAGGGCAGAAAGGATTTTCTCCTGCAGGGTAACGGTGTATCACCCAAAGGCAGCCTGTCTGCTCTGACATCTGTACCGCTGAGAAGCCCAGCCAGCACTTTCAGCCTGGGCAACCCGGTGCTGGACTCCCACATCTGCACTCTCGCTCCTAATTCTCACCACTTTGGGACAGGAGACCCTTGGCAACGTCTGCTGAAATCAAAGCAGAAGAGGCTCCTCTCTTATTCGCAGTTTGAAGGGCTCATAACTGAATTTGTCTCCCACCCGTCCCATCCTTAGCACTTGCATGTGCCCCTCGGCGGGATGCCGGCTGTAGAGAGTACTGGGGTTTGGGCTGTTTGCCATTATAAAAAGTACGAGTTTGGAACTTGGTGGATTGACAGTAACGCTGGTGGGGATTTCATGCATGGGGAAGGAGGGGCGGTGTGGACTTCTGTAATCAGTCGATATAGAGAGACCTCTAAAAAACTGCTGCTTGAGTCATTACTTTATCACCCTCTGTGATTCTTTATTGTTGTTAGCTGGCGCCGGATACCCCTGCTAGACACGCATTGTTCCTCTGTATCATAAATAAATTTTCCCAAATTTACAGAAGCGCAAAGATAGGGCATTGCTGGAGGGCAGGGTGACATCTATATGCTAATAAAACAAATACAGAAGCCCTCCTTGTGGCAGCAATTGGGGGGAAAATAGCTGTTTTCTCATGGCTAATGACGTCAGAGCTCCCTTCTTGCTAACTCTCAGTGATAAATAAAGAGCAGGGCTGGCACACTGGGGGCTGGGAGGTGAAATGTTTGGATTTTCCCCTCTTAACTAATTTTGTTTGCAAAGGAATTTGTTCCTTGGCTACCATCTTGGGTGCCTCTTGCTGGACACGCTGTCTGAAAGGCACTTGCTGGGGGAGGCGATCTGCCTCCAGCATGGAGGTGAGGGAAGTTTCTTCTGCAAGACACAGGCCAAGGTGCTCCTAAACCCCTGGAGCTCTTTCCAGGGCTTTTCCGCTCAGTGCTCCATAACCTAGCGCAGATGCCCCAGGCAGATCATGGCAAGACCCTGGGCAGGGGTTGCAGAGCCAGGAAGGGTGTTTGGCAGGCTGGGGTGCTTTGCCTGGACTCCCTGGGCTCAGGGACATGGGACACGACAGGGACCCCCATGGGGAGCTGGGGGCTGGGGGGTGGGTGCCAGTGCTTAGTGTTTCAGCTTTGAAATGTGCCCAGGTGACTCTGAGCTCGTCTTCCTGACAGGGCCACAGCCAAGCCTGTCCTGGTGCTGCTGCCCGTGCTGGGGCTGACCTGGGTCTGCGGGGTCCTCGTCCACCTCAGTGTCATTTGGGCCTATGTCTTCATCGTGCTGAACTCCCTCCAGGTGAGTCCTGTACCAGGTGGATCCTCACAGCACAGCCAAGCAGGCATCTGCGTTTCTTGTGCTTCAGTGTCCTCTACCTGTCCTAATAGTTGGGGACATTTGTCAGCTCTGAAGCCCAGCCCAGCTTTCCCAGCGCTGTTTTGTCTGGGAAAACGGAGTTCATTCATACTCGCAAGATATGAAATACAGCCCTGGAGACCTGGTTCATCTAATGGCCCTTCAGCACCAGTCTCTGGAGTGTCTTACACAGCTTTCCAGTTCAAATCTTGTTTCTCATGTTAGATTTTCTAACATTAGCATGGTTTCAAAACGACACTTGCAAACTGACGTGCTTGTAGGGAACCTCATTAGAGTTCTGATTTGGTCATTTAATGGGTAATTAAAATGGTAACTGTCCAGTTTAATGGGGCAGGCATCCCAGCTGCTATGCGAGCCTCCTTCCTACAGGGTAGGGATGGGCCGCGTGTGCCAGCACCACTGTCAGAACGGGGCTCTTCACAGAGAGCATCTCAAAGGTCACGTCCAGCCATAGTGTGCTTGATGGCTGCTCAGATGGTGTGTTCTAGGATGAGTGGTTCATCTGGTTCATGTTCAGACGTACGTAGAGGTTGTGGCCCAAGAGCTGTACAGGCAGAACCACCACACCTTTGCCTGGAAGTCAGCATTATTGCAGGCAGATGGGAGAAGAATTAAGAATCAAGGACTGAAAATCTTTACCCCTGAAATCCATATTGTCTGCAGCCATGCAGCTGCTCCCCAGGGATGCTCCCAGTGCCCGGTGAGAGCTGCACTGGAATCTGGTGGGATGCAGGGGTGTTAGGTGGGACTGATTGCATTGTGGGCTGGTGATCAGAGCCTCGCACGGGGAGGCTGGAAGTGTGTGTGCTCTTCCTAGCTCTGACTTGCGAGACCTTGGGTGAGTCCTGTCATCTCCTTCAGCCTCTTTAGGTAGCATCATCTGGCTACATTTTGAAGGCTGTTTACTTGTCTTGGTGTCTTCCAGGGCCATGGCTGTGACTACCATACTTCAGAGTCACGTTGTTAATATTTTAGTGTGAACAGGGATCTCTATAGGGCAGAAAGTGACCCTGGTGTTTAAAGCAATACTTAATATTTGCTTCTAAGTTTACTGACTTCATCAAGAGTTTAACCAGCCTGTATGTGGTTAAGACAGCAAAGCGAATTGTATTAGTCACAGCAGCCAGGAGCGCTCAGTTCTGCACTGAGGTAGGACTGTTCCCAGGACCTCGGGATATCTGAAACTCAGGGACACATGGTGACAAAAAGTCCCAGAACATGTGCTCGCCACCTGCGATTCAAAGCGTCAGCTCCCTTGTTGGCAGAAGCTTTCCAAACCTGGAGAGAAAGCAGCTGTAGATGGAGCTAGAGAAGCGCTGAACGCCACTGTGCTGTCATGGCAGCAGGGACCAGCCAAGGCGGGCGGTGGGGGTCTCTGCGGGCAGCTCCTGGCAGCAGGGACCTGGCCAGGAGGAACAGGCAGGGGCTCAGTCCAGCCCCTGGGATCACTCAGACTATGCCAGGTGACGCCTGCGGGTACCCACACACACACTCAGGATAGCGCCCGCGGGCACCCGCACACTCGGTCCTGTCCCTTTGCACTCGCCATCCACAGATACATTTTTCAGAGTCCCTCGCCCAGTGCGTGAGGACAAATCCTACTCCAGGGCATCCAAGTCAAAAGAGCAACTGGGTACTACCCTCCAAACCATTGGGGTCCAAAGAGTTCTCTACCCCTATCTCCCTTTTTTCTTTGGATTCAACAGAAATTGGCTCCTGCTGTAGCTTTCGCTTACGGAGCAGCGGAGTGCACAGTGCTTCCCTCTGGCACACTTGGCCGGTTTCAGCGTAGCATTGGCCCAGCTCTCCAAGGGTGAAGTGCAGGCGTTATCACCACGTGCACACGATGGGTGGTTGCTCCAGGGATGTTCTGGCTGTGGCTGGCGCGGGTCCAGCGGCCGGGTGCTGCTCACGCACATCCGTCGGCTCTCAGATGGGGATGTTCCAAGGCCAGACAAGGGACGCCTCTCCACATCTCTGCTATTAGGGATATCAGAAGGGTGGCAGGAGGCCCGTCCTAACTGTAATTAAATATAGCATCAGTTCTCCTTGCCTCCTCATGCCATGCTTAAGTTATTGAGCAGAAGAGAACTCCAGGCTCACTGCTGTGATGAGGTGAACAGAGCTGAGACCAGCACCAGCTTCTTTTCATTCACAGAAAAAAAAAAAAACATTTCTCAGCTTGGGTGAACTCTGTCAACATCAGCAGAGAGGCAGATCAGAGCCCAGCATCCCAGCACCCGCATTGCTTCAGCGTTGTAAAAACACAAGCATGCATATCACACCAGAGGGGTCCTGCTGAGGATCTCGGGCTTGGGTAGCCATCAGGAGAGCTGCTTTCCAGTAGCATTCAGGGCTGCTCTTCCTTCTGCAACCCGGCACTGGCAAGGGAAATCCCAGGCCAAGTTCCCTGTTCAGTGACTGCCAGTACCCCTTGACTGTGGGTGGCCAATGTGTCCAGCCTGTGTCCTCCACGGCTCAGGCAGCCTCCATTCATCGCTGATGCCAGCAGAGGGGCTGTGGGATGCTGGCCATAGTAACATGGATGCTGGGCATATAAGTTTCTTGAGAGACAAGGAATAACTCCTGAAATTAATAAACATGTCCTCTGGATGATACATCTCCTGAGACTCCCTCTCACAAACAACGAGAATGTACACCTTGGGTGAGATAGGAGCTGAGGTGCTTGCTGGGTCAGGATTTGTTTCCTTCCCTTGCTTTCTGAGTTATTGCTGCTTTTGTTTTTATTCTTTCTCCTAAAGCTCAGCAGGAGCCGTGGCTGTTGCATGGACAGACAGTGAGGGTTTGCCCGTGACTGTGCTGTGCTTGTTTGCCTCTGTCCCTTCATGTCCACGTTCAGGTCAATTTGCAGATTGCCCCAGAGAAGGAGGGCTGGTGGGGAGCTGTGGAGCTGAGAGAAAGCAGGGACAAAGCTGGGCCATTCCAGCCCCTTCGCTGACTGTCTTATGGATCGCCTTGGAATTTCCTTTAAGGCCAGCGTGCTGCTTCATGCGCGAGTCTTGTGCAGGAAAGTTTTGCTGCTGTGGTTGTTTGTTTGTTTGACTGCTTTCTGTTTATCTGCGGAAACCGAAGCCTGTCTTCAAGGTTACTCTGTGCGTCGACACCAAACATGACAACTCCTTCTCCAGCCAGGCAGCACAGGAATTCAGCCGAGTGATGGAGAAGCAACGCGGAGCCATGCTGTGCCGGAGGTGGCTGTGGTGGCGGCAGCGCCTTCCCTCCAGCCCAGCATTTCAGAGGGAGCAGGACCGACACCCTGCCAAGCCCCCAGTGGTGGGTGGAGGTGTCAAGAAACGGTGTAGGTAGAACCTGCCGGCTTCATTTGGACTTGGAGAGCTGGAAGGATGGTCCTGAGGCTGGCTCAGGGCAGGGACTTACAGAGCCACTCGTGGGTCTCCGGTGAGAGGGGAGCAGGAGACGGCACTGCTCCCAGCCCGGGGGTGCGGAGCGCAGCGGGACGTGGTTGCTGGACAGAGGGACACCAGGCAGGAGCATCCATCCCGCTCTGCGGGCCCCGGCATGTGCTGTGCTGTCGCCTGTGGCCACCCAGCGCTTACCCTACCGTGGGTGGGGAGCTGCTGGGACCGGGGCATTGCGGGCCCTGCCGGGAGAAGATGGCACGCGGGCAGGAGCACAGGCGAGAGCGCAGGCAGGATCACAGGCAGCAATGGGCTCCTCCAGAGCAGCAGTCCCGCTTCCGCCCGCCGCTGCAGCTGGGCCTCCTCTCCTTCCTCGCTCTCCTCCCAGCCGACCCCCCTCCCCGCACTCATCCAGAATGATTATTTCAAGGAAGACCTGCCTTGGCAGCCCGGCCAGAAATCTGGTCTGGGGGAGTGACCAGCATTGCTGGCTGAAGGACAGGTCATGGCACGGCGCCAGGGTACTGCTACCATTACGCCTGCCAAGAGCTCGCAGATGAAGAGCAAGGCTCATTGAAGACAAGACGGATTACTTTTCTTGCTGCGGCTGATTTATCTAGCTGCGATAACAAACACCCCACAGATATAACATAAATCTGGTGGACCAGATAGGGCTGCCTTAAGGCCAAAATCGTTGGTCTGGAGCTGTAATTAGCCCCAGGCAGTGGCCTCCAGGCCGACGGGAAGGGTTGTCCAGATTGGGGCTGAGCAAAGCCTCTGGGTCCATACCCCACTAGATTTGGGTCAGAGGGTCTTGTTAACGCTGTCGTCTGTCACTGCATGGGACAGAGGAACTGCTCCTGGTATCACACTGCATTTGGTCTGCGGGAGGCTGGCAAAAGCCCCGCCCAGGGTCAATCCTCGGTGGGAAGGGAGGTCTGCTTCCCGGATTTCAGTTCACATGGAAATTCGTTCCTGGTGGTTTCTGTTTCTGAGGTCTGAAGGAGGTGTTTCCTGGGGGATTTTGCACGCACGAGTGAATGGGAGTGTGGGAGAGCTTCGTCTCAGGAAGCCAAGTGCCCAGTGAGAGATGCCCACGCACCCCAAATGACATGGGGGGAGACGAGAAGGAGGAGGGACTGGGGCAGGGACCAGCTCTCCTTTGGAATCTCTGTGAAGAGCCTGGTCTCAAGTGTCATTTTAAGGAAGGTCCTTCCTGCCCAGCTGTCCCCGGCTGTGCCGTGCCCACCATCTGTGCCCCTTCCCCTTAGCCCGGGCCCTCACCCATTGTAATGTTCATCTCCTCCATCACACTCATTTCCTCCCATGCCAAGCGGCACAAACCAGCCGTGTATCTCTAACCCTTCCTGTGCTCTCTCCTTTCCAGGGCCTGTACATATTCCTGGTCTATGCAATCTATAACAGTGAGGTAAGAGATGCCCCTGGCTTGGGGCTCAGTCACTCGTCACAGCGACTCTTTGTTAGCAGTCAGGGGGTAGCTGGGGTTGTAGTAGGTGCAAAAGGCAGCGTAGCCCCGACTGTGCTTCTGGGACAGCGGTTGCGTTTTCTCCATGACTTGCTCTGCTTGAGCTGCTGTGGCCTCCTCTAATGTCCTTCCTCTGCTCCAGGTGAGGAATGCCATCCAGAGGATGAAGGACAAGAAGAAAGCACTCTCATTCACAGTAAGTCACAAGGAAGCCCTGCTGCCCCCTTCGTTCATCATGCATCCACCAGAGGAGGGCCCTAGATGTACATTTAGACTCCTTTGAGGAGATGATGTTGGAAAGAAGTCTTATTTTTCTCATCTTATGTAGGGAGTGTGGCAGAGGCTGTCTCCCTTCTTTGCAGTCCTGTCGGGCAGCACGGACCCAAAGATAATCTCCCCTGATCAGGCAGCAGCCTGCTGTACCCGGCTGGGACGGGAGTCAAAGTCCCAGGGGCTGCAAGGCAGATGAAATCAGTCTTTAAAGTTGGACCTGGATCTAGCAAAGACTCAAGTTGCAATTTTCACTGTCCTGTGGCTCTTCCCTGTCATCACAGAACTGCTCTCATCCCATCAACTACTTATCAAGTCCAAGAAACACGACCTCTTGGGAGACAGGGAAACCGAGTCCCTCTGCAGCTGAGAGTGCCTTCTCGAGCCCTGTGCAGAAAGACCCTCCAGTGAAGAACATCACCAACAAAGGTAAAAAGGGTTGCCATTGCTGTTGGCCCAGGCTGTGCCATGAGACCACAGTAAAATGTGGTGAAATTACTCATTTGCTTGCCGTGCCTCTGTGAGCACTTGGGGTCTGGTGCTGCAAATGCAGCACGGGATGAAGGATTCCCAGGGAAGGCAGGGACCGTGATGTGGATCTCAGAGGGATGAGGTTCATGCCTGCGGGCTGGCTGGGTGTGGGCATGCGGGGTCTCATCACCGTGTTATGCAGCATTGCATTCTCTTGAGGCAAGAATCCATGTTTGTTTCTTAAAATTAATTTTCTGGAGAAGGGGAGGCAAAGGTGGCAATAGGAAAATAGGGGGTTTAGCTTCTAGGAAAAAGGTGTTGCATGCTCCAGCCAGTTTGTGGGTGCAATTATGCAGGTAACCTGTTTGGTCCTTTTGCTCCAGTGGGAGATACTTAGGGGAGACACAAAGCACCAAGTTCTTGGTAAAGCATGAATATTTCTACTCTCTAGTCTCCAAACTCATAGTGATGCTTCATCCCCTAGGAAATTTTGGAGCCAAAATTCCCATGGGGATTTCATCAATTATGTCACCTGAGAGACCGGTATGTAATTGTCTTCTGTTATTTTTCCACCTTCACCCATACACAGAGCATAGTCGTTACATAGGAATGGTGCCTGATGGTTCCAGCGAGGGGCTGGGATGGAGGACACCTGGTAGTGTTACCAGCTGTGGCACAAAGTCAGTGTTTCATGTTGAGCAAGTGTCAGAAGCTGCCCGACCCTTCTGCCCTGTGCGCAGACTGAGGGTGACGCTGACCCCCTCTGTCCCGCGGTGTTACAGAGGTTGCTGAGTGTTGGTGAGGAACCAGGCAGTGCATTAGCACAGCATCAGTGCTCTCCTCCTGGGGGCTGGTCCAGACACACGGCCTGCCTGTCAAAACCGAGGAGGTTTTCATACACATCCTGAAGACTTTGGTTCGTTAAGATATGTACTCATTATCAGCAGCGTATTGATTTAAGTCATTTAAATCATTTGAGATGTATGTTTTCACGCCCATAGTGGCCACTCCTCATAGTCAAGCCAGATGCAATGGAGTGTTTGCTCCTTCTGCAGGAGCAGAGGATGGAGAGCAGGGTGGGCTGGTGGGCAGGAGCTCCTGGCCAGTGGCCTGACTTGGCTGCACTAAGGGCAGGGCTTGGCTCAGGAGGCGATTGCTGGAGCTGGGGCTGGGGCAGGCAGCAGAGGAGAACAGGGGAGAGAGCGTGTTCCGGGGGCAGGAGATGGGGAGGACCCTGAATGGCCGATTTCCAAGGCGAGAGCTCACCCCTGAGCCCATGGGGAACCAGCGCCGCTGCTGCGCCGGGAGGTGACTGTAGCAGGAGCATACATGGACAGAAGGAGCAGTGAACTTGGGCCAGGCAGGGATCGAGGCAGGAGACTTCCCCAGGGACAGCAGATGAGAGCGGGCAGCAGGGGCTTGCTGTCCCCGTGGAGGGCGAGCCGCGTCCCCCCCCGGGAGGGCACGTTGTGCTGTCTTCGGGAGTGTGATGTCGAGCTCAGCGAGGTAGGGCCTAAAGCAGGGAACAATTCAAATTTGACTGCTCTGATCCAACTTCCATCTCCCACTATTGAAATGATCATCAGTCCTTGTGCACTTGACATACAAGTGCTGTAATTTCCTCAGAATAAAATCCAATGCTACTTTCATATGAGTCTCTCGCTGAAGGATCTCTCTCTCCCTCTCTAATATTTATCCTTTGAAAACCTGTGTCACATAGACAGCTCTTATTTATCCAATAGATAATACTTCTATAGCTGGCATATCGTTTTGAAGCCACTCAATAAAATCCATATTTTCATCTCTCATGATTTATATTGTGGTTAATGCCGTTCCTCCCCTCGTGCTGAGCGCCCATCAGGATTCAGTCGCAGGTGATGCTTTTCTCAGCCAGCCAGCTGCTGGCTGTGTAAACTGGGACCAGGGCTAAGCCCCTGGCACAGATACGAGACGTGGGCCAAAGGGATTAGCCCAGGGGCCTGAGCTTCCTGAGGCAGGGAGCATTAGGAGGCGGCAGATCCCCTAAATGCCAAGGCCGTGGCATTTCCTAGCAGGCAAAGACAGAAAGCGCTTTCCTCCGTGTGAGGGTCACCGAGGGCTTTGCTGTGTCTTTGCTGCTTAAACATTGCATTTTTAATATACGTGTTTCCTTTCAAATTAACGTGGATGCAGCAAAAGGCGAGGCTGCTGCCGGTGCCTGCCTGGGGCTGGGGGCTCAGCAGGGCTGTGCCGTGACGGCGTGGGGGTCCCACGGCATCGGTGCCGAGGGCTGCGGGGAGTTTCCATCCCGGCCCCATCTTCACAGCAGAGGTGGTCGGCGCAGCTGAGCGCCGCTGGAGAGGTGCTGCTTTCCCTGCTCCTTCCTTACACAAGTCAGTGCTGTTTTTCCTGCTCCCTGGCTAAATGAGTCATGGCACTCGCCGGAGGAGCGGGGAATTAAGAATGTCACTGGCAGCTGCACAATAGTTTGGATGAAGAGAAGATGCTACTTAAAAACGTTTGAAAACACTTAAAATGACAAAACACTGAGTGAGTGAAGATACAGACACAGACGAGATGTTCTTTGTATTTCAGCTTTTTTAAATGTTGTTTGGTGATATTTATTGCTGCTGGGCTGGGAGCAGGAATTTCACACCTCACAGAGTATTAACCATCGCGTAAGCACAGGGTGCGGGCATGTGCGTGCTCTTTCCACCACAGCGAGGGGGGAGAAAGTTCTCTTTCCTCTTCTCCTGGATTTTCCTGGGGTCTCCAGCACGGTGTCCAGCCTGCTGGATCACCCCGGGGCTGGAGGGGTCCTGGAGGTGGGGTGCGGAGCTGGGCACAGCTCACCACACCGGCACTGCTGAGAGGTGCAGTGTGTCCAGGGACACCCTGCGAGGTGCCATCCCTCGGGGACAGGGATGAAGGCTCCGGTTCCCGGCCTGTGTGGTGACTCAGTGGCAGGGAGCTGGGTGCTGGGGGAGCCCTGCTGGCCCCAGGGAGGGTGCTGGGGGGTTGCCAGCAGTGAAGCAGTCAGACCTGTACCTTCTCCTAACAAATGTTCTCCCCTCTTTCAGGCTGTAGAGCTGACAGCGTTCAAATCCTCAGGTAACTTTTGCCTACATTGTTTTCTTTAATTTTTGTTACTGGTGATACTGGTTTCTGTGGTTGCATGGTGGAGTGCTGCCCAGAGGGCAGGTAAATTTTGCTCAGGCTTTAGGAAGCATTTTACTTCCAAACTGCCCTGGTGGGTGCAGTCCTGGCCAGGCTGTTGGGAGATCTGTGTCCCCCTGAACAGATTGAGGGGGGTATGAAGCCCCGGCAGCTCTGCCTGCGCTGCCTCCCCCCGGCAGCTCTGGTGGCTCAGCCAAGGGTGCCCATCTCTCAGCACCCACCTGGCTTCTCCCCATCTCTCTGCACCGTTCATGTCTGCAGGTCACTGCATGCCGGCTCCCTGGGCCCCTCGGTGACCGCGCAGCTGCAGGTCGCACCCTTGGTGGGCAGCAGAGGGACAGTGGGTACCTGCCGGTAGCCGATGCTGAGCGCTCTGCCCTGCACCCTGCGGGGTGCAGCAGGCACCGGCACACCCCGGTGCTTGGCAAGACCCGGGCTGCTTTCAGGGGTGGCAGCAGCTCTTTGCCACCGCGGGGTATTTTAAACCAGCAGCTGCCGCAGAAAGCGCTGGTGGGTGTTGGAAGTGCCTTGCTCCCCAAGGAGGGCAGACAGGGAAGGTGGGGTGTTCCGACGGGGCTGGATTTATGAGCTTAAAAGCAGCCATTTAGCTGCTTCTGTTTCAGGTTGTAGAAAGGCCAATGTCACCATGGAGGTGGGTAGAATTAAAACCAGAAATCCCTCCTAAGCCCCAGACCTCTGCTCAACTGCAGTGCTGGGGGGAGGCCGGCCAGGAGCCCCCTGCTCCTGCCCCTGACTTTGGGCAAGCACCAGCTCCGCCGGATACAGGTGTAGAAAATTTAGCGTTATTTTTTTTGCCAAGCACTGCTGAGTACCCCCAGCACTCTCAGTGCAGTCTCTGGATGGGGCCGCTCAAGCAGACAGTGCAGTGAAGAAGCACTAGGGATGGCTTGATATTATTTTTTCTGCATTGTTACATTTTCTTTTGTCAAAGGAAGTAGTGCATTAGCAGGTTTCTGATTTTGCTCCACATCAAGTGTCTAAACAGGGCATGCTTAGACTATTTTCGAGACGATGCCACCCAGAAGCATCGCAGCTTGCCTCCCCACAGTGGACACATGAGCAAGGCAGAAACGGTGGCATCCAGGAGTAAATGTGCTGCGGCATTTCAGGCGTAGGATGGGGTCCCAGAGACAGCGAGACCTACACCCACCACGTGCATCTGTGCCCTGTCCCCCCACACTCTCACCCTAACATGCTCCTGCATATATTAATCTAGCCACATGTGTAATTAAACTCCAGCTGTGCAAAGAGGCGGGTTGTTTAGTTTGGTTTTGTTTTCTCAGGTAAGCCCTCAGTATATTTTTAAAAGCTGGGGTCTGCCCAGAGGACGGTCTCTGCGTCACGCGCCAGCTGAGGCCGAAGGGCGGTGGGAGCAGCGGGGGGTGCAGGGCAGCGCGGTGCACGGCCACCCTCTCCGCTAGCACCGAGAGTGGCTCCTCGCGCGCCCCGGGGCGAGGGAGCCCTTGCTTGGGCAGTCCTTCAGCCTGGGGTGAACGAGAAGATCTCCTTGAACCAGAAGAGCACTCCTCTGCACACTTGTGTACGTGCAAGCCGGTGTGCGCACCGCGCTGGTGCCGGCTACGCTGCGCTGCTCCGAGGCGCCGGGCTCAAAGACAAGTGCTTCCAGCCATTAAAAAAAAAAAAAAGAAAAAGTCAGTAATGCCCAGCTGGAGCAATGCCTGGAAGGCCCCAGGGCAGCTCAGCGTTGCACAGGCTCCTGTCTTCACAGCTTGTTCAGCAGAGCAAAATGCTGTGTAGCTCCTGGGAATAGCAGCTGCCAGGGGAAGCAAGCCATAAACCTGTGTGCGTGGTGATGAACGAGAGACAAATCATTCCAGCAGACTCCGCTTCCCTTCTTCTGTTTGTTTTCTTCCCAAATAGTTCACTGAAGGGACATATTTTGCCCCAAGTATCATTATTTGAGGATTTCCAGGCAGCTCTAATGAAAACTGCAGTGGTGCCAGTGGCGGGCTCGCGGGAGCTCGTGCAGAGCCAGGGTTTGCCCACCTGCCCCACAGGGAGAGCTGGGGGGGAGCGGGGGGCAGGGGAGTGCTGGGCCCTGGGCACCGGAGGGAGACTCAGGGCTAAACTGACTGCTCGCCATCTCCCTGGGAAGCTGTGCTGGGTCTGGGGTGGGACCCACCTCTCCCCGGCTCCCGCGGGATCTGTGGGCATCGCGCTGGCTCCAAGAGGCAGCCGGTGGGTCCGTGGGGGAAGACGGGACGGGCTCCCAGCGGTGCCCTAACACCTGGGAGGATGAGGGCAGATAAAATGCAGGTAAACACCAGGCTGGTTTCAGAACAAGAGAAATGAGGAGTTCTGCAGCACGGCTGTGGCCGGGAGGCAGGCATGGGCTCCCTCCCCACCCCCAATATTGGGGCTCCCCCCGCAAGGACTCGATTCCCTCCTCGAGGCCGCACATTTCGGCAGTAATGAGCTCCAGCCCGGCTGTACAAAGCTGCACGCTGCAGCGAGCGCGCTGCCCAGATTCATTACACCCTTTATGTAAGCAGGGGATGGCCGGCGGGGGGGGGGGTTCACATATTTGCACAAACAATAAGTACCATCTTCCTTGTCTTGGCAAACAAGAGCTCCAAGAGGCCTCCACATCCTCCATCTCTTCAAGTGATGGCTGCTTTGTTTCCCCACGATAATTTCATTATTCTGTTTGAATACATTTATATGTTGCTAAGCCACACATAGCAACATGGATCTTGTCTCCATGGCCCAGCCTTTCTGTGATCAATATTGAGTAATTCTGCAACTCTCGCCACACCGCGTTAAATAAGATTGGTTTTAAAACAATAAGGAAATTATGGGTCTTTGGGATTCAAAGCCAGGAAAGCACCTGAGTGTCGTGGGCTCCCCGTGCCAGCCCCGCCAGGCTGCCCTGCGGTGGGATTGCCGCTGCCATCTGTGCCACCGTCCTTCCCGACGGGCAGAGGTACCTTATGCCCCGAGGGAAGGAGGTGCAGCCCGTGCGACATCGGTGCTCTCTGCCATGATAGCGCTGGTATTTTCATTAAATCCCATTTAAACCTCATTCTTCAGCGCTCTCAGAGCTTGGCGCTCTGCATGGTGGGCTGATTACGGAGCAGGGGAAGAAGAGGTTTCTCCTTACAGCCACGGCCCCATGCGCGGAGGCTGCTTTGGCTCCGTGCCGTAAGGACGGTATTTCAGAGACTCCTAAAGGGGCAGGGGTGGCCGTGGGATGGCAAAGCCGCACCAGTGAACAGCAGGGATGGCTGTTCTCCATCCTACGTGCTCTGTCCTGTGGCAGGTTTGGGCTGCATTTTCTTCCAGCGTGCTGTAGGACCCCCACCGCTGCCCCAGACCCCTGCCCTCCCCTCCCTGCCGGCGCAACTCACACCGTCTCTCTTTTGCTTTAGGTTTCTGAGAAGTTTCTGGGTGACGGGCCCACACCGCCGAGGCTCTTCCAGCAGCTGGGAGGACGGCAGGTCGGAGGAGCTGGGTTCCGTGTGGAGGGCTGTCCCAGCCCAGGCGGAGTTGTCAGCCCTGAGCGTCTTCCTAGCAGCATGTGTGGACAAAGCCAAGGCAGGGCTGGGGTAGCCTGGGGTCTCATGGGGCTTTGTCTGCTGCTGAAGACTGACCCACTCCTCTCCAGGGGTGGGCAACCAACAGGCAGGTACCGTCATGACTCCTACCCAGCCTGCGTGCCAGCCCAGGGTTCCCCGCGGCTCGTGCAGCCCCTGCCACAGCACTGCCAGCAGCACCTGGCTGTGTGTGGTGGCTGTGGCTGCCGGTAGAGTTTGTGTAGCCTGGGGGACCTGGAGCAGGCAGCACGGGAGCAAGCCCAGCTTTGCCCGTGGCAACCATGCCCAGGCTCCCATGGCAGCGAGGACGGCTGCTGTCTCCGTCCCTGCGCCGGCCCAGCACGCTGCTCTGCTGGGGCAGGCTGAGGATGGGCCGCGGGGGAAGCACATGCGCTAGGGAAGACAGCAGCTGGCTTCCAGTCTTTTCTAAGGCAGCTGACTTCAATAGCATCTTTAGGACAAAAATCCTCTCCCTGCTCCTCCCGGGGTCCCACCCGGCTGGTGCCGCCCCTCGCCAGCACGGGTTATTTTCTCTCCCTCTGTTCTTTGCATCCGACTGGCTCTCCTGTTACCTCCTAGTGTTTAGAGCACATAAAACGAGCTGGTTCTTCTGCTGATTACGATGACAGTAAATGCTGATTTTAAAGGCAACATCCTCTCCTTGTTGCAGTGTATCCATGGGAATGGGCTCGTGTTCAGGCGCAGCAGCGTGCCGGGGCTCTACGCGGCTGACCGCAGGGGAGGGCGGTTTGGCTGCGGTGCAGGGGACCCGGGCACTGCTCTCTCCCGTGTGCTGTCTCCTCCGCTGCGCTGCCGTCCCTGGTCTCAGCACGGCGTGTGCCGGCCAGCATGCATTTACGTGGGGTTGGGAACCGCAGCCCTAGAGCAGCCCCGAGCTGGTCAGGAGAGCGGGGTGTGAGTGCAGACCATTGCTCCGGGCGTCAGAGTCAGCCAAGCAGCATCTCCAGGCGCTGGGGTTGGGGAGAGCCGGGGCGTGGGGCACTTCCCAGCAGGGAGATACTCACAGACGGGTCACCAAACTATTGCAGAGCTCTGTGCTTTGCTATGGGTTTGCTCCCTGCTGCAGTGCGTGGCTCGCCGGGGGCTCTCAGCCACAGTGACCACCGCGGGCTACATGAAAAATCCCAAGTCTAAGCTAATTGCTCATAAACGTTGTCATTCATGAGCTCACTTGCAAAACACAGTTGGAGTCGCTATGGCAATTCCCAGCAGCACCTTGAACTGGATCCTGACTCACCAATGCCTTGAATCACACCACAGCAGTGACCCCCCTCCCGCAGCCACAGGGTCCCGGTCCCGCTGAAGGCAGGCGACACATGGGAGAGACACCCGTGGGCTCCGGTGCTTCCTGGGGCCAAGCACTGCTCTCCTGCGGGGACAGCCGGCAGGACATCCCGCCTGGCCATGGGGAGCAGGAGGAGGGGGTGGCACCAACAAGGAGGGTTAGAAAGACAGTCAAAAAAGACAAAGTCTGCCTTTTTAAATGAACTGCAAAATTTATTACAGTGGTTTGCTCCTGACAAGGAAGTTGGTAACCTCCTGCCTGGGAAGGAAGGGTGGGGAGTGGGGAAAGGGAGGGATGAGAGGGAGGAAAGGATGTGAGAGACAGAGAGAGAGAGAGAGAGAGAGAGACACTTAAGGACACTTTTCATTTTCTGAAAATAAAACGTCTTTTACCTCCCAAACCGTTTTCTCCAGTTCTTTAAGTTCACAAAAAGAAGGTGAAACCGAACCACAGACTTCAGGAGGAAAATGCACAAACATGTTGAAAGCAGAGACAAACATGCTCTTCTGCATCTAACAAGCTTCCACAAACCGCGCAGCTCCAGGCGCAGCGTCTGCAGCTCCTCAAGGCACCAGCTCCGCGCAGAGCCGCGGCTGGTGACGGTCCCCTTGAAACCAGGAGCAAACACCCGCCGTGGAAAACAAAGCTGAACCACCCCCAGCCGTGCTGGAGAAGCCCCAGCGGAGCCAGGGGGTCCTAGACATGGCGTGGGGCCATCCTGGGCTGCCTGGCAGTGGGGCAGGAGGAGAGGAGAGCATGGATGAGGCCCAGAGAAAGCAGCAGCGAGAGTCCGGTATGTCCCAGCTCAGGGGGCTGCAGCCCCCCAGTGCTGCCCAGTGGCGTCTGTGGGCCCCTGTCCTGTAATGAAGAGGAACCGACAGCTCTTCGCTTGTGGCTTTGGCACAGCATTTGTTGTCACCTGGGGACACAGCAGAATGTGACTGCAGGTCTGGGGGCTTGGCCTGGCCTGGCACGAAGCACAGGACAGTTATTACTCCTTACCCACGTGCTTGGGCAGGTAAACGCAGGAGGGGCTGCAAAGCCCGCAGCTCCCCCAAGCCCCTGGGCACTTGCTGGCGCGGGAGCAGCTCTGGGCTGTTTGCAGCCTGGATGTGCTGCTG
Source organism: Chroicocephalus ridibundus (assembly GCF_963924245.1). Classification (NCBI taxonomy): domain Eukaryota; kingdom Metazoa; phylum Chordata; class Aves; order Charadriiformes; family Laridae; genus Chroicocephalus; species Chroicocephalus ridibundus. The sequence continues at coordinate 8,335,942 of NC_086298.1, read as the reverse complement.
CCCCGGACCCCGCACTTCCCTCCTGCCCGCTGCTCTGCCATGTCTGCCGCTCTGTCCCTGTCCCGTCCTGCCCCTTGGCTGCTCACACGGCTGATGGCTGGAACAAGGCAGGACATGTGCTGCCCAGGGCCACCGTCCCAGGTCCACCATGTCTTCTCACTTCGGGAACCAGCTTGGTTCGTGGTGCCGATGCCGCCTGGGCACCATGACCTGCAAAGCTTTCCAGACGAGGGGATGCTGTGCTGGCACCAAGGGCACAGCAGCAGGGCCACAGGTCCAAAATGTCCCAAGGACAGTCTCCTGCTCCCCGTACCGAATCCCTTAGAGCCTCTGCAGCAAAGCTGTGACATCCCAGAGACGTGCTGACCGCAGACACCCGTGGGCTCTGGGCACTGCGGCTGCCATGGGCTGCAAAGCCACAGCTGGTGCCTCTAGCGCTGAGAAAATAAATCTCAGCTGAGGGCTCAGCGCTGCCCGTCCCTGCCTGCCCTCGCTTGGCCAGGGCAGCGGAATGCAGAGCAGGCAGCAACGCTGCGGGGAGCCAGGACCGGGGACTCCGGCACGTGCACCTTGGGGTCCCAGCACGGCTGCGTGGGGCCGACAACTCCAGCCCCAGCCCCGGTGTTCCACTTGGCTCTGCAGAAATCCTCTGCCTCCGTGCTGGTGCCTGGGGACACCCCAGCCGCTGTGAAACCACAACCCGTGGGGTTCGCCTCACCTCTCCCCCTGCCCTGTGCACGAGGGGCCCTGAGACATGGGGCAGGGTTGGGGAGGGACAGTAACGGTGGAGAAATGGCTGGTAGGGGCAGCAGGAGAGGAGCATAAATAGGAGAAAAGCCAGGACAGGCTTTACCCTTCCTTCATGCCGCAGAGCTGGGTTGGGCAGGCAATAGTTCAAGCACCGTGTGTGCAGAGGAGCCGGGGGGCAGCGCTGACGATGGGGCAGTCCGGCAGCCGAGCCCACGGCCCCGCAGCCATCAACCGTCCTTACTGTGTATTAAAATAAACCATCTGGGACTTTTCCAATAGCACAGGTTAAATAGCATCACTGAGACAGGCGGGGTGGCGAGGCAGCGCTGGCCCACCAGCCCCAGGCACGCGTCCTGCCCCTGCCGTGCCGCTGGCAGTGCCGGGGCTCCGCCGGGTCCCTGCGGGCGACCGCGCTCAAGTCCGCTTGGCGTGCAGCATCTCGATGAGGAGGTTGTTGCAGGGCACCTCCCCGCTCAGGTGCTTGTGGTAGAGGTACTCCTCCGCCTGCATGCTCAGCGCCCGGACCTCCGCCAGCCGCAGCAGCAGCTGGCGAAACTTGTCCGTGGAGTGGGGGTAGTGGCAGACGGTGTACTCCAGCAGCGCCGCGTTGGCCTTCTCCTGAGCGTCCTTAGCCAGCGTGTGGTTCTCCAGGTACTTCACATCTGCAAGGGAGGAGGAGGATGGTGAACCCCATCCACGCCATGCCGTGCTGGGTATGCCAGGAGGAACCACACTCCTGTGTCAATGCCCCTCATGCACAAACATGCAGCACAGGAGGGGTCCCACGACCCATCCCTCCCAGCCTTGGGCTCCCTGTCCTTGCCCTGTCTCCCAAAGTCTCCCCCCATGCTGGAGACAGACACCCAAACCCCCAGCAGCAGGAGGGCAGATGCCCCCCTGCCCTTGCCACCCAGGAAGCTGCAAAGCCAAAACGTGTTCCCGGCTGCACCCACGCACAGGGAGCTGTTGCCAGCTGAAGGTCAAGGAAGCGGCTGCATTAATTCCCCGATAAACCTGGTCTTTCCAATGTGGCAACCAGGCTCACCAGCCTGGAAACCTTAATCCTCCGCACCTCGCCAGGGCCACAGCAGCTCCCTGGTAATCCCGCTGCCGGCTCTGCTGCCTGCAGGGTGGGAAGCGACGCGGCAGGCAGCGGCAGCAAGGAGCAGGCAGGGTCTGGCAGCCAAGATGCAGCCCCGATGGCACTGAGCTGGGGCAAGCACAGCCCCAGGGCAGAGACCATCCCCAGGCATGACTGGTCTGTAACCACCCTGCGACTGCAGCCACGGGTGACTGCAGGGACAGCCCAGGCTGGTGGCAGGAGGGTGACTGCAGGGGCAGCCCAGGCTGGTGGCTTGGGGTTTCTCCAGGCTTTTGGGACAGCCTGAGCTGGGATATGCCTCAGGATGCTGCCCCAGTGCTCTCGGGTTGCCACGAGTGCTCCAAGAAGGAAGCACTGGTTTTTAATCCGTGCAACACGTTGTCAAGCCAGCCCCGCACACAGACTTCAGTGGCTTCAGGGGAACGTTGCTGTGCACCGCCCCGTCAGCCGGCTACAGCGACACACAGCGATGGTCCCTCAACACCTGCCCACGGGACACCCTACTGCAGACCCCCGCACTGAGCCCGTTTGGGGCGAGCGGGTCTAGCAGAGGGACTGCAGGGCACAGAGGCACCCAGCAGCGCTGCACTCGCTGCCCACAGCCAGCAGCGCTCATGCACGGCCAGATTCAGGGCTCTGTGGGCAGCCTGGACACATCCCGCCCGGGGCTGGGAAGAGAGAAATCAGGGCAGGGGTTCTGGCCAAGGCGGATGGGAGTTTGGGGGTTATTTCTGGCAGAGCCCGGGGAGTAGAGGCACAGCCGGGGAGGCCATGGGGCCCCTGGGGAGACACAGCCCCGGCCGTGCCCGTGGCACAAAGCGCCACAGGTTGTGCCAAGATGCACTTTATCAGATCACCCTTCCCTTTTCACTCCTGCGGCACATTTGCTCCTATTGTGGCTGCCTCCCTTCTACCCGTGTTGTTGTTATGAAATCTCTTTATCTGCATAAGGTTATTGTGCATGTCATTAAAAAAAAAAGAAGTTATATTGATAAATGTCAAATCTATCCCCTGAGTTGGCTCAACAATAGCTAGTTCTACTCGATGAACTCACCTGGTTCTCTGAAAGACCCTATTCACTGTTTAATTGAATATTTGAATAATCTTTTCATTCCTGCAAGGAATAAAGAATGTTGTCCAAATAACATTGACTCACTTCATTTAGAGACACTGCAGCAGTTGCAAAGACTGTCCTGTGACAAAGCCTCCCATCACACATACAGATATGCCTGGGATTATTTCTATGCCCTCAAGTGTTCTTCCTATTCACAGCTCCTTTTGTTTGGGAGAAGCTGCTGATAAATTGCAAACGCTTAAGGGAATGTGGGCTATAAAAGCCTCTCTTCCTCCCCTCCCCAAGAGTAGCTGCTTCATGAATGTAAGTCATGAAATCGAATGATAGGTCAATCCATTAAGGCTCTATTAAGCCCTTCTGTAGAACAAAGCTAACCTGTGCCGTCCTCATAAATATTGCTATTTTGAGAAGCCCTAATTTTAATTAAATCTCTTTACCTGCTCAGGAGAGAAATCTATTTAGAACTCAAATGGCAGCTCTTGTGAGCGGGGCTCGGCTTTGATTGTGCTGTGGCAGAGTGGTAAATGTGGAAATTCTCTTGTTAAAGGCAATTACATCCTGCACATAATACACAATCCCATCCTCTACAGCTGAGCCTGCGAAGGGCAAATTACTCCAAGTGAGCTCTGCAATATGGAAAGAAAAAGTTGGATTTGGGGCAAAATGATGTATGGGAAAATACAGCTATTTGATTCCACGCCCTCCCCAAAAGCCGCTGCTCTGGGAAAGCGGAACCACAGCCCCGACCTGCACGGTGGCTGCGGGGCTGGCTGCGCTCCGGGGGACACTGCTCCTGCTGGGCCGGGGGCGGTGGGGGACACGGGGAAGCGTGGGGGGACCATCCCCACCGGTGCTGAGCCCGTGGGGCAGCAGCCAAGGAAGGTCCCGACTCCTTTGTTTCCCAGCCCGGGCACTGTTTGTGCTACACCTTATCACTGCTTGAACAGCAAATTATCATATCTAATTTCCCTGGATTTCAAAACAGCTCTAGAGGAAAAGAAAGCTGTGGGGGGAGATGCTGCAGGTGCAGGAGGGGACGGCAGCGCAGACGCCCGCCCTGCTCGGGCCCCCCTGCTAGCGGGGACACATCCACTGCAAACCCCAGTCAAACCGGTGGGTCCTTCAGACCGTACTGGTCCTGACCCGGGCCCATGGGACAGGGGAGTGGATTCCCCCTGCCTGCAGCATGTCAGTGCCCCCACTTAACCCATTAACCCAGTGGCGGTGCTGCTCCTGGAGCAGGCTGGCTCCTCGGTGACGGCGACATACAGTGATGCAAACTCTCCCTCAAGCACAAACTGCCGAAACACACAGCAGTGTCCGTACGGCGCAGAGCGCAGCTCGTGGCCTGCTGTGCTTGGTGATGAGGCACAGAGCCACGGGCAGGAGCCCCCCTGGGTGGAGAAGTGCAAGCACAGACCAGGGCCTTGGGATGGGCATGGGGACGGGGATGGAGACAGGGCTGCCCCAAGCCAGGATCACCGTCCCAGCTCGGCACAAGCACCCAGTCGCTGCAGGGACCCCAGCACAAATTCCCCTGGGGAAATGCCAGTTCCTGCCCTGTCTGGGTGTGTGCAATTAGCCGTGGCTGTGGAGGTGTGGGAAGTGAAGCAGCCGCGGTGGCAGAGGTGTGAGCCCGGAGCACGACAGCCAGCTGAGCCTCTCGCAGGCCCCGCCACCATCCTCGCACTGGGAGGTGAGATCTCCCGCTGGGATGGGGCCAAGGAGAAAGTGTCAGCACCAGTAATGAAGGCAGCCAGGTGTCATGGGTGGTGGTGCTCAGCACCATCCACAGCCCCACTGTCCCTCTGAGGGCTGAGATCACTCCGGTGGGACTCCCATGGGCATCCCTGCCTTGGGGCAATGCCTGCGGGGGAAGGAGGTGCAATCTTGCCCACAGCGGATGGGGAGATGCTCCCCATGGGGGTGGCAGCATGGGCAGAGTGGGATCAGGGCAGGATCGGGGCGGGAGCAGGGAAGGATTGGGGCAGGATCAGGGCAGGAGTGGGGCAGGATTGGGGCAGGAGCAGGGTTGGAGCAGGGAAGGATTGGGGCAGGAGCAGGGCAGAGCCGCTGTGCAGCCCCTGGCAGCAGCTCCCACGGCTCCCGTGTATTTTGTCTAGGCGAAGTGGGACGGTGTGAACCCGCCGCCTCGGCCCGACCGCAGGCTCCGGGGCTGAGCCTAATCAGGAGCCGTGCGCAGCCCCTGTCCCCCGCAGTGGCACGGGCCCTCTGACGCAAATCCCAGGAGATAGGGCCATCCCCAGCCGCCGTCTCTGTCAACATGCCTGTTTTGCCGTGACTGTATCAGCCGGTTGTTTCCCTGCCTGGTGCAAAGGGAGAGTGACCAAAACAGTCTCCGCTCAGCTAACAGGGCAGCAACATCCCCCGCGGCTGGAGGCAGAGCCTGGCCCTGCAGCAGGAGACATTTCGGACCCCTTGGCGAGGCAGGGGAGCTGGCAGTTCCCAGCCCTCACTCCTGCCTCCTCATTAAAAGCCTCTTCATCACCAGTCGGTGCTGCAGCGGGCACGGCCAGACCCTGAGCTGTGCGTGCTCCCTCCAGCTCCAGCTGCGCTCCCAACCCTGAGACCCCACAGCAGCATGGCCAGGACCCCCGAGCGTGGCCGCCCCTCTTCCCGGTGCCCCCCACAGCGGTGCTCACCAAGGCTGAAGAGGATGAGGAACTTGAGGCAGACAAACTCCTGCCGGTCCACCTGGAGTGAGTGCAAGTGCAGGACAAGCTCCTGCGCCCGCAGCACCAGCGTGTTCAGGATGGAGCCAGCCTGGGCTGAGATGGTCGACATGTCCACCTGCGGGGACAGGGGTGGGGTCAGCCATGGTGCCCCAGCCCCCCCAGACTGGCTGCAGGGACCCCACACATGGCAGGAGCCGGGCACCAGCCCAGAGCACTGACTGAGAATTAGGAGCGTCAAAGCGAAGGCTGAGAGGTGAAACGGGGACCCTGTTTCTCCAGCACTGCTTAAAACAAAGGGGCCCTTTGCGGGGTGCTGGCATTGCAGGTACCTGCGTCTCCAAAAACCACCCCCAGGGAGGGAAGGGGCCCCTTCTCACATCCCACCTCTGCAAGTACCAGTATGGATGTTGATCTTTCCATGAGAAACATTCTTCTCCAGAACCAGGAGTTGGATGGCAGGACAGGACAGGATGGGGTGGCACAGGACGGGACAGAATGCGACAGGATGGTGTGTAATGGGACGGGACCTTCTGCACAAGCAGTCCCATAGCACAGCAAAAACAACCCGTCCACCCTGAGCCGAGTTGGCCACACTCGGCCAGAGGTAAGACACAAATCACCCCCGGGCCCCCCCTCCAGCCCCACTACCTGGCCCCCACTGCCCCCTTCGCAGGAGCCACCATGGTCTCCATGGGCTGGCACTCACCTCCTGGCCGGTGACGAGCAGCACGCTGTGCTCCTTGCCATGCTGCAGCTGCCGGTAGACGTGGTCAAACACCAGCAGCTCACTCCAGCAGTTCTGCAGCAGCTTCATCTGGTCGCCCACCTGAAACCAGCCAGAGCAGCACCGCTGACACCCATCGCGCAGGGGCACGGCCAGCCATACGTGGCCATGGGGGCAGCCAGCCACCTCTGCACGAGCTTGTTCCCGGCTGGCAGGAGGAATCTGGGCTGCCCAGGTCCCTGCACCACCCCTCCGCCCCCCTGGCTCTGCGTTTGAGGGTCAGCTCCACGCTCCAGCCCTGCGGCAGCGGCGGTTCAGACTCACACCATCAGCCGCTACGACATGTTGCCACGTTGGCATTGGACGTGGGCAGGGCTCGCACCCATCTGTGTCTCACCCTGAGCACAACAGAACAGGGTTATCTGGCAGACTGGTACGGGTTTTCCCCCACCAGGCACAACCTCCCCGAACCGCACACAAATCTTTAACAAAGTGGCTGCTGGCCGCA